>NC_089215.1:9078929-9396704 GCF_963930695.1 Labrus bergylta | reverse complement strand
CGAGTGCTGCAGCTCACGTCCTGGGACGAGGATGCCTGGGCAAACAAGGTGCGAACAAAAAATCTTTTCTTTCACACACTACATTATAGTCTCATGCACACAGCTGTCGTTATACATATATTGTAATCAGCAAGACACTTCTTTCTTTCACTAGATGAGAGTCTTTAAACTTTTTCTGGGGGAATGTTTATTGATAGCAGCTTTCAACTGTGATGCAAGACAAAAAAAAATACTCTCCTCTCACACACTTGACTTTGTCAGGCTGATGCAGGCTGGGAATATTAAGTGGTGTATATTTAAACCTTTCACTTTCTTCTTTAGTTTTTTTGTATGTTAAACCTTTATTTTATTAATTAATTAAGTAAGGAACGCTTTAACTTTTTCTGTTTCTCTGTGTAGCTAGTTTAGCTTTTCTTTCTTCTTTTTGTTATTCTGCACTGCACGTTCTTCTTCGCTGTCCTGACACTCATGAAAACGGCTCTTTCCTATGCCACTTCTATCTTCCTTGACACTTCATTTCCGTTGGTATGTCCTTTTCAATGTTTATATTTATGTCGTTCTTCCTTTTCTTTTCACTGTTTCTTTCCCCCCTTCACCCCCTGTAGAAGGTAAGCCTCACCTCTCGCACCTTGTTTGCGCGGCAGCATGTCCGGCAGATGTGTGTGCTGTCTGCTTTGTGGTGCCATTGTGTGCTTATCCACACTGATTTCATTGTGAGGTTGAACTATTGACTATGATTAGAACAATACATACAATTAGCGGTTTGAGTATGTTTGGACTGCTGATGGAATGGTGTTGATTTGGAAAAAAAAAAAAAAAAAAAAAAGCAGGTAGAAATGCTGAAATGTTGATCTTTGCAGTATTGTCTGTCCTTCATTGTATTGATTTTGCTTCATTACATACATGACATGTAACTAAACCTGTGTCCTCCTCCTGCGTCATTTAATCCTCACTACATGTGTGTCCTCCACCTGTCTGATTATTGATTGACCTGACTGAAGCAGTATTGAGCTTGATGCTAATAATGACAAAGCTCTGTTTTCCTAATCTTTACTCGTCATATGAGGAGAGCACATATAAAAACGGATAATGAATTTGAATACCTGAATGGCCAATTTTTACTTAACATTACAGATATGGCCTAGTTTGCGTACAATTCTAAAACCCAATTAAAATAAATCTGTCCTCTAACTTTACATAATCTTTCTACTAATGCCATGAACCACACCTTGTCTGTTTTTATGAGTAACTCCTTTCTGTTTGATTTTATTTCCCAATGAGTGTGTGTGTATTTAGCATAAGTGCAAATGTCCACCACCATCTCTCCATGTCTAACATAACTCCACTAGCTTTTCACAAACATAAACAAGTGTTTTCTGGTAGAGCAGCAGCTGCGCAAGATTGAAAAGTAAACTAATACACCCACGCAGCTCTGCTAACATTTCCTCACACCTATGCACACTTCCTTTTTTTTCCCCCTCCCTTGTTTAGCTCTGCTTTCACACTGCCAGTTACTCACACAAAACAGGCTTTTTGTTCTCTTTAACTTTGACTAAATGATGCGTGTGAAGGTTGAGAACATTTTTGGGTTGAATATTTGAAAGACAAACAGTTGCAGTTTGTGCATATGCAGTATGATATGTTATGAAACTCGCAGTTAACTCAAAAGGAAGACTCAAGCTGCACTTTGAATTGTGACCTGATGTTTCAGATTTTTTGTGCCATTGTACTCATTCATCCGCTCCGTCCTCCTGCTTTGCTCCATGTCCTACAGGACTCTACTTTGTGTTACAGACTTCGACAATGAGTGGACTCATTGTCAAGTCAGCCAATGCTGGACAGTTTGTTGTATTTCCATCCGCTCTGATTGAGATACAATGAAGAGTGTTTTGGCTTTTATAACGATGTGAATGATAGAAGGAGCATGTGCTACAGGGTTGTTCCTGTCTGATGTTAGTGATGCTGCACATGGACTCAGCTGTGTTTGTTTTTCTGAAACAACTTAAACACTCCTGGTTTTTTAGCATTGTGTTAATTAGAAAAACCTCTGATTAGAAATAATACTCTCTAACCTCGGATTTATAATTATTTTTTTAATTGATTTAATTGACTGGTAGGGGATATTTGAGGCCAATACTGACTGAGTCAAAATGTACTGGCATCTGATACACCTATGTGTGCTACTAAAGGAATAGATTTTATGTTTACTTTGCCACTTTCAGCCATGAAAAGTCACTCAGAATGCAGCTCTCTTAAACTGAACCTTCATTAATAAGCGTTTAAAGTTATCAGACACTGCAGGGAGAATTAGAAATGATGACATCAGAGCGCTATGCTTTTCTTCTTCATATTTATTATAAAGTCGTTTGTATATAGGTGCAAGCCAGAAATGTTTTTCAGTGAGACTGATATAGCGTGATGGCCCAATATTAGCCAACATTAACATATATCTGTAAAGCTCAATAAAAGTATACAGCAATATATGTTTACCTCATCCCCAAAGAACATACTTAGAATATAGAACTTAAGAATATAGACCCACAGAGAGAACATGTTGACATGCAATGACTAACGTCGTTGGTCGAGTTTTCTTCAGTTGCATTGATTCCCTTTAAGTTATTCATTTATTCTGTCTTTCAAACCCGAAGGACACAGAGGCCATGAAGAGGGCTCTGGGGCTCATCGACTCAAAGATGGCTCATGCTAAGAACTGGCTGAGGGATCCGAACGCTCAACCAGGTGATAAACCTCCACATTTTTCTCCGCAACTGTTCATTCTGCTGCTAATCACGTTGTCGGACAATCGAGATGTAACCGGTGACATTAGTGATTTGTCTGACTTTGTTTTTCTGCTTTTAGGGGACGCAGGTGAGCAGGCCATCCGACAGATCCTGGATGAAGCTGGGAAAGTTGGGGAACTGTGTGCTGGGAAGGAGCGCAGAGATATCCTGGGCACGGCCAAGACTCTGGGCCAGATGACCGACCAGGTGTCTGAGATGAGGGCCAGGTACACTCTACACTATATTTACATTGCTTTGTGTGTCTGTGTTGCAATCCTGACAAAATAATCTCCCAAATATTTTACGCAGCCCATGTGTTTTTATTTAGATAATCCTATTTTGTAACCATGGGCATTTTTTAGATCATTCCCTCTCTTATTCAGGTGTTGATTTTATATCTTTCTAATGGTATGGAGAATAAGGCAGTAAGCATCTTATGAGAGATTATAGTGTGTAAGAGTGGAAATGATTTCCCTCTGATATGAAATCTGGTTGTCATCAGAGACCCTTAGTCATGCTGGATTCAAAGCAGCTGTCTGGTGTTAACCCACAATTTACTTGAACCACTGGTTGAGCTCTGACAACTGAGCAATTTAGTTTGAGTTTAGAAAGTTTAGAAATACAGGAGGACCAGGTTTAAGCTTAACTAAACAAACAAAGGGATGTGTGGTCTTTAAAGGCATGCTTTAGCCATGCTGCGGCTTATGGTATCCATGTGTTTTCCTTGTCCACCCCAGAGGTCAGGGCACTTCCCCAGCAGCCATGCAGAAGGCGCAGCAGGTTTCCCAGGGGCTCGACGTGTTAACTGGCAAGGTGGGAAATGCTGCGCGCAAGCTGGAGGCCATGACTAATTCCAAGCAGGTCATCGCAAAAAGGATCGATGCTGCACAGGTAGGTCATTAACCCTGTTCGTCTCATAAGATGTGTGCCAAGACCTCTAAATTCAAGCATTTGATGATGTTTTGTGTTTTTCCTGCCCCTGCAGAACTGGCTGGCAGACCCTAACAGTGGTCCAGAGGGAGAAGAGAACATCAAGGCTTTGCTCACTGAGGCCAAAAAGATTGCAGACATGTGTGAGGACCCCAAAGAAAGAGATGACATCTTGCGGTCTATTGGAGAGATCGCTGCAATGACTGCCAAACTGTCTGATCTCAGAAGACAGTAAGTAACTGACTGCTGGAAAGATTTCTTCATCTTATACTTTTTTTTTTTTTTTTTTTTGCGAGTCCAAGCCTGGCTAGGATTGGCCCTTTTTCTTAACCCCATTTGTTTGCCTTTACACTTCCTTACTGTTGGTCAAACGCTTCAATTCAGCCCTTTCATCATCACATTGCATCTGTTAACACTATTGCTTCAAAGTATTGGTGTTTGGTTTTACAGCTGCAGGAATTTCGATGTTCAGGACTGCTAATCGGCATAAAAGTTTCATGTTAAGTCATTTCCTTCCCCTAGATCAGTGAGCTATTTTATCTCTGCTGGTTTTCTTTGAACAGTTATCTTGTAAAATCTTGTCATAACATGCACACATGGCTTTCCTGCTGGAGTTCACCTTTCATGCTACAATTCAACTGGAACCCTTCCCTTTCCAACTTGAACAAGGGGTCTCTAGACTAAGAGCTTTGTTCTGTAAAATCCACTCTTTTCAAAACATTTTAAAGTGAACTTTCCCATATTTAGACTACACTGCTAGTATGAAAGCTCTCCTGGTATTTGTGAAGCTGACTATTAACAAACCTCATTTCAGCCTTATCTGTTTGACAACATACTAGCTCAGGCTTTAATCCTGTAATTCCTTATAGGGGTAAAGGTGACACTCCTGAAGCCAGAGCTTTGGCAAAACAGATCGCCACCGCTCTGCAGAACTTGCAGTCCAAGACCAACAAAGCTGTGGCCAACAGCAGGCCTGCAAAGGCAGCTGTACACTTGGAAGGAAAGATTGAGCAGGCGCAGCGCTGGATTGACAATCCATCCATGGATGACAGCGGTGTGGGTGAGTTTGGCTCCCACCCTCCCACCCTCCCCTACTTCCTTGTCTCTCTATCTCTGCCTCACACTTCTTCACATTCCTTCCACTGCTGCTGTGGTCAAAACTGCAGACCAGACACTTTGAGTACATGTCGCTATCCACTGTACGTGACATTACACAAAGCTCTCCAAACACTGTCAATTTTCTATTTGGTTTTGGCGTGTCTCCTTAAAAACCTGGACATCGTCTGACATGTTTACAACAGAGCTGCACACTGGCTGCTGTGAAGCTTACTTCAGAGACATAACATGAACTAATACAGAAGAGGCCAGTGGATTCTTTCCCTTCTAGTGTAAATAAATACATTCACTTATCAAAGTATCTGGTTCCAGTCTCTCACATATAAAGACTTACTTCTTGTCTTTTGGGTAAAACTCTAATAATCACTTTGTGACTTTGTCAAGAACAAAAACTAAACAAAAACTGTCGTTTTTTTCCTCGCATATGAGCTTTGACACTGCTGAACAGGTAACGTACACAGACCACTCATTTCACTGTGTGCACAGACTGCTACTGAAGTGTGTTTTATGTAAGACTGACAGAACAAATGGGGAGTGTGCATTTAGGGACTTTATGTACTTCAGTTTGGACTGGACACAGCGCTCTTTTACAGAGTCTGAGTTTACAGCTATAAACTACAGTAAGCTGCATGATAACATAACCGATTATAAATCACTGATTGTTGTAAAACAGAACCAACCACCAGCTACACCTGCATTGTAAATGCGTACACACGAGTGAGTAAAGTTGAAGTGTACCATACACAATAAAATATCACAGCTTTGTGACCCATTTCTGTTTTATACTGCTCACTATTTTAAAGCTGCATTCTTTTCACTGTAAATCTGCACAGGGATTTATCAGCAGTACATTTATTTTACATAATGATGATACATATTTTCATTCATTTTCGGATGACCTACAGCCTGAACCGTGGGTTATGATCCTTAAGGATAATGGATTGACTGTGATCCGTTTCACCTCTAGGTCCTAAAAGGGGTTTGAAGAGGTCACAAAAAATGTTTTTACGCTATGCCTTCTATAAGTACCATAATGATGTATGACCTCTTGTATTTTATATATTTTCTGTAATAAAGCTTTTTAACAGGAAAAGTCTTTCAGATGAGGGACAACATTTAATCAAAAAGGGGTCAGAGGTCTAGTTTGTTGGAGTGAAAAAGTTTGAGAACCACTACTAAACAAGATTAAACAAACAGAATTTAATAACTACAATAGTTTTGAAGTGATGTAGAAAAAAATCATATTACCGGTAATCATTGACAAAGAGAAGCAGTAGATGACTCGTCACTGAGGTACATGAGTGCATCTATGTTGTTTCAGCCTGACCATTAATAAGTCTGCAGGGAGCAGAGTTGTTTGTGTGTTTCTTTTTAAAAATCTTTTTGTGTATGTTTGTTTGTGTGTGTATTTAGGCCAGGCAGCCATCCGGGGGCTAGTGGCAGAGGGTCGCAGGTTGGCCAACGCTCTCCCTGGCCCATACAGGCAGGAGATGCTGGGTAGGTGTGAGCAGGTGGAGCAGCTCATGGCCCAGCTGGCCGACCTGGCTGCCCGTGGAGAAGGGGACTCCCCTCAGGCTCGTGCTGTGGCTCAGCAGCTCCAAGAGGCTTTGAAAGTAAGATCACTCGCACTTTCCTTCACATTAAAAACCTGTAGCTTCTTTGTCATAGAGCAGGACTCAGTCACAGAGTCAGAGAAACTACCCCCTCTGCTGGTTAGCAGTGAGGGAAACATGCAAAACTCTGATATGCAAATAGAGCATGAACACAATGGAATGGTTGTACTGGTTGAAGATTGGCTGCCAAAATAAAGGATTTGAAGAAAAGTTAGTTGTTTAAAGTGAGAGGACAATATTTAATGTACCTTGTCACAATGACGTTTTAAGATAATAACATATAAAAAGTGCAATAATGAAAAAACTGAAGATAGCAAAATATTAAACATCAGGTAAAATTGTGCCCATCACAGATCTTAAAAATACTTCAATTTATTTTTGGGCTTAGATTCCTTTTAAAATGAGTTAAAAGATTATGGCTACATGCTTAGAAACTTCTGTATGAATCTCAAATGAAGACAGTCAGAAAACATTCTTCATGGGTTCATAAAAAGCAATAAGTAGAAACTAAATTCAGAGGAACTGAATGTAAGCTCTAAATCTACAAGATAGTTGAGAACAGCCACCATCATGTTAAATATATATTTCAGTTTAAATCCAACCAAGTAACATTTCAAAACTTGTATGACTTCTAACTTACATGCTATCTTCTGCTTTTCTAAAGAATCATTCACTCAGTTTTGCTATCATTTTATCGAGTGAGTAGTTATTTTGATGTTTTAAAAAAATATGTATTTTACCAGAAAATGTTGAAACTCGATATGAAATTCCAACTTTACTTTACTAAATCCTGAAGATTTATTTGATTTATTTGAACATCTGTGTGTCCTCTTTACAAGGAACTAAAAGGGAAAATGCAGGAGGCGATGACTCAGGAGGTGTCCGACATCTTCAGTGACACTACCACTCCCATCAAGTTACTGGCAGTGGCTGCTACCGCCCCTCTGGACGTCCCCAACAGAGATGAGGTCAGCAGCTGCACAGTCACAGTTCCTCACTGTGATCTCACCCCTTCAGTAGAGTTATATATTTAGTGGCAAGATGTTGTATTATATCTAAGAACCCTTTTGGAATAATTGTATGTGATTGAATCATGTGCAGGTCTTCGACGAGAGAGCTGCCAACTTCGAGAACCACGCCAACAAGCTTGGCGCCACAGCAGAGAAAGCTGCTGCTGTCGGCACTGCCAACAAGAGCACAGTGGAAGGAATCCAGGCGGCCGTCAAGTCAACGAGAGACTTAACACCACAAGTATGTCACGGTTTAGTGTTTATATCTGTTTCCGTTTGTGTGTGCCCTCCACTCTGCATCACGAGTCACACAGCTTAAGCGTTTCTCGCTTCTTGAGCCAAGTCTTTAGCAGTTGTCATTGGACTGACAATTAATGGCACTGATTGTTTTCTAATTTTTAAGGTGGTGTCTGCTGCTCGCATTCTGCTGAGAAACCCTGGCAACCAAGCTGCATATGAGCATTTTGAAACCATGAAGAACCAGTGGATTGACAATGTGGAGAAAATGACAGGTGAAGATTCATGAAATTCCCTGATCGCATCCACCTATTTCACACCTCCCAGTGTTATTTTAAATATTCTTTTTTTTTTAAACGTGTTTTAAGGTTTGGTGGACGAGGCCATAGATACCAAATCCCTGCTGGATGCCTCAGAGGAGGCCATCAAGAAGGACCTGGATAAGTGCCGTGTGGCAATGGCTAACCACCAGCCTCAGATGTTGGTCGCCGGCGCCACCAGCATCGCCCGCAGAGCCAACCGCATCCTCCTGGTGGCGAAGCGAGAGGTGGAGAACTCTGAGGATCCTAAATTCAGGGAGATGGTGAAAGCTGCGTCTGATGAACTGAGCCAGACAATTTCTCCTATGGTGATGGATGCGAAAGCAGTGGCAGGAAATATTCAAGATCCAAGTAAGATGATCTCAGAAATATGTTTGATTGTAATGACTTGTGTGATGTAGATTTGGTATAAAGATGATTTTTTTTTTTCTTTACCAGATCTTCAGAAGGGCTTTCTGGACTCGGGTTATAAGATTCTTGGTGCCGTGGCAAAGGTCAGGGAGGCATTCCAGCCCCAGGAGCCAGACTTCCCACCACCTCCTCCTGAACTGGATCAGCTTAATGTAAATCCTCTTATAAACTCAGATTTTAATTTGGTAATTCATCCAAAGCTGCTTTAGTTAAGCATCTAAGAGCTTGTGTATTTTCAAACCTTATAAAACTTTACCTCGTTCTTGCAGCTAAATGATGAAGCAGCACCACCCAAACCTCCTCTTCCTGAGGGTGAAGTTCCTCCCCCCAGGCCTCCTCCCCCAGATGAGAAGGATGAGGATTTCCCTGAGCAGAAGGCTGGTGATGTGGTCAATGAGCCTATGATGGTGGCTGCCAGGCAGCTCCACGATGAAGCCCGTAAATGGTCCAGCAAAGTAAGGGAAAACTTTTAAAACACTTATGAACTTGTATTTTAAAATCCTATAAATTAAGTTTAATTATGGTCCTGTTGTGCTTTATAGGGAAATGACATCATTGGAGCGGCCAAACGAATGGCCCTGCTCATGGCTGAGATGTCACGCCTTGTGCGCGGAGGCAGTGGAAACAAGCGTGCTCTCATCCAGTGCGCCAAGGACATCGCTAAGGCCTCTGACGAGGTCACACGATTGGCTAAGGAGGTGGCCAAGCAGTGTACTGACAAGCGTATCAGGACCAACCTGCTCCAGGTCAGTCCGCTCAACTCTATCTGAAGATTTTGTAATATCAGGAAGACTCATTTTTAAAACGTCATGGTATCACACTTTTTGCATTATAAGCTGTCTGCCCTTCTTTCAGGTGTGTGAGCGTATTCCCACCATCAGCACTCAGCTCAAAATCCTTTCCACAGTCAAGGCCACCATGTTGGGTCGTACCAACATTAGTGAAGAGGAGTCTGAGCAGGTAAGCTTCGTACTTTTAATGTGTTGCAATTCACAGTATTTACTTTGTATCCCTTTAGAAAGCAATGTTCCTGTCTTGTACATTACTTTAATCTTAATTTCTATTTCTTTACAACAGGCCACTGAGATGTTGGTCCACAATGCTCAGAACCTGATGCAGTCTGTGAAGGAGACGGTCAGGGAGGCTGAGGCAGCTTCCATCAAGATCCGAACAGACGCAGGTTTCACCCTTCACTGGGTGAGAAAGACCCCTTGGTACCAGTAAGCAAAAAGCTACTGTTGCTCTGCTTCATGCTGGTTCAAACCAGCCGTCCAAGAGGACGTTGAACGGACAGAAATATATTTTCTCAGAGCTATGATATCAGCGCCCCTCACTCTAATACTGTATGAGCAAAGCTTCTCTTTTAGTCCCATGTCCTGTCTGTAACAGTTGCTGATCTGGTAGAATGTAAAGGATGGGACTGTCAGTGCGAATTATGGGTTAGATTTTTACTGGTGAGTTGTTTTTTTTTCCTTAAGTGTGTAAAAAAAAATGTGTTTTACTTTAAAAAATCCCAGGAATATATATATAATTGGATTAGAGGTTGGATTTCACATGATATAATGTTGTTATTTGGCCTCTTCTAGACAAACCTAAAGACAATTTTGTATGTTCGTACTGATCATTTTACTATCACTTCATTCATTCACCTTTGCTTGGATAAGCACATGAACTTTGAGGAGTAGTTACAAGTACAGTACAAGCCGATGCTCAACACGCAAAATGTATCAAGTGGTATTATGCCTGTTTACACTTTTATTGTAAGTGAAAGAGAAACACTGGTCATTATTTGACATACTGTAATGCAATTGTAGCAATCTATATTTTCTTCGGGGTTCTGCCAAAGACATTATGTCATGACCTTTGAAAGTATAGTTGTCTTTCTTCGGTCAACAAATGGGCTAGCTTCTTACAACAGCAGCTTACTCTTTCTAAGAACATTTATGTATCCTATTTTGCTTTGAGATTACAAACATGCTTGCACATAAGTATGAGGCCTTATAGCCAAAATTTCTTCAGCAAGCTAAGTCATATTTAAAGAGGCTCTTCTTGACTGCTGTTTTCTCGTGTAATCTTGTTGTGCATAATAATTTCTTGTGATACATGAAAAGCACATTTCTCTTCGGAAGTCAAGAGAACGACCCATTGAGAGAGAGCACAGCATCATCTGCATACGGTTAGATCTTCTTTTAATCTTCTCACATTTTTGACTTGATACACTAAATATAACTGGCTACTTTTTGTGGTCACTGTAGTAGATATTTTGAAATGTCCATTAGTAAAAATGTGTCTTTTTTAAGTATCTGATACCAACTGATGTGCCTTTGTGAAAGAAATTTTATTTGCAACGGATGCAAGTTTTGGTTTATAGATGTTTTGTATCATTTGTACAAGGTATGATGGTGTTCATTTGTTCAAAGCACTTGTTGTACATGATCCTTCTCTGAAGCTACATCTGCTCATGACTTCAACTTTAAGTGGAATAATGCTCTATGCAAACCCTAAACCATATCAATATTATGCAACTAAGATGGGTTTAAACAGGCCTGAACTACATTTTTCTGAGGCATTGTTCACAATTTTGTAATAAAGCATTTTATAGCACTTGGACGTGTTTGACCTATTATTTCTGTTCATCTCGTACATTCATTTTCATCCCTGTATTTTAAGAGAGTTGTTGCCTTTATACAATAATATTGAGAAGTTTCATCAAAGAGTTTCCCTTTAGCTTTCCTTATTGTGTCTTCCAGTGGGTCAGTAGGTTTGTGAATGTCAAGGAAGGCTTGTTATGATTGAAAATCTACAAATATTTACTGTGAATACTGCTTGCAAACATTTATGTATTTGATGAACACAGACAGATGTATTGTTTGTAATGTAATAACATGCAGCTGAAGAGTTACATACACTGTCAGACTGACCTTAGTACACTTCCTGGAGCAGCCTGCAGGTAATGTGCCATGCTCTTGCTGACTAAACTTCATATTATTGGTTGTACTTAACTTTGCCTACAAGACTGGTACTTTCGCTGCACACAAAGAGATCCTCATTTCCTTTACCATCCTTGTTTTTAAATAAATGTCCCTAAAGTAGCATTAGCAACAGTTACAGTGGGTACGGAAAGTATTCAGACCCCTTTACATTTTTCACTCTGTTTCATTGCAGCCATTTGCTAAAATCAAAAAAGTTAATTTTATTTCTCATTAATGTACACTCAGCACCCCATCTTGACAGGAAAAAAAACAGAAATGTAGAAATTTTTGCAAATTTATTAAAAAAGAAAAACTGAAATATCACATGGTCATAAGTATTCAGACCCTTTAATCAATATTGAGTAGAATCACCCTTTTGAGCTTGTACAGCCATGAGTCTTCTTGGGAATGATGCAACAAGTTTTTCACACCTGGATTTGGGGATCCTCTGCCATTCTTCCTTGCAGATCCTCTCCAGTTCTGTCAGGTTGGATGATGAACGTTGGTGGACAGCCATTTTCAGGTCTCTCCAGAGATGCTCAATTGGGTTTAGGTCAGGGCTCTGGCTGGGCCAGTCAAGAATGGTCACAGAGTTGTTCCGAAGCCACTCCTTTGTTATTTTAGCTGTGTGCTTAGGGTCATTGTCTTGTTGGAAGGTGAACCGTCGGCCCAGTCTGAGGTCCTGAGCACTCTGGAAGAGGTTTTCTTCCAGGATATCTCTGTACTTGGCCGCATTCATCTTTCCTTCAATTGCAACCAGTCGTCCTGTCCCTGCAGCTGAAAAACACCCCCATAGCATGATGCTGCCACCACCATGTTTCACTGTTGGGATTGTATTGGGCAGATGATGAGCAGTGCCTGGTTTTCTCCACACATACCGCTTAGAATTAAAGCCAAAAAGTTCAATCTTGGTCTCATCAGACCAGAGAATCTTCTGTCTCATAGTCTGGGAGTCCTTCATGTGTTTTTTGGCAAACTCTATGCAGGCTTTCGTATGTCTTGCACTGAGGAGAGGCTTCCGTCGGGCCACTCTGCCATAAAGCCCCGACTGGTGGAGGGCTGCAGTGATAGTTGACTTTGTGGAACTTTCTCCCATCTCCCTACTGCATCTCTGGAGCTCAGCCACAGTGATCTTTGGGTTCTTCTTTACCTCTCTCACCAAGGCTCTTCTCCCACGATTGCTCAGTTTGGCTGGACGGCCAGGTCTAGGAAGAGTTCTGGTCGTCCCAAACTTCTTCCATTTAAGGATTATGGAGGCCACTTTGCTCTTAGGAACCTTGAGTGCTGCAGAAATTCTTTTGTAACCTTGGCCAGATCTGTGCCTTGCCACAATTCTGTCTCTGAGCTCCTTGGGCAGTTCCTTCGACCTCATGATTCTCATTTGCTCTGACATGCACTGTGAGCTGTAAGGTCTTATATAGACAGGTGTGTGCCTTTCCTAATCAGGTCCAATCAGTTTAATTAAACACAGCTGGACTCCAATGAAGGAGCAGAACCATCCCAAGGAGGATCAGAAGAAATGGACAGCATGTGAGTTAAATGAGTGTCACAGCAAAGGGTCTGAATACTTATGACCATGTGATATTTCAGTTTTTCTTTTTTAATAAATTTGCAAAAATTTCTACATTTCTGTTTTTTTCTGTCAAGATGGGGTGCTGAGTGTACATTAATAAGAAATAAAATGAACTTTTTTGATTTTTAGCAAATGGCTGCAATGAAACAAAGAGTGAAAAATGTAAAGGGGTCTGAATACTTTCCGTACCCACTGTAAATTAAGTCACTAGTGGGGGTTGGGTTGAGAATATTCTGTTGTGACTTGTTCTGACCCTCTACTGGCACGGTTAGGTGTGTACAGCATACTATAAAAGCATTTTTATAAAACAAGTTTACCTGCACCAAGGTCTGCGTAAAGAGTAATTGATCAAACGCTTGGGTAATTTTCAGATTGCATAATAAAACATTGTAAAGAACGAGTAAGCAACAAACCAACATCTGTATAAAAGCTATGTTTCAAAACATCTACTAAGAAGACAGCTCCTTTAGCCAATGATATCTACGAGGAAAAATGTAGTTTATCACTAGGCCTCAGGGTTATTTCCTGTCCCCAATTAATCTGCATTTGCTGCTACCATTTAACACACTATAGAGAGACCCCATATTGTTCCCTGTTTACGGCATTATAGTGAAACACATTCAAAATATGCACCATTCAAATGTTTAGATGGACATAGTGAAGGTGAAAATGTGTTTTACTTTTTAGTGAAAATATCCAATCTAATTGGCAATTAATCAGACATGTGTACATCAAACCCCCCTTAGGATCTTATGGCTCTGGTTTGGTTTTTCCAGCCTTTAAAGATCCAGCTAATACTACATTTAGTAGAGATGTGTAATTCTACTCTACTCTACATGTTAGGATATACATCTCTTAATTAAGAGTCACATTTATGGTATAGCAACCTATGCAAACTATACTGTTCTAAATAAAGCAACCTGCACTTGCCTCCTGTTTGAAAGTGAAGTACAACAAGGTGAGACCACACGGTGAGACAGGTGAAAGTGAGAGCACCCGCAATAATGCAAGATGCATTATGCACACTGACCCTGTGAGGTAATAACGTGCTAACACCGATCCTTCATTAAATGATAACCATTATTATTATTTTATTTGTTTTTCCCCCTCTGGGTTGCATGCTCGCGTCCAAATGATTCACCATCATCTGTGAGACAGAGAAAAAAGGAAGCTGCAGACCTCTTTTCATCTCTCTCTTCCCCCAGCCAGCAGTGAAGCAAGCAGCTCTGCTTCTTCCCAGGCTCTGCGGCTCCCAACAACAACCGTGCATGTTTTAAACAACACCAACAACAAAAAAAATGTCTGAAGAAGAACCAAACACGTCGCCAGGGAGGAAAACAACGTTGAGGTAAAAAAAAAAAAAAAACACGAAAATATGTGCGTTATCTTGATGCGTGATGTTCTGCATAGCTAGGCGCGGGAGCTAGGTGTTAATTCGTGTGCACGTCTCGTTGTGTTGTGGTGAAGTGTCAGCGGGGTGATGAGGCGCTAAACACTTTGAACATTTGAATGTTACATCAGGGGAGGTGTTCAAGTCGATCCGCTGGTAGCGTTTATAGCTCAGTCACAATTTGTTCAGTCATTACTATGCTAACCACAGCTAGCTGGAGAGGATGGGGCTTCACCACTTCAGAGGGACGATGAATGTAAAAAAAAAAAAAAAAAAAATCCAACATGCAATTATTGTTTAAGATTCAATGTGGGAAAACAGTCCGTGTCGGTGTTAAAATATCAAAGAAGGAGTCATAGTAATTTTAATAAATATTTAATGTGTCAGGCGTGAGACAAACTTCAATTAAAGCTTAGAAGTTAAAGCCAGAAGGTTTTATAAACGTAAAGGAAATTGTATTTCTCAGTAGCCTTTGTCGTCGATAATAAAGCTTTCCATATTAATTCAAGGAACATTTTTTTTAAGGCGCTGTCAAATTAAAAAAAAAAAAAAAGATAAAGACGAGGACCATACGAGGAAAACCCCCAAAAAATGAAGCCAAAACAAAGGCAAGTCAAGAATTGCCTTTCAAAAATGCATCCCGCGTTTTAGTGATTAAAACATGAGCCTTCAGTGTCTGTTTTGCGTCTTGTCATCCGTAATGAAGCACATATTAACATAACACGAACAGTGCTCGGACTCAGCAAGTCTGTTGTTGACATTTTGCATAAATGAATGATGCTGCGTTCACTTGGCTTCAGGAAATTTGTTTTCCCCCCTCCCTGTAGCCGGAGGTTCAGAGATTATGCATTCAGCTTTATTTGTGTTGCACAGAAAAAAAAAAAAAAAAAACTCCGTCACTTTGAACCAATTACTGTGTGTAATTACTGAAGGGGAACACAGGCACAGAGGGGAAATAAAATGTTCAATGTTCACAGCGGTGCTTCACTTGATATAGCTGACTCTATTCAGGTGACATTTGTATGTGTCATGTCATCTGTTAAATTTAAAATGATTGATGACTTATTGTCAAATTGCTGCTTTATTTTTAGGATCCTTGTATTCTGCATGCTGGCTCACTGCCAGGCCTTACTGGGACACTTTAAATAGGTCACAGCCATTGTTAATGTTAGTGGTAACACTGGGACTTTCCGTCAATGTGACAAGTCAAAACATGACAAAAGACCTGCTTGTAGATAAGATATACATGCATGGCATATATTTGGTACATATTTGCATCTCCCATGGGGGAAGTTTTTGCATTACAGCAGCTCAAGAAAACAGGAGACGGGAATATAATTATTAAAAATAAAAATAGAAGCTAAAAATCAAACATATTTACATCAGTTAAATAAAAAAAATACAATAATGGAAAACTACACAGTATCTACACTGGACAGAGTTATTGTTATTAAAAAAACACAGTGTGTAGCATGAGGTGGTGAATGAATATATATATATTTATATATATATATATATCATAAATGTTAAATAAATAACTATGTAGTCCATGAACACTTAATGATCATTGTGGCCTTTGATGTAAAGTAAGCTAAGTCGCAAGTGAATGCTCAAATTCAAACTAAATTGAATATTATCATACTTTTACCTTCAATTGCTGATCTTGCTGTTTGCCACAGGCTGCACCTTCTTTCCCATTGTCATCAAACGCAGCATCAAACTCTTTGCAATGATTGGAACTTAGGCAGCCAATCATAAATCTTAAAACACACTAAGGCCCGCCCCTTTCCTCTAACAGCCAGTCAGCTTTGGGTAAAGTGGAGCTGCAGTTCCTGTAGTCAAAAAAGCACATTGCTTTGACAGAGAAGAGAAAGCTGTTAATCTTTTAGCAATCTGATTGAGCTCCTGAGTTTTATGTTCCTCGACATAATGCCAACCGCAAGGTAAGATCCAAGTGAATATATTCTCTAGTGTTTCCACAGGGAGCAATCCTTCTTCTGTTGTGATTCACTTTTTTTTTTTTTTTTTAAACATGTGCTCCAATGTGTCAGTTTCCTGAGGGCTGAGTGGAAACAGGAAAACATTAAATTTCAGAGTTTTAAACTTGATGTGCAGTTTCAGTGAGTCTTGGTTTCTTGCATGTTGAAGCTTAACTGCTGCACAAGAGTGAACAACATTTCTGTCTGTGAATTCAACTGGACATTAAGTATGTTTGTGTCTCAAGTTTTATGAAAGTTGGGTAACCGATAGACTTTGACCACTATCATATCTTCTGAAAATGTCTAGATAAAAGACTCAGGATGCTACCTTTAAAAAAACCTTATCAAACACTTATTTCTGCTTCAGTGTGCAAACAGTTGTCCAACCACACATTATTCTGAAGGCTTTAAATGACACTCAAGGTGCACATGTGTGAACATGAGGAAAGTGACACATAATTGTTCTTTATTTTCATCTTTTCAATGTTATCTATTGCCTTCTTTTCTTTCGAAAAATCTCCATCTGAAGGGGGGAAAGGAAACCTCTTTAATCACAGTATATATTTATTAGTGTAAGCTGAAGATGGATCCCTCTTTAATTCTTTAAAACAAATGAATCACTTTCTTTTGAGCTAATTTACAAGTCTTTTCGTAGCTTTTATTCTCCTTTTTTGGACACGTGTTAGTTAAGAGAGTTCTGATAATCATCCCTCATTAATGGTTTTTTTAATTCCGCTCATCAGAAATGGATGATTTTTCGATATCACAGCAGGCTGATTGTTTCCTCTGTTCACTCACAGCTGGTGAGTGGGAGTCTTTATAATACAATATGTTTTTTGTCTCCTCACAGTGAAAACACACTCTTCGGGATGGGAAATCCCTTGCTTGACATTTCAGCTGTCGTGGACAAAGATTTCCTCGATAAGTAAGCCTACACCACACATTTCTTCTTCACTGAAATCTTTTGTTTTTTTTTTCAGCTTTTTCAGTTCTGACCAATTTGTTTAAAACATTTTTGTAATCCTTCCTCAAGGTTTGGACTGAAGCCTAATGACCAGATCCTCGCTGAAGACAAACACAAAGCCTTGTGAGTCCAAACTTTCTCTGGGGCACCATGTGCTTCAGTAGTGAACCGCAAAGTGTTAAAATTACGTGGCGCCAAATAAGGGATGCACTGGTCATTCATACCCATTACCATCTTGACACTTAAGCTGTAGCGCTCAAAATAGCTGAGTTATAAATCAACCCTCTTGGGGAGCCTCAGACCCCCACACACCCACATGTTTCCCATTCTGAATTTGGGCCAAACTACACTTAAGATGCCTCGGAAGTTACAAACATTTAATCTGCATAGTTAATTTAAATACACGGCACTAAAGCCCCACAAGATTTTTGAGGAGAGGTTTGCTGAGCTTGCGCGCTCCTTTTTTCAGACCTTCACTCCCCCAAGTTGCAAGGGGATGCACCAGTAATTGTATAGCCTTCCTCAAAAATGTGGTTGCATGCCCCCGGGAGTAGCACTTGTCTCTTTTGAAAGCGCCTGAAATAAACACGGACGGTAGAAAGCAAAGAGACTAATTTTAAAAATGTGGACAGAATGAACACCTTAATTGCAGACTGACCCTACACCGCCCTCTTTCCTCTGTTTGATAAGAGTACAGATGGTGTCTTTTCAGGCAATTTGTCTGTGTTAATGCTAGTGCACACATAAAAAAAACTCCACCATCTGCAATTAAGATGAAAGAGACGGTTATGTGTGTGAGACAGGGGCGTGTCCAGATTCTTTTTGACTGGGGTGGCCCAACTCGGGCACTGACTAATGAAGTGGTGGCCGCAAATAAATATAGATTATTTACCCTTTCTAACTTCACCAATCATATCTTCTTTATAACACAGGATAGTTTTCAACATATGTCCCAACTCTGACAGGGCTAATAACCAATCACATTTTAGGATTTTTGGGGTGGCACCTGTGTTGGCCAATCAGATTTCTGAGGGGGGCTAATGCCACCCCTGGCCAAGCACCTGGCATGAGATGTTTTGAAAGTCTCATGGATTCATCAGGATGAATCTTCTGTTTAGTTTTAGTGTCTCAAAAGTAGGACTTCAAATATTCTTAAGAATTGTAATTAAACTTTTAAAACTAAAATAAGAGAACATCTTTATTCAAGTGCTTCGTCTTTGCCCTGGTAGTTTGGTTCATTACAATAAACATAGTACAAAAATAACAATCAGAACAAAAGCCGTAAAATCAAAATGGACTGTGCAATAAATAAATAATAAATAAATAAAAACCATAAAAAAGTATTTAAAATGTATTTGTATTTAGGGATGTGCTTTAAGAACTCAGGCCTTTTTAAAAGTGACAAAGTGCAGGAGTTGATAAGAAAAATTAAAGATGATACAGTTATCAACTCCTGCACTTTGTCACTTTTAAAAAGGCCTGAGTTCTTAAAGCACATCCCTAAATACAAATACATTTTAAATACTTTTTTATGGTTTATTTTTTTATTGCACAGTCCATTTTGATTTTACGGCTTTTGTTCTACTTGTTATTTTTGTACTATGTTTATTGTAATGGACCAAACTACCAGGACAAAATGTTGAGAATTGAAGCAATCCTGCAAAGTCCCAGTAAAAAAAAAAACACACATACATAACTTGATGCATCAGGCTGTTGAGTTATTAAGTCAATGATTTTCTTTCACAGCATGATGATGACTGTAGTTAGGATGGCTTTGATGCTGATTAGAACTCTCAAGAGGAGCTGTCGATGTAGTTGTTGATGAAGATATGTTCACTTTAAAAAAAGAAAAGAAAAAAGTGCTCTGCCTCTGTGCACTGCCTGTCACCACCTGTGTGTCCGATCAGACTTAAAGCTGTTCATTTGCACTTACTGATGTTGTTTCGTCCTCTAGACCCTTGCTTGTGTTTTACTGACTCTCTGATGTGTGTCGCTTTGGATAAAAGCGTCCGCTAAATGAATCGTAGCATTTCTTTCTTTTATAACCAAAAATCTATTCTGGCGTCATGGATGTGGTCTATGATCCTCTCTCGTTCATTTGGCTCCTGATAGAGCTACAGTACCAGACAATGTGTGTTATATTCACTCACAGTCTGCTGCTAGATGGCTTGTCTCCGTTTGCTGCACTCACTCTCACTTTTTTTTTTTTAAGGCCGTTATTTACCCAGAGTCACTGAGCTGATACATTGACAGGAATTTTAGTCTCCATTCTCACCTTCACACCTCGAAGCTGTCCAGTACATCCATGGTCTTATCTGTTGGCTGTAAGATAACAGTGTTTCACTTATCAAGTGTCTGCCGAGCAGCTCCACTGGAGTAGTTTGGTGTTAAGCACTTTGCTTAAGGGCACCTCAGCAGTGATAACGTGGAGGGAGGGAGGGAGGGAGGGAGGGAGGGAGGGAGGGACAAGCTCTGCTCTCCAGCTCCTCCAAAGCTTCCATTAAATCCATCCTGCTGTTCTTGGAATAAAGGTGACCAGTCGAGACAAAAAATTCCAGAAGAATCGTCGTCCAATTATTTGGATACAGTAATTTTAATAGCATTATAGTGGCTACTGTAAACTGGAGCCATCTTGTCCACCATTGTTTTGTCTGCATTAGAATATTGCTGAGTCATTTTTATTTTTGAAAAGATGGAAGCCTTGTCTTTTTAAATTCCCCGTGTAAGGACAATATTTGTTTGTCTTGGATAGCGAAATGTGTTTTTTTTTTTTTAAGTTTACAGAAAATGAATTTTCTTAAAAATAGAACAAATGATACTTACACTTGAAATCTGATCCAGACCAATAAATCCGATAACTGACATTATAGGCTGATATGGGCCTATCACAGATATATAAGTATGATCTGTGTATATTTTCTCTTATAAGCAACAGTGTGAAACCTTTAATTTAATTAACATGCATTTCAGAAAACACTGCTTCAGCTGTTTAAAGAAACAGCTTCATTCCAAAGTTTGTTTTAGCAGAACACGCTCCGACTCCACATTCACACTCGGCACTGTCCGCAGTACATGTAGCAGTGCATCGCTGAGCAGATTGCGTTGTAGACGGGATAAAATGATTTCTTTTTAAAGCTCCAGTCAGGAGTCTTTAGGTGGTTAGGAGACAGACTGCGATAAATGCTAATGACTTCATAAGACAAAAGCATTCCAAACCAATCAGCGACAAGATTGACCATTTCTATATAATACTTTGAATCCCTTTAACTGCTGACACTGGGTAGGTGACAGATCACATGAGGTACATCATGCTTTAGAAAGAGCCTTTGTTGACTTTTTTGCAAGTACAGATGCACAGAGAGATACATTTGACTATTATAGGGCAGCAGTCTTAGATTCTTATCATAAAATAACCCACTTTTACACATACAGACGAAGCTGAGCAAAGAGTCTACCTCTTTGTCCAAAGGGGGCAGCGAATATAACACAAATGGAAAGACCCTCACAGGAGCTTTTAAAGATATCTGTTTGAGAGAGAAGAATTATGAGTACCTTCACGTAATCATACCAAAAGTGTGCATGCAACATAATAAAAGCTCTTTCCTAAAAGCAGCTCAAAATGTCACTTTTCTCAGTCTGTAATCGATGCACTTTTTTGACTCTTAAAATAGGTGTCAAGCTTAGGGTCAGGCTACACTTCTCAGTGATTATACTTCAGACCACTGTGAATGCTTTGACGCAGATCTGAATCGCAGATGTGTTTTTTACAAAAAAGACAAAGTCAGAGGATTATTCAGCCTTCGCAGAGTTCCTATGAAGTCTTATGTCCGCAGCGTGCATGTTAGCTTAACACTTTCTGACCCTGAAGGAAAAACAAATCGGTTTGAGTGTCCTCAGAGCCAAGCAAAACCAAAATGCCCAAATTATAGTCGTAAAGCCGCAAGAGTATTGCGTACCCAAAACAGAGGCCGATCAGTACATCAGACAGTCTGTACCTTACAATGGGCTACCTTGTCAGTACTAGTTACCTCACAAAGGGACGCATGTGACCTTGGGCGGTAACAGCAGCAGATGCAGCGGCAGCACAAAGCAGCATCATCAGCAGTGTTGTTCTCCTGCAGCACAAAGGCAGCGGTGTTATCTTTAGTCACACAGACACCGTTCCCTCCATTCGGCACAAGGTCAGGGCAGGATTAACATGCGGCTTTGGTGGTTTATTCCCAGCACAATGCATTTCAATGCATATCCCCCCCCCCCCCAACACCACACACACACACACACACACCAGCACACATGTCCTCATTGCAGTCAATTTATACAGGACGGTACATGTGGTATTTATTCGTTACATCATTATTGCCTAATGGCAGTACAAAGGAAGAAACTAAGCTTAAAAAAAGAGTCAAATTCAAAGCGCAGGTCATTCACAAGGTCATCGGTCCATGGAAGAAAAAGTACTCGACTGAAGTGTTCTGACAAACATCATTACTTAAAAGGCCACAATAGACTTACAAAGCTAGTCGACTAACACTATTGTTGTGCTTCTGAATCTACAGAGTGTAACACGATTCATTTTTTTTCTCCCCATCACCCTGGTGGGAGAGAGATCATTGGATGCAGTGCACTGTGGCCATGCCTGAATTCAATTATCTAGTCACAGCAGAGCCCATATAATCCTGTTGTGGCTGAGAAATTGCCTGCTGTAGAAACCATCAACATCCCTGTTAGTACTGGCTAGGGACTGAGTTTTTTCCCTCCTCAGAATAAGCCTCGCCTGTGACTTGCGATGCTTTTTCATTGCACTTCAAATGTTCTACAAGTTCCAATTAATTCCAAGTTTTCATTCTTAAGGCTTTCAGTTTATGTTTTACTTATTTATTATTATTATTATTATTATTATTAAACAAGTGCTGGAAGTGGATCAACAGAAATAACTTAAAATGTGAAGATGTGTTTCTTGTCTCTGATTTATATATTATTAATATTAGTCATCTTTGGCTTCATGATTATTATTGTGACAAAAAGACATTTTAAAGGCATCAGTTTCGGCTGTGGAAGCTTATATATATATATATATATATATATATATATGAGCTGTAATCATGAGGTAATTCTGCAATCATTGTGTTTATGTAGCAATCATTTTTTCCCCAAAACTAATTCTCTTGTTAAGATGTCCCAGGTGTTTATATTTGTGTGTTTTTTTTATTACTGCACACTTTTAATAATGGTGTTTAAAAACAGAGAGCAATTTGAACAGTTAATTGAGAAAGCAATCAATAGTTTGCTGCAAAAGAAAACACATTTTTATCATCATCATCACGATTTGAACATGAACGTTGAACACATGGCAAGCAGGAAAATGCAATTATAAGAAAAAACCAAACAATGAATGTACATACTCTGTGCACTCAAACTAAGCATGTGAGCTTCTGACCAATCAGATAAAGCCTTGGATACAAGAGTCATGCTATCACAACATAACACCAGACCTAGGACCTGTTCGCTAAAAGCTAATGCATGCTCCATTATATGTTTCATCATTGGAATTAGGCCGGTGCAATTAATCGCAATATCGTCATTATCACGATATGAATGCGTCACAAAAGTCTAAATTTAGTGCTCTAAATGAAAAAGTATTTGATGCATACAAGTCCTGCTTCCTCACTTTTCATGCATACTTTTGACCTATCAGAGGGAGGTTTGTGCATAATGGCCATGCTCTCACACACTGCAGTCAGATAAAGCTCGAGCTAGATATCTGCTCCCCTCAGATGAAATGATTCCACTTTTGTGGTGGGGGAAAAAAAAAACAGCTCTTTGGATTCTTTGTGAACGATGAGCACAGATAGACATTGTGAGTTCTAGTTAATTTGCATGCTTACATTTTTGTTTATTCATTACATATCATGGCAACAATGAACTATGTAATCACACATTGCATATTTTTCTCATATTGTGCAGGACATTATTCCTGCAGAGATATGTCATAAATTGAGTGTTAAAAAGAAATGGATGCCGCAAATTCTTGATGAAACAGCCTTTGCAGCCCTTATGTAAACTAGAGGACTAACTTCTCAGCTAAGAAAACATCCTGCTAGCCTCGTGGTTAAGATGCATGCCATATCACCACAAGGTTTGTTTACGCCCCTCTGGCTGTTTCTGTATTTCATACTGTTCTCTCTCTCTCTACCATGTATTCCTTTCTGTTCTATACTTTCTCCTCTCTAACATAGAAAAACGTGCAAAGAGACCCCAACGTCCACTAAGGCTTAAACATCCATATATCATGTTGTGCATGAAACAAAGCTAAAGTCACGTACCTACCACAACACTATTTATAAGGCAGCCGCTGCGTCTCAGTGTTTGTATACTTAACATAATGTACACTGTAGTGGTTAGCCAGTCATGATGCTGTATATTCTTGATTCAGATGATATTTCCAAGGTGTTTTTTTTGGAGCATCGGTTTAAAGGCTTGTTTACAGTACATGTTGGTTTTTCAGAGGATGTCTAGAGTGGTTTGAAGTCGAGTACAACAGGAAACCAGCTAACCGAAGAAGCCTGTTCGACTCCCTCTCTGTTTTCTCTACACACATATTATTGTATATCTGTAGGAGTAGGAGAATATGAAATGTTTAAAGTCTTTTGTACATTTTTTTTTTTTAAACTTGTCCCTGCTGCCATCATGCGGCTTGAAGTTGACATTTTATACCTGCGGTGAAAGAAATATGTAAGCTGAACTGTTTGCCAAAGTTCAGAACAGTTTATACTTTCGAAATCAGAATTTGATTTTGCAAGCTTCTGAAATATTTATATTGTTAACAGCTATCTATCTTGACTTCTGACTGTTTTGTTTTTTTTCTAAATATTGAACTTCAGTAAAAGATTGATGTACCTTTTTATGTCCAGCAGGGGGCATCAGTAGCCTGCTGTTTGAACCCCAAGAAGTCTCCACAGGAAACAACATGTCAACATAATGAAAACGCTCCTCTTTCTGCAGGAGATTATAATGTGGGCAAATAGACATTTTATTTCAGGATAACTAGGCATTACAGGTTGTTTAGCACACGCTACATTTCGTGGCACAGCACCCACCCGAACCCTCTTGGGCTTGTTAACCGTATCATATTAGAGCTAATGATTATTGGTGTGTCAAATGGGTGAGTCATTGTTACACTGAGTGTATTGTCACCTCCGAGGGGGAGGGAGAAAAAAAAAAAAAAAAGAAGATCAGCCAGCTCCTGAATATTAGTCCTGTTCAAACATTTGTTTTATGACTCCCTCCGTCCGATGATAATTAATTGTTTACTTTCTCATCTCTGGATGATGGCGTGACTCTTTTCAGAGGTTGTTTGCTCACAGCAATTAAGTTCATCAGTGCTCATCCTCCCTCTCCCTCCCCCCCGCCCCCCCCTTCCTTTTCTCTCTTTCTGTGTGCTAAATGCAGATTAGCAGCGTCACAATCGCATCCAGAATGAGAGTAAACTCCTCATTATGCCGTGTGACCCTCTGCTGCATGAATAATTCAGGGCTGCAGTGTTAGTGGCTGGCTGTTATTAGCATTCCGGATGGCAAACGGGAAAGAGAGAGAGAGTGAGTGAGTGAGTGAGAGAGAGAGAGAGAGGGTGGGAGGCTCGTATCACTGACAGGGCTGACTCAGGGGGATCAGCCCTGGATTGAGACACACATCACACACACATCATCACACAACACAGGAGATCAGTGGAGGTGCCTCTCCACTCACACACCCTGCTGTCTGTGTACATCTTACACACCCCTGCTGCTGCCGTGCAGCTCAATCTGCTTACTGGGAGGAAAACAACAAAGGCCCCTCTCACTGAGTACATGCTAAACACTCTGGCTCCTGGGTGTGTGTGTGTGTGTGTGTGTGTGTGTGTGTGTGCGATAGATTCTGCTCTGTAAACACACTTGACTCTATGCCTCTTTTTTTTTTTTTTTTTTTAATACATAATGAAGCAAAAGTGAGTGCTACAAACCCCCAGTGGAGATATCTGGTGTGTGAGGAGGAGACCCCTCCCTGCCCCCCCTGTGTGTGTGTGTGTGTGTGTGTGTGTGTGTGTGTGTGTGTGTGTGTGTGTGTGTGTGTGTGTGTGTGTGTGTGTGTGTGTGTGTGTGTGTGTGTGTGTGTGTGTGTGTGTGTGTGTGTGTGTGTGTGTGTGTGTGTGTGTGTGTGTGTGTGTGTGTGTGTGTGTGTGTGTGTGTGTGTGTGTGTGTGTGTGTGTGTGTGTGTGTGTGTGTGTGTGTGTGTGTGTGTGTGTGTACATGCAAGCATGCGTGCAGAAGCTGCATGTGCTTGCCATGGTGCCACTTCACTGGATGCACTCATGCTAGACTGACTGTGTAGACATTACAACCCCCCCCCCCCCTCCTTTTTTTTTTTTTTCACATCCCAACTCCCCTGTCTGTTGCTGAGTGCTGTACTACAGTACTTAAACTCACCTCCGCCGGCCCGCTGGGGGAGGGGGTTGGGGGTCAGAACATCCGACTTCTTGCCGCTGAGGGCAAAGGTTGCTGGCCTGCATCCATCAGCCAGCCTCTGAGCCAGAGAGAGAGAGAGAGAGAGAGAGAGCAGAGATTAATGGCACTCGACTGGTAATTGAGACATCAGAAACATGTTCAGCCGTCAAACGTACCGCTCTTGATGTTTTATTGATATGCATGAATCCGCCGATTTGGGGGCGCTTGCATAAAACGGGATGCGCTCAACCCCGAGCTGTACTCATCCGTAAGAAATGTGGATCAAGACCTTTTGAATTATAAAGCGAGAAAACTTTTCGCTTAAAAAGATGCCTCATATCAGATTCTGCTGTTGTTCCATGATTAAATAGGTTAACACAGTGTAATTCCGAGCATTTAAAGCCTACATGCCGCATCATAAGGGGTGGCTGATGCAATCATAATTAAAGCTTCGAGTTGCAAACGCCTCCCTTCTTGTTGATGGTGGCTGCCAGCAGGTGGTGCCAGAAGGAAACATCACAAGTCAAAGGGAGTGTAACAAACATAATCCACATCTCTGTCTCTCTGTCTCTCTCTCTCCCTGTGTGCATGTGGGCGTCCTCCCCCCTCCTTGTTCTCTGACTCCCCCCCCCCCCCCCTTTTTTTTTTTTTTTTTTTAAGAGCGTTTTATAATTAAAATGTGGGCGTCTCAGCCAGCACATACAGCATGTTCAGTTCAGAAAAGCATGCTCTGGGCTATTTTTAGTCATCTTTGATCCCCTAGCAGCCACACAGGAAGAGCCACTGATGGCAGCAGCCGTTCTCCATGTAGGCTAGTTAGTGTACTGTCTGTGCTGATCATTTCTCTACACCTAGCCTGCGCGGGGGAAGAGATGGGAGGCCTGACTGGTGAGGCAGCAACACTCCCCGTGTGTTTAAAGTTCACACTGGGCCATATGGTCCCCGCAGTAGGGGGTGTTGGTGGAATTATTCACACGGAGCGCTCTGAATCACCAAGATCCTGGTATCAACCTCCAAGATAAGGAGGATGTCTCAAAGGCTTTGTGCTCGGGCTTCAAATCTCAATCCTCAAGAGAACACCAGAAGCCCCGTCCATGCTTACACACTCCCATCTTCCCACTCTCTCTCTCTCTCTCTCTCTCTCTCTCGCTCTCGATGTGTCCCTCTTTCTCTCCCTTTCATGTCCTCTCTCACACACACTCGCACTCTTCTCTACTCACTCTTCTCCCAAATCCACACAGAACAGTGTGACAAACAACGCCACCCTCTGCAGAGCCAAACGCAAAAAAAAAAAAAAACCTGTGACACTCTAGTGGAAATAATGTGAACTCATCCTCCATCCATGACCAGATTTTGCCCTCTTCGCCTCATCCTTGAGCGCAGCCTAATTAGGTTTAGGCAGCAGTTTGTGTGCCAACAATTGGGTTTCTTCTGCTGCTGGATTATTAAAGGGATACACGTTGGTTGTTTCTGGATTCTAATGCAATTACTCACCCATTATGACCATGTAATTGTGCAGTCATTAATTGTGCATCCAGTCTATAATGCAAAAAAAAAAAAGGCCTGGGTGTTGCTGCTTTATCTGCACCAGTGGGGACTCGAGGCAGGTTTTCTCCGCTGTACACGGATTTAGACACCTGAAATTTTGCCGATATTGTTCCGCTTTTTGTGCAAACGAACACTCATCCCTCAGTATGGTGTATTAGTAGATGTCAGAGGAGGGGAACAAGGCCTCGCTCGCTGTTTGAACCATGCCTCATTTGTGTTCGGTACTTTTACGCGCCTCATTCTTCGCCATCTATTCCCATCCTGCCCCTAATGTTCCACTGATAAGAATGTCCTATTCATTCTGCGTTCCTCACCAGTTGCTGCACAGAGAGAGAAAACGAGAGAGAGACTTAGGCATTGAATGAAAAGCACATCTATTTCTGAGGAAAGGGGGGGGGGGGGGGAGCACAAGCGACGGTAGGAGATAATTATTGATTTGAAATAAGAAAAGATAAGGCTCAACCTTGAGCAGCCCCAGCGATAGCGCGCAGAACAGAATAATTAATGGGCCTGTCTTGTGTCGGGACAAGCTTTCACACTGAGACGGGCGTATTGATTTTAAACAGATAAACTGCGTAACCCTTTGTGAAGGGTTTGACAAACAATTTAATTGGGGAGGGGAAAAACAACAATATTCCTCACCCTTTTCCATCTCCCTTTCATCACCTCCCCCGAGCTGTTTTTCCCTCCGCATGACCTATGGAAACAATTACTGTGCATCAGGCCTTGTACTGCCTCCAGACTACCAAGGAAGGCCGCTCGTAGGATGCACACGCTGATTGGGGAATCTAATCAATGGTGGAACCTGTCTCCGCTCCAGATGCCTGTGTTGAAATTGGGATTACTGAAGCCTTTTAGCGGCTTCTGTCAGAGAGAGAAAGATGGATCTGCCTGTTTAAATGTACCTGCCTGCTCTAGCTGAAGCAGAGATAATTTACTGTTCCTCTACAACCCTCCTCCTTCCTAATCCCCAAAGGAGAACCGCAAAGAAGCCCCCAAGTCCTCGCACTCCTTCCCGTGCCCTCCCCTGATTAGCGATGTGCGCTGTTTGATCATGTTTCCCTGCCTGTCCTCGTGATTTGTAAGCTGTTTAAACGTGAACGAGGCAATTAAATAAGGAACAACGGAGGAGAGCGGGTGCCGCGGCGATCATTAGCGGTGAATTACCCCGGTGTGCTCTCAAACACTCGGGAGGACTCTCACGCCGACCACTCCCGAGGATCCAGATCCAATCTAGCCATTGATTAACAGAGACTTGTTCTTCCTGTGAAATCACTCGACGGGGATTTTAGGGCACTCATCCGGTCTTATCGAGATAGGCTAACATCAAAGGCGAATGAAGAGGGATTGGTTAAATGGGCTCCCCTTGGCCTCCATGTAAGAGACTTAAAGGAGCAAATCTTGAATTATTGCCTCATGTAAATAATCTACTTGTCTTTTTTTTTTTTTTGGAGGAACTCATGAGTCACTCGGGGGAAAGAGAACACTCGTAGTTCTTTGGAAGCGCTCATATTTCCCTTGATGGGAAACAACGGTGGGGGCTCCATCCTCAGGAATGTAAACAACACGACATTCCCGACTTGTGTGATCTGCCCCCACATTTTGAACGTTCTAAGCCTGGGAGATGTGGAGGTATTAGACCTTTTTTTTTTTTTTTTTTTTTTTTTTAAGGAGGACTCTCACATCCTCTGAATACAAATATTCTATTCAGTAGCCTAATTCCACTAATTTGATATAAGCTGAAAAAATAACAGCCCCAATTAGTCTCAAATTGGAAGGTATGAAATTGAAAAATAACACCCTGCCTTCAGTTAAGAGTGGTATTTAAGCAGAGTGTCAGGGGCAGTCTCTTGTAAAGCAAGTGTTATATAACACAGCCTGTCTATACGTTCGTGGAATTCATGGCATAGTTGGAATTGCTGCTCCGTTGAACAACACCAGCAGGTTTTTAAAAGCCGAGGTTACTGGCTGAGGACATTTTGTTCAAAACAATTTCTTTTTCTCTGCTCCCTCCCATCACAGAGTGAGCTCAGACCGCAGTAGATGGAATGGGATTTTCTCTTCCTAAATGGCCAAGGGGGCCGTTTACGGTGTCACTACTATGGGATCACATGATGTTTGAGGGTGTAAAGGTCTCGAGGCAGCTGCTCCTTTTCGGATGGGATTTTCGAGGCATCCAAGAGCAGGGCCCCATGCTGTCTGCCCTGAAAGGTGGAGCAAATACTTCTAGGAAAAAAAAGAAAAAGAAAACAGGCTGAAATCCTCTGAAGCTGTGTGTCTATTTGAAATAGGTTCTGGAGTCCCTCTGCTGCCTTCATGTTATAAACACCCACAGTGCTCAAATTCTTCCTTTGTCAAGGAGTCATAACAGGTGTCTCAGGAAGGATTTTTTTCCCCTCGGTTAGCATATTTTCCACTTGCATGGAAAGTTTTTTTTTTTTTTTTCCCTTTATTAGGAACATTCTGCCCTGGGTAGACCCCCTCGCCTTGAGACATGATATGCAGACTTTCTTTGAAGCAGTAAAGGTTACTTTCACACTCGCTCAAAATTCGGCCATGCCTAGTTAAACCAGGTTGTGCTGAAGTATTGAACACCTCTGGCTCACACATGTTGGTAAGCCAGGATGCACTTTGCATACATATTACTCGCTGTCTGCAGCGAGTATATGCAATAGAGAGGACATATTTCCAGTTCAACTTTTATATCTCGAGATTGCTCAACCAAAGTCAGCAACCTTTAAACCCCCCCCCCACCCCCCCCCGAAAATGTGTTTACCCCTTAAAAAGGAATGAAGTGACCCTTTTTTTTTTTAGAAGAGCCTTTGTATAACCAGAAGCATCCCTTGGAACGACACTCAAGCTTTCTCTCAGCAACCCAACCTTCCAGTCAATTTAAGGTGGAATTGCATGCAACACCAGTGGGAATGGTATGATGCACCTTGAACTATTTACCATATCATTGGATTTCTTTGCCTGATGTAAATACGCTTACAAATGGGCAGTCTTCAATTTAGGGTTGAGAAGAAAAAAGGAAAAAAAAAAAAAAAAAAAAAAAGCCAAGGACCTCCTAATGTGGCGTATCAACTTGACTGCTGCTAGGTCAATTTCCTTAGCAGGGTGGACACGTTTATATAGCCGGTCCCCTGGGAGGCTGTTTGTGTGAACGATGTGGAGAATACACATTATTCATGTTCTCAGCTCCCCAGATAAAGACTCTATCTGGCAGCGTAGCCCAGCTTTGCATCATGTTACGCCTAAGCATTAAAGCTATTGATGTTTGAAATGGCAGCATGATGGGGAAAAATGCAAAAATGACAGAACTGCCTTCAGTAGTAAACTACTCTAGACCCCAAGGGTGTTTTCCGGAGGTTTATGTTTGAAACGCGGCAATTGTTTACTCCCCATTCCCCAATGTCATGTCTGTTTTCTTTACTCATTGTGTTCAGTCTCTTGCAGTCAATTCCACAGTTTTCTGTATGTTTAATACATCAACCGTTTTATCAGATATGGTCTCCATCTTAACGGCTCACCCGTTTATGACGTTTCCTCAACAAGTACATTTAAAACGTGTTCTTCTAATTGCTCGGAAAACATCATCGATAGAATCTAGCTATCTCTGCAAAGTAAAAAGATCAATCGTTCCTCTCATTTACAGATCAAACGTTTTTAGTTCCTTTTTAGAAATGTTCTTTTTCTTTGCTCATCTTGATTTAATACTGCACGGCTAACTGCAACCACATGTGGACAATGTTCCTCTTTTGCTTTTATCAAGCTGACATTTAGACCCCTTTTCAACTCCAGTAACATTTGTGGTCAAGTATCCCATTTAATAAAATACAGCATTTGCTTGCTGCTTTTTTTTTTCCCCGCCCTGCCTTTTTTCTTTTCAAGTAGTTCACAGCTTGCACACAGAACGGCCGAAGTAGAAAGATGGAACAGGAATGTATGCCACTTTAAAGTTTATTATAACGCAGAATGGAAATACAGATGCCTCCTTAGCAGGACAGGAGGAAAGGAAAACATTATTTTTATGATTTAACCCGGAGAATTCCAACATTTGGTTTGGCGTTCTTGATTGTGAGTGAATGAGTGAAGTTAGCTAGTCGTATATAAAGTGTTAGTTTGAGTAACAGAATAAAAGACTTCAAATGAATTGTTGAATTTGTTAGCTAGTCTCTATGGATAGAGGGTTAAATTTGTTAGCTAGAAATGACCAATACATTGTTAAATAGATGGCTAAAGCAATAAATAAACTGTTACACTTACATGTTGGAGTGTTTAGCATACTAGCATAATTGTATATGTCTGCTGTAGTGCTCAACTTATCAACGTGTTAACAGTGTGGCTAATATGCTAACAGCGTGCCCATACATTCATACAAATATAAGAAAACTTTGAAGTGTTTAATATTTTCAAATGTCTAGCATGTTAATGTTGTGATGCTAACATGAGCGGGTCCGCCTGCTTTGTTAGTCTGAGACGTATCACAACGCCATCTCACTGGAATTCATTTGTTGTATCCTTTTGCTGATCTTGTGGTGAATGTGAGATATTGATGGCAAACCAGTGGGACCATTTTGTCTGGAAACCAGATAATGTTTAGGGCAGCTGAGGCTCAGTGGCAGAGTTGGTCATTTTTCAATCGGGGAAAAAAAAAAGGTTGGCGATCTGATCCTCCAGCTCCTGCAGGCGGGTGGCATTGTGACGTCCTGCCCTCTGTCTGCGTTTGTTTGGCTTCCTGGCTTGGCAGACAGTAGGTGGAGTCAGGAAGGCCATTAGTCCAACTGGGTACACCTGAGTCCATCAGGATTCTGCTTATAAGTGGCTTCCACTCTAACTTGTCTCGCCTCTCTTTCTCCCAGTTCTCCACCAACTGCATTTCTTTTGTTTGCACTTTACAACCCTACCCTCATCCACACATTGCATTCATGACTGATTTGACGTATTTACATAACTATGATTGTTTTAACTTTAGTTTGATAATAAATACACTTTCCTTAAACCTTGTTTCATGTGTGATACCCTTCCTTTGTCGCTTACTTTGAGCCAGTTGGTGACAGCATGTCAAAGTGTCCTTGGTTCCACTGAACCCCAAATTGCTCCGGGTGGCATAGCCAGCAGCGTTGTGAACGTGTGTGATTGGGATTAGTTCTGATGGGGGAGTTTGGCACTTAGCGTAGCAGCCTCTGCCATCACTGTATGAATAGGTGAATGTGACATATAATGTAATCTGAGTGGTTGAAGACCAGAAAAGCGCTAGATAATCACAAATTTGTACACAGTCCATACAATAGCTTCGAAATATTTACTTAGAACTTTTCATATTTATAGCTGCTAGCTCTTAATTGTCCAACTATAAGCACTAGTGATTCATATTGTATTGACCAATTTGTTTTGAAATACAGTTCTTCTCAGTCCTCATATACATTTTGTAATGTGTCAAATGATGACAAAACTCCTTATGTGATAGTAACTTGTATCAAGGGGGCTCATACTTGTACCTGTATGAGCAGGTCTGGTCTAATTCCCTTTCTGTTTAATCTTTTTCTTCAACTTGTGTCTTTCTCTTTTTTTATTCCAGGTTCGCAGAAATTGTGAAGAGGAACAAAGTTGAGTACCATGCCGGTGGCTCGACCCAGAACTCCGTGAAAATCGCTCAGGTTAGTCTTCTCTGTCCCTCCGCAGTGTGCCAGAATATGTGTTTTGAATATACAGTGGTATGCTTGTAACCTTAGATTTGTCAGCCTGGCAGCCCTGGGAATACAGAGGATAGCTGCACAGCATGTTGACACATTACACTTTTAGGTGTTGAGAATTCATCAGACCTGCCACAGAAAGAGAAAGGCGGGGAGGCTCCATAATACTTGCAGTGTTATCTAGTTGGCCTAATTTCCTGAGACATATCAAACATCAATTAGAGAGAATTACAAGTAGATGCAATTAACATGTCACAACAAATTATATCCAACAAATGCTGATCTTCTGCCTGGCTGTCAGACAGATTTTAGCGTCGAAAAAGAAATTGGTGATTGTCCAAATCTAAAACAGCAATCTGAACTAGAGAAGATTATTCAGTGAATGTTTTTTTTTTTTTTTTTTTTTTAAGTGACTGCAGTACGTCTGTGAATTTGACATGCAGTGATTAGCTGCTGATAAGGCTTTGGTCTGCTCACAATAAACAAAGAAGAAGCATCCAGCTGAAAAATAATTCTCTTCCAAGGAGAAACGAGTGCAGAAGCTAATTGAGAGGCTGATGTTTGTGGAAGCGTCGACTCTTTTTCTTGTGTGTGGGTTTTCGTTTGTTGTTGTGTGTGTGTGTGTGTGTGTCTGTGGAATAACGTATTTGTGCGTGTGTGTGTGCGTGCGTGTGTGTTCCTTTTTTAATGCGTGTTTGTGTGTATTTAGCACAAGATCGAGACAGAGAGATGAGAAACGAAAGCAAGCAGGCCCCCAGGCTTGCCAGCATCTCTGTGCTTTTGAGACAGTAAGCATCCTTTTAAAAAAAAAAAAAAAAAAGAGATGAGGAGCTGTGCACCTCCACACAAACACGCTTTAATTATCAAGATCAGAAGTGTTCGTGAAAGCCTCAGTCACTTACAGAAATTATCTGCCAACTTGATTTTTCATTATCTGGGCATCAACTCCCTCCTTTTTAACTTTTGTGTGCTCGATGTAGTTGGAGTTTAAAAAATGGTCGCCACTTTTGTCGATTACAAACATGAAAATTGCAATAGGCAAGACTTCTTTGTTGTATTTCAACTCGCCCATTGAGGCCCGGAGTCTGCATTTGGTTGCATGTTTAAAAAAACAACAACGATTTGACCATATTTGGACAACAAGGTGGATGCATATTAGAGCTGTGCAATTTATCACAAGTTCATCGTTACTGCAAAGTTCTGAATTAATTAAAGAAAATACGATTTTTTTTTTTGTATGTGAACAAGCAAGCTTTCTCAATCAGTATGCCTATGTCTACTTTCTGTTTGAGGTCTGGGTATAACGGCCATTTTAATACAGTTAGATGTTGCTAAAGCTAGCTATTAGCTAACCACTCTTTAAATGGTGACACACGGGATTTATCTTTGGCTATTCTGCAAACACTTCTACAGTATTATTTTCACACTACGTATGGTTACCAAATGTTCAGCAATGTTATCCCACATCCCATATGTTTCTCATATCTCGGAAGACTTGTACATACCTTACCCTGGTTAACAGGTTGCCTTGGTAGCAACTTGTCAATCAGAAGTAGCCACGCCTTCTCAGCATTCCTTGATTTGTAGCTACTCTAATTGAGATAACAATCTAAAATGTAAACATCATACTGTTTAGAGAAGATTTGAAACTATCCATGAGTACCAACTTGTTAGGAAAATGTTTCCTGAGTTCATAGATTCAGGGGAGAAGTAGGCACATTTTCCGATTTCATAGAATCTCACCACTTTGGGAGTGTAGTCTCCCCCTACTGGCCGTTGAATAGACTGTAGGATAAAGGTAAGTACATATATACCCCTTTATGGGGACACAAAGACCTTAACAAGGATTCTTCAAGTACTCAACGCTGGGGATCATCTCTCTTGAGAAATCAGGTGTCGGCGATGTTTGCTGCATTGCTGTCAATGCCTCTTCACCCTGCGAGAAACATTCAGTCGACTAAATAATTCTCTCTTATAATGGCGTGGCAGACACCAGTCAAATGTTATTCTACTCTGTTTATTTGGATATTTACCCCCTTCCAAGGTAAGATGTAGAGCTGATTCTGAGGCGCTCGAGATAACAAGAGTGTTTTCGTCCCACACCCAGAAGTCTCAGAAACAGTTTCTGTCAATATATACCTTGAAGCGCTGACTTTCCCACATTTTCACTTTCAGGTGATGGTGTTCTTTTATGAAAAATGTATAATGCATAACTGGCTGCCAGATTATCACATTGTTGCACTTGCAATATGTGAAACTTCAAACCCCGCTGTATTGTGGAAACTGAACCTTCAAACACGAATGATATGCACTGCAGCACTGAATCCACATCAAAGGGTCCGGTGGCTAAATGAGATGCTCGATCCGGGGCAGGTTTGCACTGGAGCACCTTTCGCTGCTTGAAGAGAGGGAGAGAGAGAGAGAGAGAGAGAGGGTGTTCAGAGGCTTTGCTCGGGAATCGCTGCACACGCTGGGAAAACCCAGGGTGTGGGAGGATCAATGCCTTTCGCCAGTAGAACCTGTGCTTTCCTGCAAAACCCGAGCGCTTCAGCGGAGGCTGTAATAGGTTAAATACTGCCGCTTCATCCCTGTTAAGATTTCTGCACTATCAAGGAAAACCTAAAACCTCGGCTTTACGGAGATGCAGAATCAATGGTAATCGGATTTAGTCAAATGAGAATTGACCAAGCTGAAGCTTAGATGGATAAGTATTGTTTTCCTCTAACCACTGTCTCCACCCGGATCTTTGATTGAAATCAACCACTGCAGTGTATTTCAATTCCTGATTAGTTACACTTAGTGCTATCTTTAGCACTAGAGCATCCATTTTTTTTTTTTCAAACATTGTATCTCCTGTCACGACTTATCCACATTCTGCGCACACTTTGTGACAAACTAGAAGTCACAAACTAGATGTATCAACACATTTTGTACCTCCTTAGCTGTGCACCAGTGCTCCTCAATAAGCCTTAGCATCTCGTCTGGAATCATATCGGTGAAGTTGCGGGCTGTCTGCCTCTGATTCCTTAAAAAAAAAAAAAAAAACAGAAGAAGAAGAAAAAGAAATGCAATGATAGAAGTGGGTTGGAGGTTGTTGCCTTTGCCCAGGCTCTAACAAACATCGTGCCCTGAAGTGCAATCCGACATAAAGGCTCACCTACTGGATGTAGCAGGTCTGTAAGGTAACAAAAAGCAGCCCCAGCGTTGCTTGCTCACATACAGCCTCGCACTTCAAAGGGCTCCCTGCTCAGATAGGGGCACGGCGGGAAACAACAATCATATTTTTTTTCAGCCATTTATGAAGTTGAAAGGAGAGAGTGAGAGAGAGAGAAAAAAAAAATACTGGCCTTTCTGAGCATGTGATGCAGAATTTTGGTGACTGGCGAGCGTGCATGGTGTTTATCACAGGTGACAGAATCGGTGGTGGGGGGGGGGGAGCCGGTTGACTGGAGGGTTGTATCAAGAAGCACAGTCAATTCATTTAGACAGAACATCAAAGTCCTCCAACAGCTCCTTAGGGCCCCGAGATTGAAGTCTGAGCAGAGACAGGCTCATAGGGAGTTATTGCCGCTTCCAGGGAAGTAGATCCAACTCTGAGTGCCTCGTGTAAACCGTGCATTCTCATTATGATCCTCACAAATCAACAGCATTGACATGTTTTATTTCTTTGCACTGTAAGCAGGCTTGGTACCCGCTCACCAAAGGGACAAATTGCTACGGTTAAGTGCCCAAGCTGTGAACGCTTCACAAAAAAGTTATGATTAAGTATGTTTCCCCTCCCTCCCCCCCCCACCTTTTATTTAGATTTTTATGCGACATTTGCAGCTTATATCATCAATTCGCCGTGATGTCTTAATCATTGTTTAGAAAGTCAGGGGCTTTTGAAAAATCTGCAGGCTCTTGTTATGGTTCTGATGCCTGTTTAACATTTCCTCAGACTTGGTCAATCGTGGACGGGGGTGAATGGGGGCCCAGGCTTGCATGAGCTCTTAATTGGAAACGCATGTGCCCCACACTGTTGAAAGTTGTATTTAAAAACCAGAAAAAGTCCCACAGCACTACTTGGAAAAAAAGATCCTCACTAGCTCATATTTTGTAGGGGAATACTTAAACTGGGTTTGATGTCTCATTGAAGGCATTGACTTATTTCTTCTGGGTTTTGAAAATATTCCATGACCTAATGTTTGGCTTTTTACAGCTCGTTTTGTTAAATAAATAAAGAACAGCAACTCGCCTCCAATTCGAATGGGCTAAATGAAGAACTGCCGACGTCTGGTTCCACTTAGAGAAAAGAGGACAGTTAAGGAGAAAGACTGGCGCTTTTGTGTTCAAACTATGTGCCTGAACTTAAAGAAGGATGTGCAATTTTCTTTTTTTTCTTTTTTTTTTTGCTTTCTGTTTTCACTTACATGCTTTTCACACTTAATGAGTAGTGTTAAGACAAATATTCTTTGTTGGTGGAAGTGGAGAGACTTGGAGGGCTTTTGAGACTTCCATTGGTGGTTCATTCTGTAGCTTTATAAGAGCTTTGACTTATGTTTCTGATCATGTTCGTGTGTGTGGATGTGTGTGTCTCGCTGCATAGTAGATGGCGCAGCTGTGCCGAAACGAGAACACTAATGACCGATTAAAACCCGAACCCTGGTGGGCCTTTGACTTCCATGCTGCAAAAAAAAAAAAAAAAAAAAAAAATCAACCCTCTCAAGTACGTCCCTGTTGTTAAAGCGAAAGCCTCTTGTTTGTTTTAAGACAGGTTAATTGCAGAATCACTGTTAGCACCCGCTCAGAGCCGTTTTATGGCGCCGGGGTCTTGCCGTTTCCTTCTCATTACCAAAGCAGTAGAAGGTCACAGTCTGTAAAGCTTCTTGTGAGGGATGCATGAAACCAAATGGATTTCTTTTTTTTTTTTCTCTCTCTCTCCAACTCTTTTCAATCCCATCTCCACTCACTCTCGACATTCCAGGTGTGCGAGTGCACACTTGAGGGTTTGCTTGCCATTGTTTTCCTCGTCGCATGCAGAGGAAGCGACGAACGCCTCATTCGCTTTGATGAGCGATGTGTTCATGCGTGGGCTTCAATGTCACCCGCCATGAGGCAGCTGTGAAGTCGAGGCTCACGTCTGTGGTGCCATTTACTCAATGATGAAGTGGGGAGATCTCTGTTGGTGCCACAACCGCCTCCCCTCTACACCCACACGTATGTACACACACTGTCTGAGCATGTGTTCCTCCCACCTCGACTGTATTGTGACTGTATGTCACAGCTAATACCAGCGTGCAGTAAATCTCCGGCTCTGTGATCACAATGATAAAGGTTGACTGGGCGATTATGCAAGGCTTTGTCATCAGAGGGGCTTGTTAACAGCTGATGGCCTCGCTGTGTGGCGCCGTCTTTCTTCAGTTTCCTCGAATTTGACTTTCACACCACAAATAATTTGTTTGATTTAATTTTCCCCTCAGATGCACAAGGTTTGTGTCGCCCAGGCAAAGAAAACCGCACAGATTGCTGTATAGGTGACACATTACCGTCCCAGTTGAAGTTAATTTGCCGTCAAATGTGCAACTTAATTTAGGCTGCCAAAGGGAAGACGTGGGGAGTAGATTGTAACTCATAAGTATGCATTGGAAAGAGTGTTGATTAACATTGAGGGCTCGAGAGACAGACACACTCAATGTGTATCATCTGGCCTCAGAGGCTGGCAGTGGAATTGAATGTGATATCTTGCATAACGTGTCCTTGCTTTAAGTCCTTGGTTCCAGGCTCAGGAAGAAAGGCAGAACTATGAGCTCGCTTGCTTTTTGCTTGGCTGTTGCACACTTGCCCAGGCTTCAGGCGAGCTCTGAGTGAAATCTAAAAGGACTTGTGAAACAGACAGTAGTCTACATATCTGGCAGCATTTTCACGTCAAATTACAGATGATATTTTGCACAGAACGCTTAGTTTGCCTGCCACGTTTGTGTACTCTGCAGTTCAAAGTAAGCACTTGTATGTTTTCTGCATGGACAATGAAGGAAATCTGCTGGTCTGAGTGCCTTTTTTTTAAGAATCTAAACAATGGCTCATTTTAATGAACTTTTAGTCGGAATCATCAGTCGAACACAGGTCAAGTAACAGCGGAATAAAAGGATGATTGTGCCTTTTACACAACTGCTCTACATTTTCCTTTGATTATGACTGAACGATGCCCCTCTCTCATATTTCCCCCGCTGAATGTCTGTGGCAGAAGCATTTATTTGGCACATTCTCAGCGTGCTCCCACTCTTGCGGTTGAAGTGTTGCATAGCAACTGAGAAAAACAGCTTTAAATATTTTGGTTAAAAAGGTTTTAAGAAAATAAAGAACAGCCTGCAATTACTGTTCATTTCTCCTGAGTTCATAAGTTTAAGGAGCTGTCGTGTTGTGCCAAGTAATAAATGAAATACCAAATTAGGCTTTGTGTTTACTTGGAAAACCGGAGAAACTGGATGTGTAGAATTTACCGTCCCCTAGAGCCAATTCAGTAATTCATCTGCAGCTATTTTGTTTATCGAATGAACGCTATAGCAGCTGTCTGCACCTTAACTAATTCAAAACTGTTTTGAAACAAAGCTCACAGTAGTTTTTCAGAGTGCAGCTCGGCTCACTTTTAGAGCCAACCGAGTATATCTGTGACAGGATGGAAAATGTGTAGGTGAGTGCAAATTTGAAGTGATGTGCCGGAGGAAAAGGGATGGGGATGGAGCGATGGGGATGGGGGCGCATGTGGAGAGAGAGAAGGCTGGATGACGCACAGCAGGTGACAGACAGACACTAATAGTAATGGCTCTTATCAGTGCTTCGCTCGCTCCCTCTTTTCACATGGGCTCTGACATCCTCCTCCTACTCCACCCCCTCCATCTAGCAGGGGGTGCTGGGAGCTCGCTGGGTTGTGCAGCCCGCTCAGACGGAAAGAGCCTGCCAAACACCGGTCCCCTCACATATAAATTGCATCATTAACATCGCCTAGATTATTCCAAGCTCTCCCACCGGGTTTATGGCAGCACCGGCTCAACTTAACTATTTTGACTCAGTGAAGACATTCAGGTTTCCCTGAGTGAGCCGTGCTCAGATCTGTGCTGAAATGCGCCAGCTCTATTCTCTCTTAAGGTTTTAAACAAATCCAGAGGAAATCTGTCTGTTTTTGCCTTCACTCACGGAGGCTTATTATACAGTCTAATGTGCTTTGCTGTATTTTCCATTCTAAGTTGTCAAAACTTGAGTACTGTGTTGTGGGACGTCTTGCAAACCACTGGAAGACTGGTTACTATTAGAGCGGGGCAATATGGTAGAAATTAGAGCAGAGCGACAGAGCTTGAATGAATTTCACAACATTACTTGCTATAATTGTCTATAATCTAAATAGATGTCACAACATGACATGTATTCTATGTCAAGTGTAAAATATGCACCATACAGGCAAAGACTCTATACTATTCTGAAAGAGTCATGATCATGTTTTATTCCAATTTGAGGTAGCATTACAGCAAAATGTGACATGACAACACATGTTTATTTGATCCATTGCGGTTAATAGAACATTAAATTACCACCTCACACTACGTTAAATCCGTTTAATTGAATAGGCATATTAAAGAATATTAGTTAAATATATATATGACATTACATGACATCCTTTTTAATCACTGAAGCATTAGTGGAGTTATTAAAGCACTCTTAAGTACAATTATGAAGTCAAACTGCAGGTCCAGCAAGTGTCAACTAGCTATAAATCTTTTAATTACTTTACTTTATTACTTGCCAGCTCTATTTGCACCAAAAACTTTTAACACCAAACACTTCACGACCCTTTCCGACTAATTGTCCCTTAGTTAAATTATGCAAGACAATCTGTGATCTGTTGCACCTCAGACAGAGACTCTTAAACCCAATTGACATCTTCAGTAAAGCTGGAAGGAGCCTCCTCCTCAGATCGGCTGGCAATTAACTCTGTAATTACTATCTGAGGTCGGGGTTAAGCTCTGAGTTAAAGGTCGGAGCAGCAAACATTTTTATATGATCCTCTTACTCTATTATCCTTTTCTCCCTGCTACAAGGTTTTACCTCATGGGGAGAATACATTACATAAAGCCCCTTGGCAATTACTCCTCAATGAATATCCTTGTGGTGTATAGTCCATATGATTAATCTGGAATCCCCTCTGCCCCCCGTCCAACCGCAGGCCTGGCTCTGCTTACCATGCAAGTTTCATTTTCACCTGAACAAATGGCTCCTTTAGACAAAAAGTGCCAACCTTTTACTTTTTACTGGCTGCTAGGGAGAAAAAAAACAAAAAAAACACAAGGGAACAAGAGAGGGAGAGCACAACCTCCTGCAGTAAAAACAGATATTTCAACGAGGAGTGAAAAAAGAAGGGGTGGGGTCAGGGTGGTTGGAGGTGGTGGAGTTTTTTTGGAAAGGGGAGGAGGGGGGACGCTTAATAGTGTTGAATAAAGGAACATTTATTTTTGTGCTTTGGTCTGTTACAGCCCCAGGAAATAGCTCAGTCTCTTGATCGGGAGCAAATCCTATTAACTTACAGTGCTCTCACTCAGGGTAATGGGCTCCACCTTGAGACTTGGGAGAGCACTTTTCCCTCTGACACATTGATACCGGTGTCTGGAGGGCTAGTCTAACACTCGGGCAGAGACTAATCAAGTCAAACAATCTGCCGGGGCTGGAGCAACACGGAGCAGGGATGTTGATATCCAGCGAGCTCATTCAACAGGCCCCTTCACACGTTCCTAACCCAATACCGAAGGATCAGCGCGCCGGATCAGTTCAAGATCAGGTTATTCGAACCCCTGAGAATTGTAAAGCGATCCCTGAGCAGCTTTTGCTTTCTCAGGAGTGATCAGAGCTGTCGGCTCCGTTATAGACCGCTAGGGCCAGGGCCAAAGGGAACTCCTGGGGTCTCCATTTATTTCTGTCCAGCCATGGAAGAGCGAGTGTTTGCACTGTATGTGTGTGTTTGTGAGAGAAAGTGAGAAAGACAAACTCAATTTACAGCATGTGGGTTACCACTATCCCAACGCCAATTGGGTTAGCAGCTCCAATATCTTTTAGGGAAAACATTGGGTACCTGTAGTTTATTATTTTTGGTCAGGAATGTGATGTTTTCAGAAATGGCTGAAGTTAGTCTCAAGCACCCACATACTGTTATTAGCCGACTGCAGGAAGGCCTGGAGGAATTCACAATCTTCACGAGGCAGACATGTTACTCTGACATCATGCTCATGTGTCCTAGGCTGTAAGACTTGAGAGGAGAATTAATGGAATTAAAACCTTAATAGTACATCATCAAACAGTCATGCTTTTAGTAGGTCAGACTTGTTAGCTTTCAGCTATTTCCTTGCTAAACAAATATTAGCGGCTCATGTTTGCATTCTGCCGAATCCTAACATTATGGTTACTTAGGATTTCCTATTGTATCCCAAAACATCATCGAACAATTATGTTAGCATTCAGCACACTTCCTAGCTAACAACAATGTTAGCTGCTAATGTAAGCGTTCACCCAAATCCTAGCGAACACAACTATAAGCGAAGTATTTTAGCGTTCCTTACATCTCATTTAAAAAGTTATCAAACATGAATTTTAGCAATTAGCCACTTTTTAGCTAACACTATTATTGGCTGCTGAGGTTTGAATTTAGCAATTTTCATGTTAATATAAACAGTAAGCCAGATATTCAAGCGTCTTCCACAATACAAAATGACCAAATGGGAGTTTTAGCATTAAGTCACACCCTAGCAAAATGTAATGTTAGCTACTGATATTAGCATTACAACATATCCTATCTTATATTGAGCTATTAGCAGTGAAATGAAAAGAACATCTCAGATCCTCAACATTTGTATCAACTGAAAACTATAGCATTAACGTTTGAGCTTCTAAGCCTGAGTGTGATATATCCAGTAGGGATGTGGAAACGCTCTATCAGAGTATAAATGCTCCAGTTGAAACGACTTGAGTTGTCACCAGCAAGATATTTGCTAAAATGCAAAATTGATTAAAAAAAAAAAAAATGTGTTGTTCAGTATGAAAAACTTTAAAAGCATCTGCAGTTTTATCTAAAAGTATCCCAAACATAACCCTGTTTGATGCTACATGACACCACTGATGGATCGATTCAGTCTGGACCTACTCATAAATCCATGTTCAATGGCATGTTCTTCTTCTTCCACTATTACCCCTTGTGCCTGCTGTCATCCGGCTGTCTTATGTCTGCAGAGTTACAGTGTGCACCTGTCAGACACAATTTATGGCAAGCAATTTGTTGTGTACCCTGGGAGTTGCAGTTTCCTGACAAGTTTCGGTTTCCTGTAATCTCTTATTTGTTGCACATTAGACATGGGTATTTCTCTCATAGAAATCCAAGGTAATTTTGAAACATTAGTAGTTAGATCATGATTTGTTTGTCTGGATAAGGATTATAATTGCATGGTTTTAAATAGTGCATTGTTTCTAAGCTGTTTCTCTTAATTCCTGATGCGTTTGAGGCACATGTTTTTCTCTGGACAGCAGCATTAGTTGCCTTGTGTTGAGCTGTCACCGGCTTTGTTTGATTCAATAAAAGGAAATGAATGCACAGCAATTAGATGTTTGTTCTGTCTTATTGTTGCACGACTGCGCCGCTGCTGCTTGTGCTCTCAGCTAGGATTATCGCCCCTAAGAGGCGGAAGCATTACAAAATGACAGCCTCTCATGTCGAACAAGTCAAGCTGATTCAGTGAATATTGAAGAGTTTCCCACCACATGTTCTCCTGCATGTTAAGGGAGCAGCGTTAACCTTGTTTTGATTTGCATCTCCTTAGCAATTAAGATAATATGTCGTAATTAGAATTTTAATGTACCGCTGTGAGATTTTTGATAATTACACAGAATTCTCCGCGGTGATTTTCTCTTGCCTGCTTGTCTTCACAGATGAATTCATGGCTGATTAGATCACTGCTTTAATCAGATTTGAGTTACATTATAAGCTATCTTCCCACATGTCTCTGTCAAGCTGAGTTGCTCAGTGTAACTGTGAAACACTTAATGTGAAAACACATATGTTCGATGGGGAGTTTACCAATTATACTTTTACATGCAGCAGCTTTCTCTATAACCGACAGACATATAAAGCTAAGGTGGAACTTCAGTCTGCCAGATCCATTAAATATGTATTAAGTGGTTTAATAAAGGATGGAATAGATGTCGTGTGTTGAGCAATATTCACTTCCTCTTCCTCTTTCACTTTATACTTGAATTTATTTACATTGTAAAAACTCAACTTTTCTGATGGAGCTCTTATTGTGAAAGAATACTTTAGGATTGGAGACGTAAACAACAGGTGACGTGTTAGAGGGTATCTTTTTACAGAATGATATTTCGGGCAGATGTTTCACATGCCATTGAATTTGACACCGCTATAGATAAGATATAGATAATTTAAACACCTCAAGGTTTTGTCAGTTAGAAAATAATTCATAGTTGAACTGAAGTATCAAACTGGAATTTGTTTTGAATTAGCCATTGATCTCAAGATCATGTTTTTTTGATGTTTCAATCCTGTCTTGTTCTTCACTGCTTATAGATGATATATTCACCTTTTGAGCTAAGCGCGTTGTATATTTATAGGCTTAGTAAATACTTGAATTCTTGAATACCTTGAAGAACAGATTGGTTAATGATGATAACAGATGTGGATCTTGTTGTTAAAGCCCCGACAGGAAGTGACCTGAATGATTCATCCAGACAAACATTGATCTAAGCAGATGTTGTATTAAGATTGAAAAACATTTTTGTAACCGTCTTAGTAATTGATATCAGCATATAATTGCCGTGCTAACACAAGTGTGTTATATAGCACTCCAACTTGGCAAAATTAGCATGCTAGAAGTTTACACCAGTATGGCTGTACATGTATTAGTGGTAATGGTAAAAAAAAATTGGTACACCTTTTAGGAAAACCATATATTGTGTCAAAACACCAAAACATGTGATATCATGGTTATTACCGCCCAATTTCTAAGTAAAGATATCCAAGTATAGCAAGTCATTTTCAAGGTTTTGCATTAATTTAACAAGACACTGTTGGGACTATCTTTAAGTAGCCTTGAACATGTTTTAGTAGAAATCTACAAACTAATAAACAATAAACCAATAGGGGTGGAGATTGCGCAGTATCCCAGACAGAGTTTGATATGATATGATATGATACGCGGTATGTGGGCCATGATAGCAATAATATCACAATCCAATCTGTTTCTAGCTGATACACTGCAAGACAGTCATATATTGCTACATCAGAATATTTGACGATAGGAAGACTACAAAATGCACTTGGTGTCTTTATAACACTTTATTCTTTGTCTCTACTGTGAGGAGTCATGCAGTGGTGACGCTGCTTAAATCTTTTAAGCTGGCCATTTAAAAAAAAAAAAAAAAAGTATAATCTCAATATGCAATAACAGCGATTCAATAAATGTATACTTCAGGACGAGGACATATGGTCGTACCAATATTTTGTCCCACCCCTATAAACCAGGTATGATAGATTCCATGAAATGATACATACATTGGCCTGTTAATAAACTACTGTATGTACGATGACATCAACACTGCCAATAAGACAAGACCTCGCAAATCAGATGAACATTTCTACAAAGTAGTGGTTAAGAGTTTCAGATATGTAATTCGCTTTGCTACATGTATTTAGATAACGACCTCAGTGGTGGTGTTTTAGTAGGTCAGACTTGCATTGTAGTATTGATGTTGAGCTTTTCTCGCTCTGACTGTTCTTACACCCCACAATGCAACACTAGAATCATTCCACATAATGCATATTTCATCAGTATACATAACCTCAATACATTAACTATGCTTGTTTGTTGTGTCTCTGGCTCTGTTTTCACAGTGCTCTTTCCTTGCTGCTTGTTTTTATTCAGCTCAAGACAACAGCCAATATTCCCCTTGGCCTTTTCACTACAAGAGTACAAACCAGTCAATATTGGCAGGAGAATATTTTCCTGTCCCAAGTTGCCACAGTATCAATACTTGAGGACGATAACAGGGGCCGGGGTAAATGAAGAGAGATGTGCAAAGAAAAACTAAACCTGATCTCTCTTTGTGGTGCGAAAATTGGCCACCACAAAGGAATTAATGACGGATCCTTGCAGCATAATTGTCTAATTATGCCGGGCAGATGGGGCACTGCTTTAACTAGGACACATTGTGCTACCTCTCCAGACTCTCCACAACAAAAGGCAAAGCAGTGTGACAGCCTCTTCAGCGAGTGAGTGGGAGGGAGAGTGAAAGAAAGAAAATGGAGAGATAGTAGAGGAAGAGGAGGGGGGGGGGGGGACACTGTGTCTGTCACCGAGCCATTCCTCCACTCGATATGTTACCACAGAAACAAATGCATGGTGTAAACACTGCGTGGATCACAGCTCCTGGGAGGTGAATCACTGCAGTGTAATGAGGTTGGTTTACATGCTGCTTCTCAGCTTCCCACCCAGACTAACTCAATACTTAAACCCTCTAATTAAAGAGAATCGGCCACTCGATAATTGATCACATAGGCTGCCGCTGTATATACGCCGTCACTGTGAGGCTTCACACCGCTGTTTATTAGAGCTGTCTGCCTGGGCTTGTCTCATGGGAAGGAAGAGAGGAGGGAAGTGTTTGAGGGGAGGGGAGGGGAGGGGGAGGCAGGGATGAAACAAAGGTAAACATGTAAAGAAATTAAATCTGCGTTCTTGGAAGTAGCAGTGGGACGTGCAGGAGAATATCACATTACAGTTTTCGTCCCGAGGGTCTCTGAGGCTCTTCAGCTGTACATGTCACTCGGTGGTAATGCTGCCAGTGTTTGGTAGCATTAACCCTTGCTAATTAAGCAACTTATTAAGGGGGCGTTAAGTAATCTATCCCCTTTATTGACCTCTGTATGCAGCCGATAGGAATTAAAAAGGCGTGGAATAACTGTAACAATTTACTTCTACTAAGCGGGTTTCATTTTGGATTAAAATGTCAATACAAAAGATTGTGTTAGAGAGCTGTGCATAAGGAAACAGATTAGATCATCATAGCTATATTAACTGTTTAAAAAGCAGAAGTGGAAGAAAATATAAATACACTGGAGTATGTCATTATTATCTTTTAGTGATACAGCAATAAGTGTCAAAAGCCTGCTTTAAAATACTTTCTTTCCACACTGATTTTAAATCATCATAGAACGTCAGAATTCCTTCAGGGTTTGGGGTTGTCATCAACAGCCTCCAACTGGAATTCCTCTGGATTCATTTCAAGACGCTTCTAAACAAATCACAGCACCAAGACTTGAAGAGGATGAAACAATCCCCGAGTCCTGCCGCTTCCGCTGCCCGGTGTTAGTTCATATATCATCCTGATGCGATGGGGGATTATCATAGAACATTCTGCGTCAGAAGCAGCCATCTTTGATGAGAAGAAAATGTCTTAATGAAGCACCTCTGTGTTAAGTCATCATCAAATCTGCTCCATTTTCTACAAACAATAACAGTAATGCTTTTTTGGACCCGAGCAAGTTCTACTGTAGATGTGTCTAAATGTGTGGAACCACAGATTCATCTGCGGGGCAAATGTTACATGAGCTCACTAATTCATCTGGCTCCCAGACTTGTATGTAATAAAGATTTGAAGGAAACCGTATGTTAGGATTGTTGCAGCTGGTAACTTATAACAGACGTAGTGTAAATGTTTTAAAACACAGTTTAAGTATTTAAGAATGTGTTTTACTCTGCCGCTATTCGATAGGACAGTGGAACGGTAGGAAATCAGGAGAGAGAGAGTGGGGAATTACATGCGGGGGAAGGAGCCACAGGTTAGACTTGAACCAGTTCTGCCCCTTTTTGGAGGAATATAGCCTCCATACATTGGGCGCAACCAAACCGCTAGGCCATCAGCACCCCCATTAAAGAACATTTTAAAATCTTACACTCCATTCAGTCAAAGTCAGTTTGTAATAGTTATATTTTTAAGTCGTCACTTGTCTCTTGGTAAAATGGTGAAGACGATGTGAAATGCTCAAATTAAGATTTTTTATATATTTTCATACTATTTTTTTCATTAAAACATATCAAGCACAGTATCAACAATGCAGGTGTATGCATCGTATTCCTGTGTTCCTTTATTTTCTCGAGCTCCTCTTTTGCACACGTACAGTTGTCCAATGTTCATCATTGACCTGCATTAGCTTTACCACTGAGGTCCATCCCTGTGTTTTGACTCAGGCTGACAGGAAATGACTGTTGAGCATCTTCAAGACCTTTGACTTATAGATTCCCTCTGACTCCCTGTGGTGTTGGGGTAATTGCTGAGTTTCAGAAATTGATTTATGGAGAGTAAATGTATCATCAAGGCTGCAAATACATTGACCAGTGAGGAGAGAGAAGAAAAGGAAGAAGAAGAAGAAACATGGCTGCAGGAGGAACATAACATGCAGTAGCGTGTATTTGTGGTATGTTGGTCTGGAGTAAATACCCAGAGTGCACCTGTAGAGCGCAGACAGATTCTCAGACTAGAGGAAGATGTACAATTTCTGCGAGTTTAAAGCTCCTCTGGAGATTACCACAGTATTCATATTTACAGCATTGATGTGACATGCTGCTTAATTGTACCAACATCAGTTATTTATTTCATGACTTTTAGCCTGCCATTATAACCTTGCCAAACGCACTACAAGGGATTGTAAGTAATATTAGGGCAAATAGATATTATTAAAGCTAATTCATCAAAATGACTTCTTGACTGGAGTCCCCATTATTCGATTTGTTCTTTAAGTCGCATCTCATTTGTATTAATGAGCCTCAGTGCGACCTGACCTTGGCCCCAGACAAATAATTATAGTTTTCCTTGGCATGATGTTTTTGCACAGAATGACGGGATCAGTCCGTCATGTCTGCATTGGCAGCGGCCCATTTGGCTACTCACCAAAGAGAAACGTATTATTACAAAGTGGGTGTAACTTCCTTATGCCAATCACAAAGTGCTGGTTTGGCATTTCTGCATTCCTGCGGCTGGCAGCTGTTAGCGATTTCTCTGACAACCTTTTAGGGAACCCGACTGGGGCTTTCCCGTCATTAACAATTATAAAAGAAAAATCTCCCTGCATGCATATTGCACACACACACACACCCACACACACACACACACACACACACACACACACCCACCCACACACAAATGCAATGGCTTTATACACGGAGGCCAGGGAAATATGGCCATGTGAACTCATTTGAGTTTGGCGCTGTACTTTTAAATGATGCAGAGAAAATGTTAGAAATACTTTAATATAATGAGCTCCAAAACAACTTCACAAACTACACTAAGTAAAGTAAATGAATGTACGGTACTTCAAAGCAGTGTTAACAATTAAAAAAACAAACAAACTAGAAAACACTGGCTGTGCCATGGCTGTACAATCATCTAACCGCCGAATGTTTTTTTTTGTCAAACTTGATTTAATAATACATGTTCAATTTTTTATTCTACTTTAAATCTGCAAGTAGAGCAGCCTCAGTATAGATCATGAAGAAATAACAAGAAACTTCTGTCTTGAATTATTGAAGGACAAGACGTGTGAAGTTTCCTTTTTTTTTTCGCCTTATTGACAACAAATCACATAAAAGAATCAAAAGCAACACACATTGATCTTCCACAACAAGGTGTTGCCTTTGTGCAAACCAAGTGTGATTAGTGCGTTATGAACACATTTACAAGCGACACCTATGCACAATCTGACAGGTTCTTTAACCTTTAATTCAAGACAAACATGGCCCATTGTTGTTTATTTTGAGTCAAACAAAAAACTGCCTCACTAGAGCCACGTGTTGATTAATTAGCTGCATTAAAGGGCTCCAACAATCAGCAATATTTATTAGATATAAGAATTTAAGGCAATGCACAATACGATAGGCGCTCTCTTTTTTTTTTTTTGTTGTTTTACCAAAAATTGACAGTTGTTTTAGTGTTAGTTGTTATAGCTGTACACAGTACATTGTTTTCCACCTTTTTTGTGTTTTTTCAACTTGCTTTTCTTCCTACTGAAGAGGTCTTCTTGCTCTCTGATACTCACAGCTGTGTAACAATATATTTCCCCTGAAAGAGGCCATGTCTGACATTGGCCCGAGACATTATTACAGTAAGACTATATTTATGTTGGATGAAGATGAGATGTTGATCTTTATACGCACAGTTGGATTATTCTGGAGAACAAGCCCAGCTTGTTAGCCTCCTGCTTATTTAGTCTTCCTGCAGGGGTTACAAAGGGAAGTAAAGTTTATTGAACTTGCAATCCTTCTGCACTCATTGGTTTTTATTTCAAGGGTGCGAGAGAGACAAGGCTCTTTCCTCTGGCTCGGAGCAGATCCTCTGCGCTGCGTTGTTGTAGTGGTGACCTTGGTTCTTCTCTAAAAAAGCCTTCTGTCAGTGCACATTCTTACAGGCACACAGCCGTGTAGTGTTGGCTGAAAAACTCATTGAATCTGCTTCGCCAAAGCCAACAGGGCAGAAGGGTGCAGGTGCTGCACTGAAATTGGTTTGCTTTTTGCTTAAAAAGTAAAGTGTGCTTCACCCAGAATGGCTCTCTCTAAACAGTCTCTGAAGCCAGAACGGGCTCCCTGCGCTCCACTTTTGGGTTATGGTTTCACTGGAATTAAAAAGTCTGTTTACACTGTGTGAAACAAATATACAGCGTGAATTGGACGGAGATACTAAGACTGTATATTGGGTTATGAAAACGGCTCAGATGGTGATATGTGGCTATTCCAGTAAATATTCCAAGTAGGATGGGAGTTAGGTGAATCAGTCTTGGCACTTGTTCAGTTTTGAAAGATTACTATGAGACTATGATTCGATGGAGAAAATATACTGAATGAGATTGAATTCGCTTTTTTGGCAGAGATAAAGCCTTCTTGGCACATGGAACAATATCTAAATAGAAATCACATTTTTCACTCCAGTTAGATTTAACTGGAGTGCATTGTCCTCCTTCTCTGGCTCAGAAACTTTGCCGCCTAGAAATGGGGAAAAGTTGCAACCGCACAGTTTCGGTATGTTAACATTATTGGCACGCGGGGGTGTTATATCTGGCAAGGAGAATCCATTTTGAGACTCTGGAAATACAGTATATGTAAAGAGAATCCGTCGCAGGCCTTAGTTTCTTCTCCTGGCCTGCAGAACATTAAATAGGTCAGTAATATTTCCCTTCTTTTTGTTGTAAAACGCACAGGATACAGGGCTGAATCATTAGCGTGGATGGAATCCAGAGCATTAATGGTAACCAGGCAGAGTCGAATGACATTGTTATTGCAGCCGTTCCCGGGCAAAGTGAGGGGAGCTGAAAATTTATATTTGATTTATTGCAGGGTTTTGAATTTATGTTCCAAGTCTCGATAGGAAAGTAAGTGATCTTTTTCGCCTGGCTTCTCACAGGAGAGAGAGAGAGAGGGTGAGAGAGAGGGTGAGAGAGAGAGAGAGAGAGAGAGAGAGTAAGGGCCCCACAGCAGCATCTGGAGTTGGAAACGTCTCTGTATCAAACGGAGCTCCTTCTACTTTCGCTTTTTGCGCCGCTTAACCACCAAGAATTTACACCTGTAGGGGATATAGTATTACTATGTTTATTGGACCGAATTCAAGTCGAAGCCTGGAGAAATTATCACATGATTGAAATAAGCTGCTCTTTGTGGGAGAACTCGAGCAACAAGTTACCAGACACTTTATTTTCACTCTGTGCTAACTGATTACCCGCTATTTGCTCCTATATGCTATTCAAGAGTGGAGCGAAGTCACTGTTTACCTTGGTTTATGATGTACTCAGAAGTATCTGATAGCGTAAGTGTCTGCAAATATTATGACATTGATATAAGGATCTTTAATTTTCTCTGCTCAAGTGCTGTTATTTATATGGAGTTTCTTTTTTTTCTTTTTTTTTTTGTTGCCAACTGCGCACGGATAAGAGCAGAAATATACCGCTAACTGTCACTGTGAGTGTGCTTTTGACTTCCTGAAACATCATATCTTCACATTATTATCTGCTTGAAGTTATGATACGAATACCATTCTTTATGGTTTGGTAATAAGTGTCTTATTTTTCATAGGGACGCGCGGCATTATTTATCACTGGCAGTGTTCACGGGGATTAATGATGCATAACTCTGTCGGAGTTGTCTGGCGTGCAGCACCAGCCGTAGGAATCTGGAAGGTTATCAGAGCAATAAATCCCAAGTTTTTCCGCCGTTGTTTGTCACGATGCACTGCAGCAGCCAGTACTTATGACGGTTCCAGCTTGCCCCCTCTCTCTCCCCCCCCAACACCCCACCATCCTTTCCTCTTCTCCCTTTCCCTGTAAGCCGTCAGGAAAAATAACACGACTTGTTTAAGCTGCCAGTCGATAACGCGGAATTTGATCGCACAACCTCAGAGTTCAAAGCGGGCGACTGTTCTTGAATCTTTTACTTATTGCGACGATCCTGTCTGCTTCCAGCTGGATGATGGGGTGTAGATAAGCAGCGCGCACACACTCTCTCCACCTCATCTTGGCGATGAGAACACGAGCACAGGCTGTTCAGTCTTGCATTTTAACTGTTTTGTCAATTGCCGTCATCCAATCCTGTTATGTCTATAAACTGAGAATTAAATTAGGTGTGCAGACTGTTACACAAGTTCAATCCATACTGGCCCAACAGCAGTATTTCTTTCATCATGGCTTATTTTCTCTGTTTAATTTATCGGATCAATTGGCCCTTTAACTTGCCGAGCAGGAGGAAGCCATCCGTGCATTGTCCATGATCCGGGCAGGGAGGAAGATTTAGTCTATTAGTGCAATGATAGGTCTTTTACTGCGGCGAGCTCGCTGATTGAATGGCATCCTTCTCAAGGTCAGGCCCGAGCTAAGAGCTATTTTCTGCTTACCTGTGCAGCCAGGCGGCCACGGAATCTGCACACAAACTGCCTTTACATCAGCGAGCTTAGTAAGCGGAGACGCTCATCACTGATATTTCCAGCTGGTAACATGAAGAGAGGAACCTCTTTGCCTGCAGAGAAAGAAAAAATAAAAAGGACACAAAGGCATGAGTAATATGATAAGTGGGATCTTGCTATGGTGCGTAAAGACATCAGGAATGTTGTTTTTTCGATCGGCGCCAAGGGCCGAATCACATCCTCCCATTGTGTTCCTGTCAAAGTTAACCAGTGAGTTAAATGGGAATCAGTTCGCGGGGACTGTGCAGACAGATCAGAGGTCAAACTGGGAGCACAGCTGTTTGGTCTGCTTGTTTCTAATGAAGTGTCTGCAGTTTCTAGCCTGTTTTGTTTTTGGCTGAAATAATTCAACATGATCACCATGGTCATGTTGTTTAAGCTGCTTATGTTCAGGGACCCACTTTCTATATGTTTAAAATACGGCTAAACCATATAGAAGTGTGTCAACAATGGATGTACCGTGAGATTAGGGTCAGTCATGTCTGGGATGGATCCTTTTTTTTTTTTTTTTTTTTGTGGAGTAATCTCAATCATCTTGATGTGGCGGTAAATAATGTCACAGATTGAAGTCACAACACTCATTAAAGCTCGCTTCCTCCCAGCAGCGAATGTTTTGGAAGTGAATTTTCCGCACTGCCACATTGAATTTACCCGGGCCTGACCTGCGCTAAACCCTCAACCGGGGCTGTCATTTGGCGTATGTTCAGAAAGTAAAAAAAAAAATCTCTTCGGTAACACGGATCACCCGCGCTGTCACCGTATCCAGGGGGGGCGCTGCCACCTCTGCGAGATCAAAGCACCGTGCAAATCCGCCATACTGCAAACAGGGGAGATGTTGGAGGAGTGGAGTGTGTGCATGTGTGTGTGTGTGTGTCTGTGCGTGTTTGTGTGCAGATCTAATTCACCTGTGCAAGGGGCCGAGCACAGCTGCACTCCCACCAGCTGGAAGCCCCACAGACTGCAGATAGGATTAGAGGCTTTAGCTGCAAAGGTCCCTCATCATCTCTCCATCTGAACCTTGTATGGCATCAACCCCTGCAAACACAAACACCACTTTATGATCACTTAATAACGCCGCCCATGCAAGCTCACACACTCTGTAAATCAGTTCATGTGCCTTTATAGCCTCCATTGTCTCTGCAGATAAATAGGACAACCCAAAAGCTGCCTGAGAGTCCCAGCCCATGAATCTGGTGTGGAGGTATTTTCTCTCTCCCCCCCCCCCCCCCCCCGCCCCCCACAGATAGGTATCACCATTGTGAAGCTCCTTCCCGGTTTCTGTATCCGAGCTCATCCCCTCATGCCTGCCAGGTAAACCCGTCTGCCTCTTCGCTGCTGCTGCTGCTGCGATAGGGGAGTTTGGCTCTGACTGACTGAAACAACATCGCCTTGTTTATCCTGTAAATAATTCACCCCTCCCGGGCAACAGAAAACAAAATCAAGGTTGTGTGTTTAACAAGGGAGGCGAGGAATGAAGAGGAGCCAAAGACAGAGGGGGGAAAAAAAAAAATCAAAAAAAAAATCAGGTGTTTCCTTTTTTAAATAAACTTGCCGCCTGGGGACGGCGACACATCCCTGATTCCTATGCAGTGCGAAGATGCAGCCGTGAGATGTGTTAAGAGGTGTGTGTGTGTGTGTGTGTGTGTGTGTGTGTGGTTGGGGGAGTTGTGTGTGTGGAGGGGTTTATTTTGTGTGCTCACTGAACTTGCCCTTTTGATAGCTCTCTGAAGAGGGTGCAGAGATACTGTCTGGGACGTTCTTGTCGTGTTTAACATCAGAACCTATGGAGTGTGTCAGCGCATCATCCAGTTTGATGCTTATCATCGGGGGCTGTTCCTGGGAGCTGTCACCTTCCCGCCCGCCCGCTCGCCTGCTACCATGGCTGTGTCACACATGTGGACATGCGAGCTGCTTTTGTTTGTTTGGGTGCTTTGTGTTGTCTAGCATCAACCCCTGGGGTAGTGTCCCAGTCTGAAGTGTCTAGTTTTGACTGGGCATCTCTTTCTCACATGTAGCTTCCGATATGTTCTATGTTTTTTGTTAGTTTAAAAAAAAAAAAAAAAAAAAAAAAAGGGCTGGTAGTATGTACAGTGCTAGGTAATTCAATTGTGACACATTTCTAAGTGTGCCATTTCTGCATTCATTAAACAAAGTAATTATTTATGTACCGTCTTTTTTTTTCATTATAGTCTTTTTGTTTGCAGAATGTCAGTGAATAAAGAAACCACACACATAGAGGTTGGAAAAATTAATTTATGTAAAAATCAAGATTCTTACCTTCTTAGATTTTGAATACATTTGTAACTTCCAAAAATAGATTATCATTTTTTTGGCTAATCAGTCACTCCCTGCTAAATGCTAAGGCTAGCTCTTTAACTCAGTAGAATGCCAAATGGAGCGGCAAGAAGTTCAGCCGGTCTCATGGATGACTGGAGTAGATCCTGAAGTTTGGACTAATTCAAAAATACACTTTGAATCGTGACCCCAAGAATCGAAATCGAATTGAATCTTGAGACACCCAAAGATTCCCAGCACCTACACACATATATCTTTACACTTTGAAAACCAATAAGCTGGCATTAAGAGTGCCACATGTGTTAAAAATAAAATCCAAAATAAACATTTTTTTTACCTCTATATATGGACAACTTGCACATATGTTCCCTTGTGTCTTTCTATTGTCATGTAACTAATAGAGGACCCCCCCCAACAAAACATCTTAATACGTACTTCTCCTTTTGTTCATGACTGATTTAAAAAAAGATACATCATATTAAAAAGTGCTTAGATGCACTGTCTCCTAACTGATTCTTGTATATTACATGTCGCCCCTTACATACTTACTCACACTCTCATCCCCAGTGTCTTATTAAAATACAAAAAGTATGCAATGATCACTTGCATAACAAAAATGCCATCTTAAGTGGGAATCATCAACAAAAAGCCCTCATCAAAGTTACTGGTCCTTGATTAATTATGCAATCTCGTTGCGGCCTCAAGGCTATTTGCATAACACAAGTTGATGGAAATGCAAATTGATTTGAACAATATTTTAATGCAAATAGCAAATGAATGAGAATCCCTATACTAATGTGGTGTCACATTGTTTAATGAGTATGGATGTAAACAGTGATCATCTTTCAACACACTACAACTCTACCCAATCAGGATTGGTGTGCGTGTGATGCAAAAATGACACTCAAAGGTCCCTTTAATAGCATTACTTTCTTAACATTTGAAAAAATGCTGTGGTGGTAAAAGGTCAGGTTAAGGGTCAAGTCTAAACCGGTCCAAATATTAGGATCAGTGAAATAAAAACCTGAAGCCTTGAGCTGTTTATCATGACTGTCTGACCCTAACTTCTTACCAAGACATCATAACAAGATACAGTCCAATACCATTTTTCCTTCCATAAGCCAATTCTAATACTTGTATTGTTGGATAAATGAATTATTTATATTGATGTTCTCAGCTCTGTAACTTTTACAGATCAACAGTTTTTTATCAATTGTACAATTGGAACCGGCAAACTATATTCACCTCAGCACTTTTGCCCATGTACCATTACACTTTGTCTGTTTTATGTAGTGTATATGTTGTATTAAGTGACTCTTCCCTGCAACCAAATTTACCTACGTGTACAAACAAAGTGACCTGAACCTGAACTGGGTTCCCCTCCAATGCTAGTGCCAATAAAAATAGTCAAATTTGGTGACTTCTTTATGTCAAACTCTACCCACTGTTGTTGTCTGGTGTGGTCACAATAATTGACATTATTCCAGTTGATTTTGTGGCTGCAAATGTATTATCACATCGGCTCAGTGCAACTGGTATACTCGGGGATAACTGACTGAGAACCTTGAAAGCAGTATCCAAAAACCTGTGGGATCCAAACAACTCTGCCTACAAGGTCACCACTGAAACTGATCAACTGGAAAGTTTCCAAAAAGTTAGTCACATTGATGTTGAATACTTAATACTTAGGCCTCATGATTTGAATGTAAGTTGTTGGTCAATGTCAAATCCAATGCTGAAGTTGAGCTAAAAAAAAAAGGAGAAACAGAGTCACCGTCCTAATACATGCAGATTTACATCATACAGTTAATAATCTCTTGAGTGTATTTTAGCTTTGACCTGCGGCCAGAGCCTAAAGGTGCAAGATAACTGTTAAACAATCATCGAAAAGGCCGACTCCCTACTGTGCTAGTGTGTAAACATGGTGATGATTCAAGCACTGATCAGAGGGAAGACAAGATCAGGATTTGATATTTCAAGCTGATATTGAGCCGGATTCCCACAAGGCTACATGCTATGCCTCCCCTTCGAGTGTTGATTGCAGAGAGGAGAATGTGGTTGACTGATCTGAAAGGAAATTACTGGAGAGCGAGCTTATCCATGCCTTTGACTGATAATCAGCTCATTATCGTGTTGATCATTTACAGCTCTCCCTCTCGCCCGCTCTCTATTCTTTTAGCTGTGTCACTGAAGCAGAGCACAGAGACTTTTAATGGCTTGGCAGGGATCCCGCTTTGGTGAGGCAGAGTTAAAACAACCCATGCTAGCCCTGGCCGGTCTCCACTTTTTACACAGCACAGGTCCCCACCCCACTTATCAACCCTCTCAGGGATGAGAAAAAATTAAAGAAAAACAACAACAGCGGCAAAACGACATATGCAACCCTGACGCGAGAGGTGCCCTAGCACCCCAACGCGGCTAACTGTGCATGAAATTGAACTGATTGGAGTTATTGACCAGAAGGCTCCAGCCCCTGAGAGGACAGGGAGGCGGGTGAGCAGGTGGGAAGAGGTTGGCTTGTGTGTTACCTGATTGAGTGAAAAATCCTCGGCCGGTTGCTTTGATGTCTGGCACTTTACAGGAAAGAGTGATTTAATGGAAGCTGCCAGACCTCATCAGTGTCAGGCCCTTTGCTCTGACGTGCTTTATATAAAAGCGCTCGCCATGACAGGTGCTGATGGACAGATGTTTGCTAGTTGTTTTTAACTGCACAATAAAAAAGAAAAAGAAAAAAAGAAACAGGGGTATCGTCCTCCACCTCTGGTTTTAAAAGACAAACTCAGGGCAAAAGGAGGATGGAAGTGGCGACCCCAGCGTGCAGCACCTTCGCCCTTTTTCTATTTTAGGAGTCTAAAAATAGCCTGGATGAATTATTTTCCGGGATTGATAAGCCTATAATTAATGTGGCCATCATTAGGCTCGGACATGTTCTTCTCAAGAGGACCGCCGCTGGAGAGGTGAAGCAAAGAGAACGGAGACTTTCTCGTCTGCCTGTTTTTAAAAGGAGCAGTTTTGCTTCTTTTTTTTTTTTTTTTTTTCCAGAGGATGGAAACTAGAGTGACGGCCAGGCCAGTTTCTCCCAGCGATGTCGCAGGAGGCGGCGCTTTGTCGTGGAGCAGCAGGATAACACACATACACACACACACACACACAGCCTCATCTATCAACTCCCCACAGAAGCCCACTGTGCTGCATCTTCAGTAGATCTGAATTGCATTGGAATTGCATCATTAATAGAGCAGAAATGATTCTCCAGCAACTCCCGCAGAATGCATTGACCCCTGAGGGAGACTAGAAACAAGACAATGTTTTTACAGGAGGAATATCTAACTAGAAGGTCCCATTACCACTTCATCAATATACAGCAGCAAGTGAGCTAGGAAGAGGAAGAAGAAGAAGAAGAAGAAGAAGAGGAGGGAATGTAATAGCTTATAGTGCTAATGGCAGTCTGAGTGCTTGAGTCCCAAACATTCAGCTGCCTCATCTCACCCGGGCTGTGTAATTGCCCTCCTGGAAGCTGCCGCGTGAAGCGGCTGCCTCCGACGTGAAGAGTGGCAGCTGCTGGATGTCGAAGAGCGGGGCCTGGGTCAGCTCCCCCAAGTGGGGCTCCTTACAACTGTGAGATGTCATAATTAATAGCAAGCTGGGGCCCCCGGGGGCCAGTGTTGGGTGGGCGGAGGGTGAGATTATTTGGGTAAATGAAAGGCAAACAGAAAGAGACACCAGACTTATTCTCCAGTTAGCATAATGTATACTTATCACTTTGCCGTCAGCGAGTGCAGCATCTTACCCCCCCTGCTTTTCAGGCATATTTTTCATGCTTGTTTGTATTAGATTTCTCTTCCTTATCTAAACGCATGAAGAGATGGTTTACTGTGGTGTATCATGGGAACTTATTCATCTTTGGGGACCTGCGTTCTCCCTAGTTAAGTAAATATACATGAGCTTCTGTGCAAGATACAAGCTTCCAGCACCTTCAGAAAAAGCTGTTACTTCAGATTTCCTCTTTTCTCTCTCTCTCTCTTTCTCTCTCTCCGTCTCTCTCTCTCTCCGTCTCTCTCTCTCTCTCTCTCTCTCTCTAAAACATGCCGCCTGGGGGTAAATCTTACTCTGTCTCATCTGCTGCTTAATTTCACTGGAGCGGCCCTCAGTAATGAAGCGCCTTGATGTACATTTGCCAATTTCTGCCTCTGCCACTGCGGTATAATTGGGATGTGACTAAGCATGAATACCCGGCGCAGGGTTGGTTGACCTCTCGGCGACCCCGCGAATAGCGCTTTTGTCATAATGGAGGTATTATCTCACATAATCTGGGAATGGAGAGGGATTGTCTGCAGGGTGCCAGGGATGGAAATGAATTGATATAACTCCACTGCTACTGTGCAACCACAGAGGAGGAATAAAAAAAAAAAAACTGTTAGATACATTTTTTACATGCTCATAATGAAGACATTTTCTTCTTATCTGTCGCTGCTTTGTGTTTGTTGGAGTAGGAGAGCAGCTTCTGGCAAAAGCAGGGAGGGAGTTTTGATTCTGTGGCACTAGAGAGGATTTTTTTTTTACGTGTGTGTGTGTGTGTGTGTGTGTGTGTCAGCCTTTTCCCTGCGTGGGTGCACTGTGAACTCATGCACAAGTCTGTGTGTATGTGTGTCTGTTAATGACCCTGTAAAATGACAAGCTGAGCTGGCAGTGAGAGTACAGCCGACGGTCAGAGAAAGAGGGAGAGGAGGTGGAGGTGGCAGGAGAGTTCAGATGGAGGTGGGGTTTGAGGGGGGGGGGGGGGGGGGGGGGGTCTGTGGTTCTAGTGTGATTCACCATGCTGTCATCAAAGGGGATGGGGGGCCCCTGAGTGGCCCTCTCTATTCCCACCTGAGAGGGCCTGCAAATGGAGGGGCCGCGTTGTCATTATTTACAGCCTGCAGCTCCTAACCTTGGATTCGGAGCTCATCACGGCGGAGGGAAAATCAGATAGGACTTGACGTGTACCCGAGCCGGTGACCTTGATAAGTGTGAGGTGCCTGCAGCAAGAGGTTAGGGAAAAAGAGCTCACTTTTGTCAGCGTTCGCTTTGGATCTGCGCCTGCGTGTTGTACATAGATGTGTGTTTGTGTTCTTTCAAAGCAGGTAGGGAGGGGTGAGGAGGAGTCAAGGCTGTATGACTGAACGATGACTCAAGATGACACTTGGAAGGCCCACTTATGAGCCAGCATACAGCAGGCAGATGCAGCATTACTCTTATCTTTTGGCAATAAAAGATCAGGTGACTGTTGACGATCTCTTCAGGGAAAGTCACTTCACACATGTATTCCTTGAAAATAGTTTACCATTCATCAAGATAACATATCAAACATTTTCTTTCAAAGGTGGGACTTTATCAGTCTTTTGTGCTTAACATCGCTCTAATTTGAGTGCTTTTGGTTTCTGGCTGACAGAAAGAATATAACTTGAATATGTCGCCTTGAACTCGGGATATTTAATCGGTTAAAAAAAAAACATATAAAAACTTAAGTAATTAATAGGGTAGTTTGGATTTTTTAAAAGGAGGTTGTATGAGGTACGTATCATCAGTGAATTTATTACCTATTGCAGCTGGCTGTCAGGGTCCAAAATTCACTTTTTGACTTACCAGCGATGGTGATAGGTGGATTTAAAAAAATCACCAAAATATTAAATTGTGTTTTTGTTTTACATACATTTGTATCAATACATTTAATTGTGTTAATAAGTCACGGATCATTTTACCAGACAATATTTAGAATGAATGTATTTGCTCACTTTTACTTTTTAAAAAGGTAGTGCCAAGGCCACCCCTGCTGCCGTTTGGAACCGCCCCTGCATTGTAACAAACTCAAACACTCATTGAAGCGAAGCGTGTCTTGGTAGATTGGACCATGCTAGTGAAATGATATTGGCCTCAGAGAGCTATGGTTAGATGCACTGAATATAAACTTCAAACCTCCAAGCACCTCACAAAGACAACTCTGCACTTGCATTGGTCATATATTTTAAATGAGAAATTATCCAGATGGACACTTGCTGAGGGGCACTGTCGTACCCAAATAAAACGACTTGCCAAACAACCACAGAAGTAGTCCTCTCTGTCTATCTGTCTGTTTCCATCTGCGAAAAGTAATTCCTCTGTGTAGTCTAGTTCATTAAAGAATCCTCATTTTGCTCCAAACCCTACTCGCAGGGCTACATAAGCTTAGCTTCTGTATCACTTCTGCGGCCAGCTTTTCCAAACAGGGGCCTTTATGAGTGCTTGCTGCTGGTGATTAACTGTCTAATAATCAAAAATGTTGCTTTCATAGATCGTTCAAATAATCATTATTTTGCAGCCTGATGTTTTATAATTTTAAGCCCAGCAATAAATCCCCGACCTGATCAGCTGTGTTTCTATTTTTGCAACCTTGGTCTAATATCACACCTGGCCCTTTCTAAAAAAAAACAACTCTGTAATTTTCTTTTCCTTATTTGATTATTTATTCTTCCATCTGAACTAGTTACCTGGAGACCAATGGGGAGAGGTGGTTGCAGGTTGCAAAAAAAAAAAAAACAGCAAGGGAGAGCATCTCTGGATGGGTGATGAAAATGCATTTTTCTTCCCCCTGCCGAGATACTATTTGGTCGTGTGAAATGATTAATTTCACACATATACAGGTCATCCCCAAAAGCAGCAACATCTCATTCACAAGGGGCCCCCGTCAGCAACAAAACAGGAGGCTGCGATAAAATGAGCAAACAGCAGCACGTACTGTACGTCAATAAATCTTTGGAGGTTAAACCTGAGCTCTGTAGAATTTGAGCATCCCCCACCACCACCACCACCACCACCACCCCTCCTCATTCGCTCTCTCATCAAAGTAAAAGTCACTGAGTACATCAGATGTGTCGAGACCCCCTCCCCCCCCCAAAAAAAAAAAAAATAAATAAAATGAAAAAATTTTAAAAAAATAAGATGGCAGACTAGCAGTTTGGGCTGCATCCTGTGGTAGCAGGTACACACTCACACACACTGTGTTTGCATAAGCAGGATTGAGCCTTGAATTATGGGGTTTGTGTAAATAAGAAGATGAGACTGTTTTTAGCACACAGGGAGAGGAGGGAGCGCTCGGATGAGAACAGTGCCTCTATGTGGAGCTGAATTGGTCTTGGGTTGTTTACGACAGCTCGCAGCCCTCATATATCACAAGCAGTATGTTTCCTGTGAAGCTACAGTTTGTATGCCATCTGCCTTAGCTGAACTTGACCATTCAAGCAGACTTATATTTTGTAAACTGAGCTCACTGTAACTGCTGTTTTCTGTTTTTCTCTTCCATAGTGGATGATCCAGAAACCCCACAAGGTTGCTACCTTCTTCGGGTGCATCGGAACGGACCACTTCGGGGAGATCCTGAAGAAGAAGGCCGAGGAAGCCCACGTCGACGCGCATTACTACGAACAGAACGAGGAGCCAACCGGTACCTGTGCGGCCTGCATCACCGGAGACAATAGGTTAGCCACCTTTTTTTTTAGTCACCCCTGACCAAAGAATGAGCCTCCAGCTCAGATTTGGAAAAACTCCTTTTGGTTCATTCTTACATCCGCAGGCAGGCAGTCGACTCCTCAGGGCTGGAAGTCATAACAGAGAATCATAGCTGGGCTCACACATCAAAAGGAAAAAGAACAGCTTGAGTGTGTTTTTTTCCAGGCCCCCGCTCAGTCTCTGCCGCCCCAGTGGGTTGTCATCCATCTATAGGCTGACAGTAGCAATGTGTTAGAGATGGCTGGGATATCCCGGCTCTCACCTGTCAGCCTTCTCGCCTGTAAAAAGGGGGCTTTAGCGACTCACGCTAGCAGCAGCAGCATCATCATCATCATCATCAGCACGTCTGAGACAGCAGAGGTCAAAGCCTGCACACAGAAATATCACGAACAGAGAGGGCTCTAGTTCATGATAGACCAGGTGTGGATCAATAACCTCCTTCTCTAAACACTCCCCCTCCTCTGCAGACCTTCATCTGCAGCTACTGGACATGTCAGTCAGTCAACGGGCTGGACCTCAGCCGCCCCGGGAGCCGGCCCCGCTGAATGGTCTTAGTGGGCTTGTTTGATGTGGGCTCTGACACCTGAAAAGGTCAGGTGCCGTGCTCTGGGAGACGAGCTCTGTAATATTTCTTACAGGTGTTTAACAGACAGCTCTGGAGCCCAGAGGAAAGGTCGCTGGCTGGGCTAGATTGGACGGGTGATGGCTTTGAAGGAGTGGGAGTCAGTGTGTCACATCCCCCCCAGGCTTTGATTAGTGAGAGTCTTTAAAGAGGGGGGAAAAAAGTCTACCTCAGCTACTCAGCCTGACAATTTGAGTTCCAGTCAGTAAGAGACAGTGCCGTATGTATGACTGATCGGAAGTAAGGATTTAGAAAATCAGTAGTCATAGCTTCATTCAGGCAGTCCTTAGATTATGTGAATTGCAGCCAAAAATGACTTCAACTAAATCAGCTTTTTAAAAAAATGATGCTGCATCTTTGGCCATTTTTATGTTATTTTGCCTGAAATAACATTTACAATGTTTAAAGCTTTTGGCTTGATTAAAAAAATAAAAATAAAAATACTGATAATCTTGATTTTCAAAAAGTTCTGTTCAGTTTGACTAACTATAAAACATTGTGAAGTCTTAGTTTTTTTGTTTCTTTTCCTAAATTAAGTCTTCAAGGCAAATGTTCTGCTTCCTACTCGAGCAACAAGCTTGTGTGTTGAAAAATGAAGCCAATGGTGAAGTAAACAATCAAACTACAGTTTCACGTTAGAGTTCACTTGCGGCTGGCTCAATAAGCCAAGAAATCCCCAGTAGACCCATTATTAAAATGCCCATTTTTACAGCAGATATAAACAGGTTCACAGCTTCATACACACAAAAAAAACAAAACATTTTGGTCTGAATATCTCATTCTTTTATTAGTAAGAACTGCAAGAAGGGTCCAATTTTTGAAACCAATTTTGATTAAATTCAAGATCAGAGTTTTGCATAATTAGTGTGGTGGCTGATTGAAGTATTTCCAATATGGAGACCATCATTGGGCTTCACAATACCTCTTTAGGAACCGATGGGTAATGACACTGACTTTACGTTCACAGGTGATTCCTACCCTACCATTAAGCATTGCAAACAAGTTGCTAAAGCACATGATTATTTTTACGTGTTTTCTGTGATGTACTGTGTATGATGTAATCTCTGGCATTAGCATTGAACACCCTCTGATTCCCCCCCCTCGCATTTTAAAATGTTACAGATAAGAAATCAAGCAGACTCATTTGGACTTTTAATCGTTTGATTAAGAAACTTTGCATCAAAAGCAGACATCTGTTAGATGTACAAGTTACCCTTAAGGCTCGGTTAAAGGTTGCATAGACTTAGTGTAAAAACGTGGACATACTCTGTGATGTCACCTATTGGTTTCTGAAGAGGTGTTATGAAACCCAATGATGGCGGTTGCAATATTAGAAATGCTGACTTTAGAACAATCTAGAAACAGGCAAATAGCAGTTGAGCAGGCATTTAGCTTCCTTGGCAAACGGCTACAAAGCATCAACCTGTCAGTCAACTCATCCACTCCCATATTTATAAGAAATAAAAAATCACCCATAGTCCAGTTTGTACAAATGAAGAAATAAGCTATGGAGACTACCAGCATTTTTTTTTAACCAGGCTGTAAACATGTTTATTTCTAGACAATAATTATTTGGGCCATTTTGCCTTTTTTTTCGATTAAACAGCTGAAGAGAGATGGAAATTGTTGGGAGGAGAGAGAGTAGGTGATCACGTGCAGCAAAGGGCAGAGGTTGGATTCAAACCCACTGCCGTTGCGATGAGGATTATAGCCTCTGCGCATCATAACCGCTAAGCTAGCCAGTGCCCCCAAATTGTTCGTTTTAATATGGATCCTAAGGCGGTTTCCTGGGCTTTTGAACCTGCCTGCTGTTTTTTGGACTTCCCCTTTCGCCTCGTTTTTAAAACAGTGGCGGTTTCCGCTTTGTTCCACCTGTTCTTGGGTTTTTTAATTCAATTTTGAATAGCATGTTGTGTCTCCACTTTGTCACTTTAAAATGATTGACTATTTTCTGTTTCTCTACTAGATACTACCCAATCAAATCAAGTTGAATAAGCGGTGTTGCCATTATAATGTAGGGGAGCGTTCATACTTATGCAAGCCACAGAATTTCTGTTTCGGAAAAGGTTGCGAGCCCTTTTCCACAAGAAAGATTTGTTATGAGATGCTTCGTGCTGCTTATCATGCCAACCGTGGTGAGCAGTTGTTTCTCGCCATGTAGCAACGTCCTCCTGTCATATGATCGCCTACAGTTTCCCCTAAGTAGCGATGATGGCTGCACTCATTTTGATGGCCGCTCATAAAGCGACAGCACACGAGGACTGGCTAATGAGCTGTGTTAAGATAATGCCACCTGCTTCACTTTCCAGCTCCCACTACTCACTACTCAGCTCAAGTGTTCATTTAGTCATACATGTCTGTTGGGTTTTTTTTTTTTCACCTTTTGTTAACAAAGGACCCTCTTTTCCCTAGTGATATGATAACAGGAAAAATTTGGAGGTGGCTCATTTTTTTTTTTTTTTGGCCTTGAACGTCCCTCTGTGGATAAACTCCTAAATAAATAGAGATTTCACATCAGTCCAGACATTCTTTAAAACTATCATCCTTTTATATCATGATACAACAAAGGAAAGTCTAGGCCCAAGTGTTTTTAGGGATGTTTTTGAGACAAAATTAAGATGGATGATAAGCGCGGCTGAAGATTTATGGGGTCTGTCTCGGCAGGTCCCTCGTCGCTAACCTGGCAGCGGCAAACTGCTACAAAAAGGAAAAACACCTGGACTTGGACAGCAACTGGGATCTGGTGAAGAAAGCCAAGGTCTATTATATTGCGGTAAGTGAGACCCTCTGCATTCAAAATGACTGTTCCCCAACTCTATTGCCAGAAGAGGACAAAATGTTAAGAGGCTTTATTCAAGGGAAATGCTTCACTGCGCCTTCTGCATTGTCAATATATCTATTCATCCTTTGTGGAGGGAAATGAGCTACGTTACCTATTGAGACAATACGGCTCCATTCTCTGCGTTTCCCCGCCGTCTTTGTGCGCGGCGCCGCTGCACAGTGTGAAATTGTTCTACATGTAATGCATTCATTCATTCCTTTTAACATGAAGACAAGCCAACAGGTGCTGCGGAAGTGTGGAAATTGATTATTCAAGTTCATTCTGCTTTACCCTCCCTCTCGTACACAATCTTCCCATAACACACACACACACACACACACACACACACACACACACACACACACACACACACAGATGGGGGAGGACAGATGTGGGCTTAGACATTCACACACACATGCAACCACACACACACACAAAAGCTAATGTCTTCACTTACAGCTCCTGGAGTAGGATGGCCTGCCATGCTCATGTTTCACTGTTTGGGATTACATCTAATTCTGGCAGATCAACATTTTGTCTGATCTCCAGTCAAGATGATATCCCTGAAATTGCACCAAATTCTTCGTCTATAAGCGGTTCATTATCAGGCATAAATCATCCCTACAGCCGTAGCCATCAACACTCTCTTCAACATATTCTCTCCCGAGTGAAATGCACAATGCTTCCCCTGTTGCTCACAAGTCCCCTCAACATAAATGCAGCATAGTCCAATAATGACAGAGGTCTCATAATTAGCCGCCCAGTCGCAGCAACAAACATTGGAAGAAAATTTAAAAAAAAAAAAAAAAAAAAGGGAGAGAAAAAGCCGTCAGTGGTCGTGCCAGAAAGCAGATCAGTCGGTCCATCCTCCAGAGTTTGTGTGGTCCCATTTTTAGCCTCTGCTTCGCATTAGCAAACACGGCACATCCTCTGCAAATTGGCAGTTGGGTTTTGCCCACATCCGACAGTCTTGTGCGCAGGGGAAAAGCTTCCGTGGGATTTGAGAGGGGGATAGAAGGGCCACAAATGGGTGTTTGTCAGTGCTTGGAATCTCAAACGTCTTTTTTTTTTTTTCTTGTCTTTTAAAAAAAAAAAAAAAAAATGTACCGTCCCTCCTGGGCCTCTTTGTCAAAACTTGGCGGGGGGGGGGGGGGGGGGGGGGAGGGATCATTCGCTTTATTAGAGTCCCATTCGCACTTGGAAAGTACTTAGCCAGATACACTGCCACAGCTATTCCCACTTAATACTGTGTGGCGTGTCTAGACCAGTGTTCACTAAGGCCTCCTCTCTCCATTAACCTTGTCGAGAGCACTCAGATGTATTTACCCAATTTACAGCCAGATTGTACATTCTCTCTCTCTCTAACTCAGTGTACGTACCTCTGCAGTGTATTAATGTGCTTTGTTGATTTTCATTAAAGGCCTGCAGGGTGGTATACACTCTTGTACTCCTAATCTGTGAATGTAATTACGGGAAAAGCGCGCATGTGTGTACGTTAGCATGTTTCCCCCCCGCTTGCACGTGCGTCCGCGTTTGTCGAAAAAGCATGCGCGTTAAAGAGGTGATTGATGATTCCTGGCAGAGGCTCTCAAGGTGCCTGCTACTATGTGGTGTGATTGGATGAAAACAGAATTATTAGAGGGCTTCTTGCAGCCAGTCTGGCTCATCCAGCAGCAAGCAGCAGCAGCAGCAGCAGAAGCAGCAGCGGCAGCAGCAGGACTGGTGGCAGACGCAGAGCAGGGAGGCAGCGCTGCCATTTCTCACAAAGAGAGAGAATGTTGAACTCCTGCCAAATGTTTGGTGGCAGGCTGTTGCTAGGAAATCTGGGTCCTTAGGCAAATCATTGCACAAAGACCAATAACAAAGGCGTGAGGGGGAAGAAGGAACGGCTAAACGCATTTCAGGCAGAGGAGATCTTCCTCCTTTTTTTTTTTTTTTTCCCGGGCTCTTGAATGCCATCGCTGCAGCAGTGATGTTTACAGTTATTTCTCTCCCCGACGATTGTAAACATCAGAAATGGAGGGTGATGCATTGTGTGAAGAGGAGATGAGTGACTCTAATTGGAGGGGTTGATGTGTGCGTGCTGGCCCAGTTAGCCTCATCTCTCCCCCCCCCTCCTCCTTTTTCTTCACTCCCTCTTTCCTTCCATCCCCATCCCCCTTGGCCCTCCATGGACCCCCCCCCCCCCTCCTCCTCCTCCTCTTCCTCCTCTTTTTTTTTGCTTGTCTCCTTAGCCTCTCTCTACCCTTCTCTCTCTTTCCTCAGTCTCTCAGAAACACATACACTTGCTGCTAAACACACACAGTATGCACGCACACACTCTGCAGCATACCACTGGCTTGTTTTTCCTACCACTGAGCGCTTTGCCCTGTAATTTGATCTCCACTGTTTGATGCATCCTCCATGATGCCACTTTGAATTAACCTATGGCTCTACAGCTCTCCTTAGCCCTGGCAAATAAAATGGCCTCTCCCCACTGATGCCATTTACATTTCAGAAATGCATGAACCACTTGGTCCATGTCGCAGTTTAAACAAAAAAATGAAAAAGAGGGGGAGACGAACGAGACAATTGACTGTGAAAAGGCCTGTTAATGACTGGGCGCAGATGGTCAGAAATAACCCAAGGATAGACGGAGGAGACACTCGCCTCTGCCAACTGGCCTGGTACACAAAACTCACCCAATGAGACACAAGCTGCAGTGCTGTTAGGTCACAAACCTGATCACAGCTGCGGACGCTGTTCGCTTGCGCCCTAAGCTAATGGTGCAATCCCCGTTTGCCTGCGAGAGGTTAGCCACGCCCAAGGACAAAAAAAAAAAAAAAAACACAACTAGCTCACCTTTTATCTTTTTTTTTTTTTTTTTTTTTTTCAAACAGCGCAGCAAGTTGAAGCAGAAAGCCTCACACTGGCACACTGCATATAGCATTAATTGGCAGTTGTATTCTTGCCCTCACTGCAGGGGAAAGCTGAGTTCAGCTTCAGTCACTGTAGCATAATATGCAAGAAGGGGAGGGCAAAAAAAAAAAAAAAAAGCGCAATACTGGCACCACAAGCAGCAAGTCAGACTGCTTACACTCCAGAGTGGCACACACACACACACACACACATTGTTCCTCCGCCCAACCAGCCCCTGCAATTTGCAGCCAAAAAAAGTGAAGAGGGAGGTTTTCCACACACACACACAACGAAGTGACATCTCATCAGCCAGCCGAAGGGCTGATTAGCACAGAGGTGACTGCGGCTGTGTCTCTGTCCAACTCGGAGGGCCACACTGTCCTCATGCTGACCTTGAGCCTCCTCTCTCCTTCTTTTCTATCCTCCTATCTTCTTCTACTCTCTCTCTCTCTCTCACTTCTGCTCTCTATCTCCAAAATTTCTCCCCTTCTCCCTCCACCCTCCCTCCCTCCCTCCCTCTCTCATTTTCTGTCTCATCTCTTTTTCCTTTTTCACTCTGTACTGCACCACTCTGCACTGCCCCTGTCCTTCCACATAGCCGGGGAGGGATCACGAGGCAAAATGCAGGCAGTGGAGAGAAAGAGGGAGGAGAAGAGAAGTGGAGAGGGGGGGTGAAAAAAACTGGCAGGCTCCCCCTTTGTCTGCAGGCGATCAGTTACAGTCTTGGTTGCCGATGAAATTTAATCCCCACCGCATTTACATGCCAAGTTTGACTTCTGGCAAGCCTTATTAAATAGATTTGTAAATCATTTCATCTTGATTAGAATCTGTTCTCAAGGGATCAACATTTTTTCGCCTTGCTTGTGTTTTGTTATGTGCACAATCTGTGCCCACTGGTGTTAAAAAATTTGAAAGTCAAACCCCCTTTGCTGCTGCTATTTTTCTGAGAGAGTAGTTTGAGGGGGGACAAAGAGAGATGGGTGCCAAGTCCCGTCCGTCAGCGGCCAAGCCACTGTGTCAGCATGTCTCCCGATCTCTGGAGGTCGTGTCAGTGGGCGAGCGACCGCTATGATGTGTCTTCTCTTTATTAGGCTGACACCACAGCGTCTTTTGCATGGAACAATGTCATTTCAAATTGTTCCTAATCAGATGGCATTTTGTAATTGCCAGTGAGCGTCTTATGAATATGAATTAATAATTGTTCAATTACAAGAAGACTGCATCATATTTATTGGCTTATTTTTTTTTTTTCCCCCGCTGGCCTGGGCCAATTATAGGATTTAAATCTAGAGGCAATCAAGTGATAAGGGTGAGGCATTTAGTGTTTGCTGTCACTATATAATTCTCCCGAATGTTAAACATGCATCTGGGAGGACTCTATTTGTCAGAAGGCTGTGCGTGGAGGTGCACCTGCCTAATTGAGTGGTAATGAGCTGTCAGGAGTACGAGCTCTGTGATTGGCTCCCGGCGGGGCGTCCCGTGCCAGTGGGACGTATGGGCTGGCCCAGCCCTGCTGGAGGATCCGCCAGCTCCATAGCCCTCCGAGCCATGAGTGGGCGGAGTGTAGTAAATTAGGGTGGAGAGGCCAAACGACGCTGGCTGTGGAGACATCCTGTGGCTTTCACTCCTCTGTGGGATTTATTTAGGTTGTTTACAATTATCCCTGCTCCTGATTTAGTTTTACTTGTTCATTCAAGCGGGGGAAGAAGATTTGAGATGTTTTTGCTGAAGTAAAAAGTGCAACACAACACTGTAAACATACTCTGTGCATACCAAAAAAGTAATTACATTTCCACCTCGGGCTACATTACATGCAGGTGTTATGCGTAGAATGGAAACGTCTTCTTGCAAATAAAGCTCCAATTGAAGCTATTTCTATTTATAGATGTAAGTATTCAAAGTAGCACGATTTAACACCAGACGATAATAAAGATCATCTCAGTTTATAGTTTTCTATAAGGGTAAACTATTGAATGTCCATTATGTGTTAGTGAGGAAGGATTAAAAGAGCAACACATACAGTATGTGGACTCAATTGTTGGAGAGTGTTGATTCATTCTGCTCTCCCATGTGTCTCCAATATTATCATTAGGTGCGACCGAAGCATTAGATATTTGATTATTTGGATAATTTGATTTCGTGAGTGTTGGAGAAACCCTGATTTTTGAAATAAAACTGCTTCAATTAGGGCTTAACCAGTTGAATACTCTTGACTTAAACAGCCTCAAAACATCTGATTAAAAAAAGACATCGAGTGCTAACTTTATGCTGGCTTACACCCCCGCTGACACTGCATCTTGCATGCATATGATGATTCGTCTGAAATCAGTTCTTTTTCACCATTAAACTGGACAGGGCCCTTTCTGTGTGGAGTTTGCATGTTCTTCCCGTGCATGCGTGGGTTCCCTAGGGGTACTCTGGCTGCCTTCCACTGTCCAAAGACATGCTCACTAGCTTAACTGGTGACTTTAAAGTGTCCGTAGGTGTGGATGTGAGTGTGACTGGTTGTTTGTCTCTGTGTGTCAGCCCTGTGATTGACTGGCAAACAGTCCAGGGTGCACTCCGCCTCTTGCTCAATAACAGGTCGGATTGGCTCCGGCCCTCTGTGACCCCCAAAAAGGATAAGTGATATAGATAATGGATGAATAAAACAGGAGCTGCTAGTGGAAGCCATAGCATGTTAATTGCTGTGTAGGCCACTGCTGGAGAAGAAGTATTAAGTACATATTTGAGGGATTAGTGCAGTATGCTATCAGACACAGTGACTGCTGTGTACCTCCTGTACCTCATACCTCAATTTTAGGGCCTACTGGAGCCATTACAGAACCTGGTTCAGGTACCGTAAAACAGTTTTTTTTTTGTTTTTTTTGTTAGTGTAGCTAACTTTAACTCTAAGCACTCTATTGTGTGTTTGAATAAATCGTAATCGAAATCTTAAACTACAAGTTACTACTAAAAGATGTTAAATAATAGCTGTGAAGTACATGACATTGACTGGAATATTGTTATACTAATAAATACTACAATTACAAGTTCCTCAGTTGTACTTGAAAATGTTCTGAATAACTTCCCTCTGCTGTTCTGATCTGTTTGTTTGATCAGAGTGTCAGTAAGCAACATAAACATTCCACCTAGTAGCCAGATGATGCTACTTTGAAACTAACAGGCACGATGTCCCTGATTGGTTATTCGATGCAGATCTGATAGGTTAATAACAATACAAAAGGAAGGTGCTCACAGACACAGATCAGACACACATTTGTTCAGAGGGACATCTCAGTTTGGTTAGTTAGCGACATGCTACGATAATAGTGTACCAACCCTTTAATAAAAAATAATGTTACATACTGTAGGTTTAACGCCAGTAAAAACCCAGTAAGCCTCTGAGAAAGCATGAATGTTTGTTATTGTTTGGGAGAACGTTTACAGGATGCCAGAGTTCACCTCATTGTGCCGTTACAGAACAGAAGAGTTCTTCCCACAGAATAACAATCTATTTTAGTTAAGATCTGTGCGATTTTATTTAGAAATGTGTGTGGAAATACTCCAATGTTGGCAGAGCTGTGCTGGTTTTTATTTTGGGAGTTTTTATTTCCTGGTTTCTAATTTGAATAACACCAGTAAAAAAACAAACAAAAAAAAAAAAACAGCTTTAATCCAGTGTATCTCGAGTAATTGCCTCTTGGAGCGGGGGGGGGGGGGGGGGGGGGGGAGGGGGCAACATTTTTTTTTGGACTCTGGCAGGCTTCCAGGCTGTAGTCCATATTACTCTGCCAGCATGCAGCGACTTTCTCCTTGTACACCCACGTTACCTTGTAAAAACAGTTTTTCTTCTTTCAGCAGGGAAAACACCATGTCCTTTCACCCCGGATTACTGTGTGCATCTGCTGCACCGGCAACAAGTCTGTTTTCCTCTGCCTCGCTGCAAAAGGGATGAAATAGTTCAGACTTAATGATATTTTTACTTTCCATCACCTTGTCCCTTCGCTCCCTCTGCATCAAAGCAACCCGTGTGTGCGTGTGTGTGTGTGTGGGGGGGCCCTTTTTAAAAAATGTTTTTTTTATTCATGAGACCCAAGTTGTAAAAACATAGAATAATGTTTCACTCCTACTCTGGGTTGTTGTGGCCATTTGTGTGAGTTCCACCACTTAATTGAATAGACTGAGTAATTATTTGTCAAGTAACGCTGAGCAGAAAATAAATAGCCACTTTGCGGCTGTGAATTGTGCCTGATGGCCATGTGTTGATACTCTCACCAGGGAGAGTGAAAAACCTGCTCTACTGGCTAAGTATCTGATTAAGATTCACATGATGAAACTGCAGACGCTTTAGGATAGTGTGTCTCCTGGGCAAAGATTGGGAGTAGAGTTAAGTGTCAGACGCTGTTATATTATCACGCCGGCGCATAAAGCCTTGACTGAATAAATATTGCTGGAATATTCCCCTCTACACACACGGGTCAGCGCCACGCTTCCTGAAGGCGGGCCTACAAAGGATTAGCACAGATGTGCATCTCTGTGCAGCAGATGCCGGACACTGTTCTTTGAGAATTGTTTCCTTCTGCAAGGTTTAACTTTTCCCCTTTTTTGTCGCTGTAATTTGTTTATGGTCTGTAATAAGCCTGTGCATATCTTCCTTCTGCCAGTTTGGCCTGGATCCATTATAAACTGCCAGTAATTTTTTTTTCTCCCTCTGCCTTTTAAAGGAGACTAATGACTTTTGAGGATAATATAATGTTTTGTAAGGATTTGATAATTCCTTCATTAAAGTTATAATCCTTGAGATATTTATTAAATCACACCTCAAGATTGACACTATTTATGGATGCCAATTTTTTTCTTCCTGTAGTAGCCATTTAATGAATTTCCATTTTCTAATTACTTTTCTTCAGTAATGTTTAAATTGTAACTGGCAGATGATCTGCAGGTGATGATAATTTGGCTAAACTGTAAAGATCTTTATTGTCACTGTCCAATGAGCTTCTTCCAGGCAAGTATAGAACTTTCTTGTTTCTTGATAGCAAGTTTTTGGTTGTCATATGAAATAGCCTAGACATGCACAGGGCACTGTTAGTTAAGTATGCTGGTGTGCATGTATAAGGCGTGGCAGAGCAGACAAAAGCCAGGACATGCGTGTGTATTTGGTCACAACATTGAATAAGATGACATCACAGTTATCGTCCTCATTTGGGTTACTGATGAGTCTGCATACAGACGGGGGGGGGGGGGGGGGGGTCTACAGCTGGCCCTCTGGTGCAGTCAGAACCATCTGAAGCTGATCCTGCTCAAGACTGTGGAGATGACAGAGGACTCATCATACTCAACAGCACAGTGTCTAATGTGGACTCCCTCAGATTCCCGGGATCCACAATCCCCTGGGTGGGGGTGAAAAAGGCCCTAGCAGAGGGTGTACTTCATGCATCAGCTCATGAAGTTCAACCTGCCTCGAGAGCTTCTGATCATGTTTTACACAGACATAATGCAGACTGTCCTTCGAAACTGCCACCACTGTTTGGTTCGGATCTGCCGCCAAACAGGACAGAAACAGGCTGTAATGGACAATTACTTCTGCAGGAAAAAAAAAAAAAAAAAAACGATGCCGACCTGCCCTCCATCCAGGTCTTACACCAGTCCAGGATCAGGAAACTGGCAGCTAGCATCACTGCAGACTCCTCACACCCTGTGTCCCCTCAGGCGGCTGAACAGAGCACTACACACCAAATCAACCAGATAAAAGAACTCTGAATGCTGACCGGTCACAGAGCACAAAGACTATCACTGTGCAATAACCCTGTGACAAAACACCCACACATTTTTTTTATCCTCATCATCTGACAACAATCTGCATATTGCTTTCATGTAAATACCGTAAAAACTATCCACCGCTTGTGAATCCACCCCTTAAGCACTCTGTTACATAACACCGTAATTTATTAACATGATTACTTTAGCATTCTTTGCACTCCTGATCACTGCAATATTGTATTCTGTAGGCCTATACAAATTAGTTTGTTTATGTTTAATATTACATATTTAATGTTTGTATATAGAGAGCACTGTATACCTGATGGTTCCTTCATCAGCTTGTATTCAATTGGTTATTCATCCAGTCCATCCACACGGAGGGAGACAAATGTTTTTTTCTGACATATCTGCCGCCAGCACCGAGGGGCCACGCGGCCTCGGGTGCGGGGATCTCAAACCGGTAATGATCCGGTAATGATCTCCAGCATCAGGTTTAAGTCAACATGGCATGGTCATTTCTCTCCTGTTTACAGTAAATTAGACAATAAAGCATGTTGTGCTCGAGGGAGTGGTTAACTGTAATTGAAACTTGTATAACAAACAATATACATGCTATGTTTTTATGTTTTAGTGTGCTGCTGAGTATTGATGCTAAGCTAAGGTAATCTCCCGGCTGTGGTCTTGTATTCATGGACAGACATGAGAGGGATTTAGATCTACCCTCCAACTTTCAGCAACAGCAACAGAGTGTGAGTGTAAGTATCGAGCGAGCTGATGTTGCAACATGTTTAGAATTTTGATCATTTGTTTTCAAAATTCTAAGGCATATCATAAAAATATCATCAAGACCGAGGGGATGTCTTAATATTTTTTTCTTGTCAGACAAATGGTTAGTTACATAACTGTGTGAAAGACTGGAAGCAGTGAATGCATTGGTTAATTCATAAAAACGAAACGTATGCATTGGTTGTTATTCTAACTACTCGAAATGTTTAACTACAGCAGCAGACTTCTATCTGTCTGGCTCTCAGTAAACACGTCTGGGGTTAGCATGTGCGGTGAGAAAGTGTTTATGTTTTCATACACGGTCCCACTCAGACATAGCTAGCTAGTACTCTGACCTTATCTATTGTTTCTCAAGTGTATATTGTAAGCAGCTTTGTGAGGCTTTATAGAGACTTAGCCCGCAGGGCTGCCGTTGCTCTGGTGGAACATTTGGACCTCTGGCAAGTGTCAGATTTTCAGGAGCACATTAAATCTCTTAACCCAGTTCTTTTTTCCCCTCCCCTCCCCTTCCTCCCTCTGCCTCTCTCTCTCTCGTCCTCTTTCCCTTCCTCCATGCCATGCTAACTAGCTGGCTGTGATTTATTTTTCATGTCTGGTGTTGTCAGCCTCCCGTCGCCATTTTTTTTTTTTTTTTTTTTTAATTTTCCCCGGCATCTAAACTCTTGTGCCAGTGGTGAGCCTGGTGCCCAGGCCCCTGAGGGGGCAGAGTGGAAACGATGCCAGTGCAGCTGCACATCCACCCCGACCGGGCAGAGTCCTCCAGTCACACTGTGATCGGGAGGCCAGCGCCACTTTGATTAGCATGTCCGCCGTTATTGGCCGACTTGAATGTCATGCACCGTGAGCCCAGTCGTCTAATGCTCCGGCTGGCCAACAGGGCCGCTTCTTGCAATTACTGATAGGACTGCTTGTTCCAGCGTGGAGGGACGCCAAAGTGCCAAATGATTGTCCTCTGCAAATAAAAAGCAGACATCTTCCTTTTTGATGTTCTATATGTGCGTGCCTTATTTTCAGATGCTGTGGCGCAATCACATTTGAAAGCATTTTGCGCTCCCAACATAACAAGGGGGAACCAATCAAAACAATAACTGTGGTTCCTTTTGACAAAGCCCTCGGCTCACAATTGTCAGAAGATGTAAGCTGACTCATCCACACAAGAAGGGCATGTATCCCTGGGAGCGAGGGGCGAAAAAGCTATGATGAATCTTCCCCTCTGTGCTCTGCTCTCTCCACTGAGCCTGCATGGATTAATTACATGACTAGTAGCTAGTTTAGTCCCATTATTTATTTTTTCTAATGAATAATTTCACTCTCCCCCTCAGCCTAGATTTTATTCAGCTCAGGACTTTTTCGGCTTCACCCCGTGGAAATAAGAATGCATTGATTATTTTCCATCTAGCAAATATCCCACCAACTGAGGAATAACATGCCTTCCCCCTAATTGGTTTGTTTATCTTGAGCAACAGACTCTGGGTTTGTTTGGACTCTGGCTGGCATCCACACACTGCACCGCTCCTCAGCGTGATTACTCACCTTGGGAGGAGGCTGCTGGAGCAAGGTTGATGTTCCCTGCATAGACATCAGGCTGTCATTCTCCCCTCTTATGTGACATCATTTGCCAAGACAGATTTGTTACAGGAAAAATAAATTCAGGCCTAAAAAGGGATTGATTTAAGGACAGGCTGCGAGTGGGAAAAAAAAGGCGACAGGAGGGATGGGGGCTCCCAGACACATTTCACCACAGAGAGGGCTCGGGCCGGATCCAAACAAGCTGCCAACAGAAGATGGATTCTGGCTTCATGTATAATTGATAAACTGTATGTTCTAGGTGTCAGCTTTAAAGAGGGAGCTAGGACTATATCAGGAAGCTATTTTTCCTCTCTGAGGCGAGCATCATTTTTATTTTGTCCTCCCCCGTTCTCTGGCTTATCTTCTCAGTTCAGAAAGCCCCGTTGAAAATTATCGTTTTCTTTGAAGACGACATTCGGGAAGTGCGGCTTTAAAAGCACATCCTGTTCCTGCGCCTATTAGGAGCGCTAGTCCGGGGCAGATAGCCATCTGCAAAGTTGACTGTACATCCTGTGTTATCAGGATTAGCCATCTCACTCTTGACACCTAGTACATTAATATTAGCTATGGGAGACTCAACCCTGCTGAAAGCAGCATAAAAGGATTAATGCAGCGCTTATCCTTTTGGAAATAATGCCCTTTATTGAGCGGATTTGACTCTGTAAAGGCTAATGATGACATTGAATGGAGCCAGAATAAGTAATGGTGCATCATCCCGTGTCATGCAGCCAGAATAGTCGCTATTTGCATTCCGACGGCTCAAACTGTATTGATTTTGCCGAAGGCATCGGGTTGTTTTTCCTCTGCAGCAGTATGGAAGTGTTACTCAATCATCAACGTCCTGTAGCTAATGACAGTCCTCTCCCTGCAGGCCCAATGACACGCTTCTTCATCGTCATACAGTGCGCTCAGATCTCACCTCTGAGCACTTTGAGCCGCTGCAATTACTGTACATGAAACACAATATGCCAGCACGTCAGCTCCCTGTCTGTCAACTAGAGACTGTGGGATTAATGCGGTCTCTTACTTCAATAGTGATACATTTGTTTCCTGCCACTCAGATCTGTGAGTGTTAGCGTTACAGTTTGTACCACAAGGGCCAGATGAGGGTGGAACACACACTATGTACCCTGTCATTTCCTTTGACACAATCACATAGCTGTTCAAATCGTTTTTTATCGGGGGGCTTATTCATATTATTCTTAAGATACCCCCTATGTCCACTGGACTTGGCTATAACTGGTTGTAAATTTTCACTTCAAGGGGGTAACAGGAGCCCGCCACACTGAGCATTTAAATCAAGCTAAAATGATTGTGATTCAGTGGCAGAGAGTCTCCTTGAACCCGTAACATGATTTGATTATAAAGAGGTTAAACAACTGTAATAATAAATCTGTCAAAATTTTAATAAGATGTGCCATTTTGTGCCGGGCATAATGGCACTGAGGGGCAGCCAAGTGGCCATCAGGGCCACCTGAGAACATTCGCTCTGTTCTTTCTGCTAAATTGCTGTTTCCCTGAGGTGTTTTTTTTTTTTTTTTTTTTTTTTCTCTCCAGCTGACAAGATAGTAACCTTATCAATCACAGCTGCTTCCCTCTCTCTCCCAAGGACTTGTGTTGATAGTTTCTAAGTGCTCTCTCCTTTGGAGCTTTTAATGGGAATAGTGCATGCTCATTTGAGCGATGCCTGCCTGTTTCTTAATGAGCTGATAAAGCCCCAATTATGGAGGCAAATCCTGATTTCTGATTTGCATTACCGACTCTTGTTTCACCACACACGGAGGAAATGTACATGATTGAGGTGCTGAGACGCTGGCCTGCCTTTCCAGAGAGTTACAAAGTGTATTTGTGTGTGTGTGTGTCTTGATGTGTGTGTGTGTGTGTGTGTGTGTGTGTGTGTGTGTGGTGGGACACAGGAGATGGACAGATTAGATTAGATACAGTAGATGCTGCATGGCCCCGGCCGTTTGTGCGTAGAATGTGATTTAGTTGTGAGGTTTGAGATGGGCTGTGGGTCCGCTGTGGGCTCTGTGATGGGTGAAGGGACAGACTGGCAGTGACAGTGGGGTGGTAATGGCTCCGAATGAGGAGGAATGGCCCCTGTAAGGCCCCCTTCTCCCAGTTGGCAGGGCAGAGCAGCCCTGTCCAAATACACTGCAAAATGAATTCTTCTCTACACCTGTGTGGGTTTTTTCTTTTTCTTTTTTTTTTTCTCCCTACAGAACTAGAAAATCGAGGCTATTTATAGCACCCACCAATCTGAAGAAGAAAAGTGAAAGAAATGGAAAACGCTCCCCTTAAAGAAACCCAGCCTTCACATTTATTAAGTATCAGCCGCAGCAGCAACGCCACAGCACATCAGATGTTGAGACATCAGTTGAAGTAAAAAAGATGAAGGAGTGTTGTATCACATTTGCTGGGTTTCTTTTTTTTTTTTTTTTTTTTGAACAGCACCCCAATCCCTATTGCCAAGAGGGAGACTCGAGGCTGATCAAAGTCGACCTCTGGATGTGTGATCAGAGACGTGGACATGTCAGAATGAGTGCATATATAAAGATCCCAGGTTTGTTTTCATTCAGCCACATATTTTCCTCTCTTGCCCTTTTTTTTTTTTTTTTTTTCTTCCCGTCTCAGAATCTGAAACATCATGTCTCGAACTTTTTGGCCGGGGAGGCTCTGCAGTTCATGAAAAATGCATCCACTCCGCTCTTCTTCTAACTCTTTGCCTCTGATACCCTTGTCATATCATATCCATGTCATGTCAGAGTGTATATTAATTATGTAGCAGGCGCAGTTGTGGAGACAATATTGATGCATCTCAACTTGACGTCCCATGTATATTACTCCCTCTTGTTGGAGGGGAAATATAAACAAGACTTAATCGAGGATGAGGAGACGCTTTAATGTTTGGAGTTGTGTGTAAATAATTCTAAGCCAGTGTTTACAGGGAGTGTTATTTTATTTTATTTCTTCCTGCCTCTCCCTCGGCCTCCACTTCATTCCCACACAAATGTTTTGGTCACCTTTTTCCGGTTCATCAGAGATGCTCGACCCGGTCATCCCGCCTCAGCGTTTATTCTCTTTTCTCACAGTTGCTAGATGATATATTGTCGACCACCAGTTTGCTTTTGAAGGTTTCCCCTAAATTGCACAGGTATGACGCTCTTGTTGTGATACCAAAGTTGCTTGGAAACTGTTGCACACATGCCATATCCTGTTTGGTGTTCGTGTTTGCCTTCAGCACGTCCTCTCCGTGCTGTAATCGTAACAGCACTGTGACAGCGTTTTGAATATTTTCCCCTCACCAAATAAATATCGCGAGAGGAGGCTACTGGATGGTTCCTCTTGAAATACAGCAGCTTCCCTCTGGTCCTCTTCCTTCATCTGTAACAAATGGTCTCTCAGGATTAAAACCACTACAAACACTGAAGAAATATTAATCTTCTTCCAGGACTTCATTCATAAAGAGAGGAGGAGGGGGGGGAGATTTACACACCCGTTGCCTTCAATGCCAAAGCGGATATCTCTGCTCCTTGCAGATATAGATTAACTACATCTTGTACAAAAGCGTTCTTTAAGTCTGTAACCTTGTCATTGCCAGCAACTGTTTCAACATTGATCCTTTGCCTTTTGTAAAGCTAGAATGATTGTTTTACAGTGCTGTGATTGCAGCGGTTTGGCAGCAATAATTGGAAGTTCAAAGCGCCGATCCGTGAGTGTAGCCTGGGGATAGGTTTTCCAGAGAAGCTGACACTTCAGACGTATTATGAAGCCATCACGTCTAATTTGCACAGGCCTCTTTTGTAATTTAGCCTCAATACAGAGGAACGGTCTCCTGCTCTGCAGCACAATGCACACTCTGCTTGCATTGTTCACGCTCATTGAAAGAGACACTGAGTGAATGAGTCTTGGAGCTCAAATAATGCGCAGCACTGTTCCTGTCATATTTGTTGCTGTGTAATGGCTCCTGATTTGTAGTTTCCTGCAGCGTCTATTCGGTTTGGTTGCAGAGCAGACGGCGCCGCAACGTTTTCTGTGCATCCAGTCCAAGCAACATGTTTACATCTTGCTGTTGAAGCGACGGCTCGACAGATAAAGGACCTCAAAACGTCTTCTTCTAGTCTTTGAGAGGGGGAGGAAACCTCTTCAGAGCAAAGGACTGGGGTTTTCCACATGCCGCCCAGACATTCTCACACATATTGAGTTTGTCTGTGTGCATCTCTGAAGATGCAAATGTGTCAACCACATGTAACCAACCACCCAGCGAGAAGCCGAGTTGCTCAACTGCCTTTCTCACGGCTCTTAAATGGCTGCCAGTGATCCTGAGCGGCTCTGTGCGGCTGTGAAGCCTGCAGTTCTCTTTTAACACTCAGATTAGTTTTTGTGGGATATTGAATAATTTTGGGCACATTAATCACCGTGCAAAAACGTCAGTTTAACCACATTAGTCAACGGTAGAGAGTTTGGCTGTAACATTTTACGACTTCTCTTGTAACAACCTGTTAGAGTCGATAGTGTGTGTAAGCTTTACAGTGCAATGCTACAGAAGCCATTAATTCTGCAAACCAGTGGTTTACATGAGCCATTAAACTGATTTATTACTTAAACATTTTGCTCGTCAATTAGGGTTGTGCATTTGAAGTCATAGATTTGAATTTGATTTGTAGATAGATTTGTTTTAGATTCATATTTATGGAGACCAATCCCATTTTTGAGCCAGGCTGTTTATTTCTGCTGTAGAAATGTGCATTTTAATTTTTGGGCTCTAATGTGGTCTCTGGTGTTGGGAGCCAGCCTCAAGTAGACACTCCAGAGCGCATCATTTAGAAAGTTTCACTTGGAACTAAATTATGCACATAGCTTTTCTCCTCACCAAAACAAATATACAAAGCAGCTAAAACAAGGTAAACACCGAGTAAAGGAGGCAGAGCTTCCCGGCTCAGAGGCTGCAAGCAGAGATTAAAGAAAGTTGAGGAATTTTTAAAATGAAATAGACTTCTTTTATTATATCTGTTTGACCTACAAAAGCAAGTCACAGTGAGTAAGAAGAAGTAAGACAGTTAAAAAGAAGAAGATTTTCATAACCGTAAGGTTTTTCCCTAGGGGGCGCCAGAATGAACACAAAATAGTGTTGCTTTAAGGTAGTGATAAAGCCCCTGTGAGGACTTTTGAATTTGTTATGAAATACACTGAAACTAAAACTCATGCCTCTGTATGACCTACATTTGTAAAAGAGACCATCAGCAAGACGATTGATTACTTCTATATATTCTATTTTGATCGATAATATTTACTTTTTAAACCTATTCTGCTGAGTAGATGTCAGGTGATGAATAGCAACCTGTCATAAAAAAAACTTGTTTACATTATTTAAAGATAACTTTGTTTCATATTTTTACTTTTAAAAGAGAGAAGAATTTGCTTTTTCATCAGAAAATAATATTTAGAAATGAAGAGCACAAGATCGGCTTAGAAATGAGTTCCAATTTTCAACACAGGGGGTGCCAAAATCAACACAGATTAAAAGTTCCTCACAGGATCTTTAAGCTGATTGAAATTGAATTGAATTGAAAATCCTTCAACCAGTAAGAGAGTAAAAAAAAAAAAAAAAAGTATATACACACACACAAGTTTTGTGTGGCGATTGGCAAAAAAAGTGAAGATAGTGAAAGCTAAGTGTTGAAGTCCTAATGACAACACAGACAGAATATCTTTGCGCATACAGTCGCTCCTTCATCATGAGAATATTTATACCTCAAACCTGCCACCCTGCTTTGACGTCTGATGTAAGGGGGAAAAAAAAAAGGCAGCACATCATAGCTTGGCATATCCTGACAGAGGAGAAACTCGTAAATTATTAATATTTTCCCTTGCACTGTCACCTATCTTTGCACCATCCTTCCACTCCTGAGTTTTTTGAAATGCAAGAGAAGTAGTCCTGCGGTGTGGCCAGTCATGTTAGCTGCTCTCATTTCAATATGTGAAGTGAAAGGTCGGGATGATATATTCTGTCCAGCAGCGCTGACAGTGACTTACATGCTACCAGTTTAAGATGGCTCTCTTTTACGAGGCCCACCCAGCCTGTCGAGCAAACTGATAATGAATCAATCTGTGTGAAACATTTATGGGTGCCCCCCCCCCCCCCCCCCATCTTCCCCTCCTTGTCTTTGCATGAGGCCAATTAGAGCTTCCTCGGTGGCCCCTGCTGTCTATGTCAGGGAAGCCCCTTGCATTGTCATATCAATATTCCTCTGTTGATCTCCAGCTGAGGCGAGTCCGGCTGCTCTTTCCGCAGATGCTAATTTACATTTGCCCGCATGTGTGGAAGATGGCATGCTTGCTGTGCCTCTCTTTCTTTCTTGTTCCCAAACCTATACTGTTGCCTCTGTCTTTTTCTACTTTTTTTTTCTTTTCTTTTCTTTTCTTTTTCTTTTTTCCGAGAGGGAAAGGTTTCTTGATTCCTGGCATGCCAGAGAAGGGTCCTCTGAGGATTACATTGGCTAAGCCCTTATCACTCCAGGAAATTCACTGCCTGCTTAAAAAAGTGGTAGGAGTAGAAAATCAAGGGGAAGTGTTATTCTTTTTAAGTTTCTCCCTATTCCCATGGAAAGTTATTACGGGGTTTTGAAGAAAAGTCCTTTTTTTGGCACTCAAGTTTTCTCGCAACTGCATTTCATATTTCACCCCTGTTCTTTTTTCCCTTTTTCTTTTTTTTTTCCAAGCGGCTGGTGGAATTTTAGAAGTGGAAAATGTGAAGGCAGGTGCTTGAGAGAGAGAGAGAGAGAGAAAGAGGGAGAGAGGAGGAGGGGGGGGGGGGGGGGGGGGGGGGCTCACTGGGAAGCGATGTTAAACATCCAGGGGAAATGTTTGTTATTCTAATGGGATACCACCATGGTAACAGCTTTTTAGAGACTCCCAAGGCTTTGTGGTGGAGTATATGCATGCTTTCATCAATCTCAACCTAATTTCTTAGGGGGATTAGCAAATATAATCAGGCCTTTTCTCCAAGTCGTCACCTGCTTATCGACATGAATATTACGGGGAAATTTAGCAGAACACAAGCCTTGTTGGATGTGGAAGAAAGCAATACATGCGTCATTAATACAAATCACAAATTGAAGTGAGTCACTAAATGGATTCAGAAGTCATTTTGTGGTGAATGGCATTCAGAAAGAATAGCTTAAATATGCACATACTTAGTTGCATTCTAATAAAAAAAACAAAAATCCTTGCTACAGAGACAAAAGCACTCCCCCTTGTATTACATCTTCAAGTTAAACATGTTGCAGACAGAGCTAATGAATTGTGTTATTTTCACATTTAATACCTTTTTACATGGGGTTTTAAAGGCAGTGGAGTGAACTCATTTACAAGACTCAGTGAAAAAAGGAAACCCTCGCCTGATGAGGAGCCTCCGTGTTTAAAAGGCTCCAATAACTCGTAAGCCCCCCTTCTCAGTTTTTTTTCTTCCTTTCTTTTTATACCTTTTTCTCTCCCTCTGCAGATTTCCTTAAGTGGCTTATGTGAATTGCAATTGCCACCATTGAATCCCAGAGTATACAGAATACATTTCTTCCCGGCCGTGACCAGCTAACAGCGCGTTGAACTTGTGCGTGTGGTGATGGAGAGCTTTCACACACAGCTCTGCTGCGCCGTGGGAGTGTAGCCTGACCCAAAGCTAAGCCCCCAGCCAGAACAGCCTTCCATCAAACTCACAACACTGCCCTCTTATCTATTGGCATTTCTGTCTGATACAAATAGCAAGACGTGATATAGTTGGCTACATGTCATATCTGGCATTGTACTATGCTCTAGCTACACCCCCCTCTCTGTGAAATATAATGCTTTTAACTCACCAGCTTTTTGCCTCAGCTCTTTTTTTTTCCCATCTGTAGCAGAGACAGAGACCAGTGTGTTTGCTCGTCTTGGCCAAAGGCCAAAGGCTCTTTCTGATATAATCCCCACCATCGATCAGACTTTGTTTACTCTAACATGGTTTCTCTTCCCTGCAGCAATTAGAAGGCAACCTTCCACCTCCTGCTCCTCAGACTAGCTTTATACGTTTATTTTTCCCCCTAAGTGGTAATTTTTCATGTTGCGGCTAAGCTTTAAGAAGTGTGGGTGTATATTAAGTAATGGATACTCCTCAACCAGACTGACATGTTGTGTAGCAATTTTTTTTGTTAATGTTCCTTTGTCTTTGAAGAGGAGAATTCTCCTGTCCAGTCCCTACACTGTATTATTTTAGGGATGATTCACACGTTTCCTTTGTAGCACTCCACATCCTGTGTGTTTCATTTAGGCTGCGCCACTTCGGGGAAAAAAAAAAATCGGAGTGCTTTGAAAATGTAGATAAATGGACGCGGCTGCATGAGCTGAGTTTGACTCTCCTGGTCGTCTGAGAGGCTCTCGTCGCGATAAATCAGTCGGCAGAGTGACTGGACTTCACTGTGGTCTCGGCTAAAGAGGTTTAGAATCCACATGGAGAGGACCATTTTGTTTTATTGGTAATATGTGGATTAAAAAAGGGTTACAAAACAGTGTGAGTGCTTGTTGAATTGCTTAAATATTAACAAGAACTTAAGAGTTGAATCTGAAGTTTTACAGAATAAATAAAAAAAGAGTTGGAGCAATGAAAACAGGAAAGTGTTGTGCCTTTTTATAAAAACACTTTCTATTTTGGTAAATTGTTTAAATATGTGCCGTTTTTCAGAGGAACCTTAAGCGTTATATCAAAGTCATTAACAGCTGTTACGTGTTAAGTCTTTTAAAGAGCTGTAAAATGTGTTAGTTTGACTATAAGTGTTGTTATTGGCATCATTAACATGTTTATTCTGAGATAAAAAGACGTCTTTAAATGATCAGAGCCTGAAGTTGGTCTGCTTCTTTAAAATGTTCATTTAAGCCTTTTTAACAGAACTTCATTATGAATATGTAGAATAGCATCACACAGTTATTGACTTTAACTTACTTAGCTTAACTTTGCTTTTTTGTTGCATTATCAAGATAATAAATACTTCATTATGCATTAGAGCATATTTCACTGAAGACTTATCAACTGTAAACTATTTTTTTCACAGCTGCTGGATCAAATATATATATATATGTATATGTATATATATATACATGTGTGTATATATATATATATGTGTGTGTATATGTATATGTGTATATATATATATATATATATGTATGTGTATATATGTATATATGTGTGTGTGTGTGTGTGTGTGTATATATATATATATATATATATATATATATATTACCTTATTTATGTTAATAAATTGGGCAGCAGTAGCTCAGTCTGTAGGGACCAAACCATAGGATCGTCGGTTTGGATTAGGAGCCATAGTGTGGCTGGTTATAGTCCTGGTACGGAGGTGCTAGGTCACTTCCTGAGTACTGTCAAGATGCCCTTGAGCAAGGCACCAAACCGCCACCAGCTCTGGCATGCTCTGGCATGATCCCTGTGTAGCAGCTAAACTCTGACATGTCTCCACTAATGCATGTCCATGGGTCTTGTCTGTGCATGTGTGTGTATACCAGGCCTATGTATTTAGTAGCATGACTCGTAATAACAGAGTGATAAATAAAGTTTATACAATTAAATTGAATTGAATCCATTTTTTTAAGAATTTGTCAACAGGGCATAAACATAAGATCATTAAGATTCAGTGAACTCAGTAAGGCATAAATCTAGCTGTGTGTTCAGCATGAAATAAACATAGTTGACTGTAAATCAGTGATAAGTAAACAGCTAAGAAAAGCATGTAATGTATTAATACTAACTACAGGAAAGGAGACGCTCCCTGAAGTACATATTTACATATTTGTGCTTATTCACATAAACACATAAAAATAGTTTTTATTAAGCCTTATAAGACCGTGAACTTTTATCTGGCACTTATTACACAAGGACCCTGCTATGAAGTGTGACTAAAAGCTTTTTTTTAACTTAAATACACATTGGACAAAGATGTTTAAAATGTGTAATCATCCAAAAAATGTGCAAACATCCTCAAAATGCACACAAGAAATAAAATATCAAAAAAATGTTAGCGCTACATTCCTAGCTTTGTCTAAAACTTGACTTTGCATTGGATAAATCCAAACGTATAGTAGCACTGGTTCACTAACACAACACGACATCTTCATGAAACAAGTCCCCGGTGTTAATAGGTCCTAGTTTAGCCCCTCTGAAGGGAAATATTAACCACCCTTCAGCTAATAAGTCTAGCAGTCAGAATTCTCGATGGCAAGCGGCGTGCTTATGCCTCTTACAAATTTGAATTGAACATCTAACACGTTGCTTCACCCTGTTACTTGTGCTTTTGGCAGACAACACGGACGCCTACAAGCAGCATCTGAGTTTTTTTGATTTTCAGGTTTTGTTTGATGCTTAAGAAGGACTTATATTTTCTAGCTGTGATTAAATTAATCTCATCCTAAGATTTCGTTCTCAAGTGGGAGCCGCTCTTGTTACATACAGAGCGAGTATTTGAGGGGTTGTTGGGAGGGAAATGTCTTTAAAGCCCCGTTGGAGAGCAGCTTTCAATCACTTACAGTACAGGAAGAGCTGAGTTTGACTTTGTATTAATGTGTTTCACAGCCAATTTCTAGTTTTCACAAAAATGGACTTATTGTGTTATCAGCCACAGAAACAAGAGTCTGTATAGAACTCGTTCTTTTTTATAAACTCCTCCTCTTTGCATGTTTATATCATCCTCTTTACTAAATATATTTCTCCCTCTCGGCCTGACTGAAAACAACGAAAATCCGACTTGACATCATCACGGCACCAGGAAGATAAAAACATGTGGAGTGAATAAACAAGCTCTAAAGTTTCCTGGCCTCGACAGTATTTCTTAAGCAGTTGTCATTTTATATTGCCATGTCAGTTTTTGCATAATTCCACGCTGCATTGGCTCGGCCTGATTTGATTTAGGACCTCCACTCTCAAGGAAATTGGGCTTAAGGTATGAGAGTTCACACTTCTTGCCTGCAGGCGATTGAATTTTTTCAGCTTGATTTTTTTTTTTTTTAGTGCTGTTGCAATGTTGGTAGTGAGTGTTCAGACCGTGTCGTGTCACCGGGGTGCACAGACGCTCAGACCTTAGTTTGAGCTCAGTAGGTATTTATTACTTTGAAACTAGAACTTGTAACATTTATGGACAGATGTGAGCATTCAGATCTTAAACAAGATATGAGTCCAGTGTTTTGACCTCAACAAATCATTCTACGTAGGACATATCTTTAGGCTCAAAACATGTTATAAGTCACAATTTTTTACATGTAAAATTACAATTGGATTGTCTGGTCATTCAATAATTAATCTATAATATGAATAGTCATTATCTGCTTTGTAGTTTGATGATTATTCTGTTAGATTTTTCAATAGATCATAGGTAGTCTCTCTTTATAACAGCAAGAAATCTCAATATTTCAGTGATTTTTTTTTTACACTAGAATTACTGACACTAAAAGTTTTTCTCAACAGTTTCAGAGGGAATTCATGTTTTTTTTTATGACAAGAAAAGACTAATCAAGACTCAAATACATTTCTAAGAGCTGTCAAACCGATGTAAATCATGTACAACAAAATGTTCTACATGATCAGAATTAAAGGCACAGCGCGCCTATTTTACTCTCAGGTATCTGTTTGCAAGTAGCAGAGAGGATTGTTACTCGAATACTGTTGTGTGAACTTTGATTATGTCATCAATGGATTTAGTCTTGGATTGGACTGAGAGAATACAAATTAACTGAGCGTATGTTGGAAAGTCATGGATAGTAACAAGGCAGTGTTCATGGAAAAAGAGGACTTTGAGAGCAAATTGACCCGCCCAGTATTGGATAAACTGCTGTGATTGGCCTGGACATGACTCAGGTTGTTTTTACGACAAGTTTACCTGAACGGGACGGGCAAAATGAAGATGAGCGTGCGGATGCAGCTTTGTCCTTCGCTTAGCTTGACTCAAACAAGTAAATAAAGGTAAGGGAAGTTGTGTCTCTTGTGGGTCTCTAAACTTTTTACGAGTGAAAAACTAATTTGCTGTAGTACTACCACCCCAAAAAAAATCATCGAAACAACCTAAAGTGGCAATTTAGAGACATTTAGGTGTTCATGCGTGTTTGGCAAAAGATCTATTTTTGTTTGTACTTTTTGAAATGTGCTGTAACTTTTCACTCTATATACTCATTTTAAATTCAAATTCGACGATTAGGGAAAAAGCTGTTGATCGCAGTTGGTGTTTTTCACCCGACGGCCGTGATATTACGGTTTCAATTAGATGTTTTTTTTTGTTTTTTTTCTCAACATGCATGAATAATTAAAAAAAAAAAATGTTCTGCCACGTGTTCTCCTCTTTTGCTGGTGCTGAGCGCACAGTCAGAAGTTATTATTAGACTGAATTTAAGCGGCCCGTGTCCTCGGCTCTGAGCAGCGGGCACCGAGCTCCTGCATTGAGTTTGACAGCCTTCACACAATATTGTGCAAGGGCGCTCCCTTAGCTTCTCATGCTGCTTAAATGTAATATGGCAGATGGATAGTATTTGCAGGGAGAGCGGGGGTCTCACCCTCCCTCTCACTCTTTTTTTTTTTTTTTTTGGACGTCTCTTGCCAGTACCTCAGACATTTCAAGGGGGAGAAATATGTATCAAATTAACTCTTAGCAACAGGGCCTCCCAGCTCCCTGCCCTTGTCTTTTCAGCAATCAGAGCTTTGTTATTTTAGTCTTTCAACCAAAACCAAACTGGATTCAATGGCTTCAGCAATTACCTGTAATTTTCCAACCTGGTGCGCTAGCTTTCACCATAGTGCCTGCGAACAGTGAAAGATTGTCTCCTCGGCTCCTCATTTTAGTGTTGGAGCTAAGTGCTGTAATTCATTTACATCCACAGAGTGGCACATTTGGAAATGTTCACTTCCCAGCAGCGGGGATGTCTGCGGAGATTTGGTTTCTGTCTGCGCACAACCTCTGTGTCACTGAAACTAGAAACCCCTCTTCGGCGTCGACACTCTTGACACTGAACCTCTGCTTTATACATCTGACCCATATATTAATACGTCCTTTCAAGCCCATTCTGAAGAGACAACTCTGCAACCCCGACATCTGTTTTCACATCGCAGACTTTTATTCCATTTTTCCACCAACTCGCCCACCCTACACCAACCCCCCCCCCCTCCTCTCTGCTCCCCATCCAACTCTCCAATCGTGTAAGAAACTACAGGAGCTCAACTTGACTCCAAAAGTGGATATGTGTGTTTTTGTGTGCATCAGAGTGATGTTTCCCCTTCAGAGGTACTGAAGGAGAGAGAACTGCTCGCACTAAAATGCTAATTAAGTGCAGTGTGGCACACAAGGACACTTGAGAGTGTATGCATTAGCAAATTTTAACTCCCTGCTAACCAAACAGTTTGTTCTGGGCTAATCTCCCGCTGAAGGAGGCAAGAACAACAGTAGGAACCAGGGAGAGCAGAAATATAGACTAGCTTCAGAGAGTAAAGAGAGAGAGAGGCATGGTTTTCTTTTTCATTACCAAGACAACACAGTTTTAGGAGAAGAAAGCCTCTCCTCTGGCATGGCTTTTTTTTTTCCCCCTTCTTTTTTTTTTTTTTGTTTCATCTCCTCACGGAGGTAACATATGGTATCTGTAAGGGAGAGTCAGATTGCGCTATGCGGTGAATTATTTTGTGGATTAGTATTGGCATTTAAATGCTCTTGGCTCTAAATCTTGTCTGTTTTAGATCTTAAGTACATTCCTTGGCATCCCGCGCTCTCCGCTCAGGCTGGCCTCTTCCCCTAGCCAACACATTTTTTGAAACTGTGGAGCTTAACAGGAGAGCAAAAGGCAGCCATTTGAAAAGACCCTGGAGCTGATCTCAAATTACTTTTAGTGAGATACCGCTCAAATCAAACCAATTCTTCTAATGTTGCGATTGCCAACAAACCCTTAACCTCAAAGTTGAGGTTTGAAACCTTTTTTTTTTTTTCCCTACCCGATCCATTACTTCACAGAGTGGAGGCGTCTGAGGTTAATGTAATTACGGTCCCTGATGGTTGTACAAATTGCAGGCTGGTAGTGTGACACACGCTCCCCTCAAGTGCTCTGTGGTTGGCTCTAATGTCTTGTTTTATCCTCACTCATTAATACGACCTTGGCCAGGTATGTTTGGTTACTGTCACGACCTTCCAACTGCATCTATAGTTCACAAGAGAGACCTTCAAGACATTGGGGGACCATATCCACAAGCTTTAAAACCGGGTGATATTTAAAGGAGAGAAAATGTCGGCGAAATAAATACTGCAGGCGTTTGTAAGGGATGTCGTTGCCCAGTTGTTAAATCCAGCGTTTGTGGCACATTTATGTTGCCCCAGAGATCCTGGCTGACATGATAGCCCCTCTTCCCTCATCTCCAAGCAGCCTTTAAAAAAAAAAGCCCTCCCTTCTGTTTCCAGTACAGTTGGCCTCCCTCCAGAAGAAGTGGATGAATTCCTAGATGTCTGATAAGCTTCACCAGAACATGATTCTTAATGGAAAGGGAAGAAGAAGACGAGGCAGATGCTATCAGCGCGGTTGAATTGCCTCGCAGTCAGATCAAACATCTTAAAAGTGCCAGGAATGCTGAATCATGTCACGAGGTTGTTTCTGATTTGTCTCCTCGCTTTCTTTTTTTTTTTCCCCCGCCCTCTTTCTCTTAATTGAACTTGTTTCTAAATGAAACCAACTGGCCCTTTCACTGCAAACAAAACATCATTAGCATTGTGAAAATCCCAGCTGCTTTCTCGCTCGTTCTCCTTTTGAAATGAAAAGCCTTCAAATGAGCTCTTTTCATCCTTGTCATTTTTTTCCGCCACTCAAGGCACTTTGCGACACCATTAATCACTTACCTCGGTTTGTTTGTGCGCTTTCTCTCCCCTGTTTATCGAGCCGCAGACCGACACAGATTCCCCCCCGCCCCCCCACAGCCACCCCTTCTCCACACGCGCCCTCGTCATGTGTGACGGTCTTGCTCGTCCCTGCGTGTTTGTGTGTAAAACAGCAGGACCCTTCAGGAATCGGGGGGGAGTGAAATATATCTCGCAACACTAGCGTAGCGTGCCAGAGGTGTCTTGATGGCGATGGAGTCATACTGGGCTAATGAAGCTCCAAACCTCAGCTATCGATCCACCTCGCAATGGTGCTTTACGGAGATAACTGAGGAGGAGAGAGCAGTGTGTGGCCTCACGCGCGCTCTGATCTGTGTGACATCTAATTCTGTGTAATGAACCCTGTGCACCAGAGAGCATGATGGGGGGCTGTCTATGGTAATGACAGGGGTAGCATAGCCTGGGCAGCTTTTGAAAAGCTTTGAAATACTGCCGGTTAGCACACAGGGCTCTCCTGACACCGAGGACTTTATCACAAGAATAAACTCCCTCATAAAACCACTTGTAACAAAGTCACTTGATACAAAATGATACACATTTTACATCCTGATGAATACATGAAGACTGTCTGTCTGCGTGTACAGTCGCAGTGATCCTTTGTGGTTCTTGCTTGTGTACATTCACATACTTTGTATTTCTGCTCATGTTACTTTTTCTCTTCTGCCTCCGTCGAAACAAGAACAGGGACGTGATATCACAGCATCAATTTGGTGAACAGATGTATTATAAATCAGCAGGATGGCAAACTGTGAGCGGTGTAGCGTATCAATAATGAGGTATGTAGGCTTGTAGCGTTGCATTGTACTAAACAGGGTCAGCGCGCACAGCTAGAAGATTGAATTTTATTGCCCCCGTTTCTTTCGGGCAACAAAGGGCAAGAGGACGGTAAAGCCGAGGTAAACGACAAGCTGTGAATATGCAAGACTTGACCTGAGATTGCACCAAAACAGGAAGACGCATCCCTCCTTGTGTCACACTTCAATCAGGATTCAGTGGATTTAAAACCTGTTGGTCATCGGCAGGAATGGAAGAAAAAGGCATTATCTCATTGGCTTTTTTTTTTTAGGCCTGGAGGCTACATCCACTCGATGCTCTATAGGCATTTTGAGGCAGCGAAACAAGATGCAAACGCAACTCTGACATACATTCTCATGATATAGTGCTTATGGCAAAGCACTAAGAAAATTACTCATTTACATACCCAGCAGACACAGAGAAACATAATGATTTATTTTGTACTTGGCAAGTGGTAGTTCAATATTCACTTTCCCTACTAGTTTTTGTTTGGTCTCCTCAATACTAATCAAGTCCTGAGGGAAATATCTGGCTCTTTAGCTGCTAAATGCTTCACTATGTTCTCCAGCTAGTCCCTAACCGAGCCCGTCTGCTGTTTGGTTGCTGAGCAGGTAAAGTACAGTGGGATTATCAGAGCTTTTTTTTATTTTATTTTTTTACTGAAAACATCTGTGTCCTCCGTCTGGAAAGAACTCTAATGAGAGCAGTCAGACTGAACCAAAACAGTGAAGTATTTTACTGTCAAAAATTGCTACGATGAGAAGAAAGTTGCTAAAAAATCTTATTCTACTACAACCAACCTCCTTAAACATTGTCATTTTTTTATATAAAATAGTGATAAGATCTGATACAAGGAGGTCTTAAGACGTTAAAAAAACCTCATAAGGGAAACTCGTGATGTCTGGCTGCATAAATAAACTTGATTAAGATCTGGGGATTTGATTGCAGTGGCCATAATTACTCTTTTCACTGAAGTGGTGATGTGTTAAATATCCTCCATCATTCCTGAGTAATAGAAAGTGTCAAACAAAAAAACCGCCATGACACAGTACTTTGAGCACTCCTTCTTATCCCTGCAGAATTAAAATAGACCAGGAGTGAAGAGAAAAAAAAAAAAAAAAACCTCTTCCTTTTCCATGACCACCTCTGCTGCTGGTGCAAATGAAAATGCCCTTCCCAAAATAGATCATTTTTACCCTTCAGATGTCCACTTTTATTTTAAGCCTGCTGACATGGTGCCATCCATCACACCCAGCCTTTTCAGATGTGAGCAGCAGCCTCGGGGAAAACACTGATACAATGCAGGGAAAGTGTGATAGCGTGCTGCTGCTGCTGCTGCTGTGTAGCTTAAGACCTCTATGGTTAGATTACCACTAATTTCATCTCAGAGTAGCATTTAGGCATTTTCTTTGTGTGAGTGAAGTGGAAGTCGTTCGTCTTTTTAGGGGTAAACATTGAAAATGGATACCCTGCCTTTCCAACTCTTCCCTCAAATTACCACTTGACACGGCCAAAACATCGCTCCGCATTATTGTCTGCCAGGAAAAAAGCATCTCTGAATGCTTTATTGAATGTTTTGGCTGGATGGAAATTGTACCAAGTGTACCCAGAGCTTTGATCATCTTGACCTGGAAATGCGATAGTCACCCCACTTCACAGAACTCCCTGACACCTGGGAAACTGGATCTGGTATTCTTGATACATGATCTGCACCGCAGCACTAAAGACTTAACTCCTCTTTTTTTTCGTAGACAGCAGGGACCACTGATGGGAACAGGAATTTCACATGGCTCAGACTGAGGCTTTTTTCCCCTCCCGACAGGCCACTGGAACTAGTCCCAACATTTGGTTCCTGGTGGAAAAATGGGCTGTGTGATTTTTATGAACGAGATTCCTGCGTTATTACCTAGACTTAAAACACAGAGATGCACAAAGAGGGCTTTAAATTTGAACAAGAGTTTTTTTGCAGATGTTGTCAATCTGCAAAGACAGATATATACTTAAGAGATCTGAGTCAGCAATTAGACTTTATTTGTGGTCCTATTTCAAGCCTTTTTCAATACAGAGATTTATTTTAGCATTTGTTTTATAGGGTTTCCTGGATTTCTATTGTGGGGACTTCATACTGTAGATGCACTTAACTCACTTACTACATAGAGCTGTAGGGACAAATGGCAGAACCTTATGTCACACAGCGTTTGCCACATATGTAATGGTTGTTATAATTGCGGAGGCGGTCATATTTGCATTGATCACATGCTGAGATTTGTCACAATCTGGCTGGCTCAATAAATCCTTAGGATAAACTCAAATTTGTCTGGCTTTCGTGTAATGAAGGTTAAAATAAAGATTGATTCATTAAATGTTTAAAAAAAAATAAAAAAATGTCTGTCTTGGTTTACTGAAGCATTTTGAAACAAACCTTACTCCAACCTATTACTGGAGGTGGGAATCACAGGTTAACTCATGATACAATTTGAGACGTAATGCATGGCCAACAATAACAATAATGTCACAACACAGAGAATTTAAAATGCACCTCACAAGGTAAAGTGCAGTGTTAGTGTGTTTGTATTTATTCACTGCAATTTGGTGGCAGTCAACTTCTCTTCACCGATGAATAATTGAGCGACAATATATTGCCTGAAACAAAATCTTGTACAGAATACAATAAGTAATTGTAGCGCCTTATTCTCAAAGTGAAGCCAGAGCTCAAGCTAATGGCCAGCAGGGGGAGACTCTACTGTTTGTGGGGAAAAAAAGTGTTGTTTTTTTTGTACCAGATAAGAAAATGTTCCTACTTGTGATCTTTCCTCCATGAGTTTATGGTCTCAGTCGCTGGTTTCAAGTCTTCGTCAATACAACAAAACGTGGATTTTGTCAATCCTGGTACGATTAAGAGTAAAACTTTCAATACAATATGGTATACTTTATTATATACCTTTTTATAAACTCATCACTACCACAGGATCTGTCGGAGTAGATAAAGTTGTAGCTGTGCATAACCATCCTGTCATCCAATTTAGTCACTTCTGAGTCCCAGAAACAAAGATAGCAACAACCAAAATGCAGAACTTAGAGCCAGGTAACCTTGGTATATCATTCAGTACATGAATATTGTCCCAATGGATATTCCAAATGACTTGCATGTAATTTCTTGACTTGGCACCATGGTTTCCTTTCAGTAAGGTAAATCCAAAGCATCTAGCCAAAGTGGAGTTGATCAGGGTATATTTGAGCATCTCATTGATATGATTGATTCATATTTCGTTTTTGTATAACCGTTCTGAGCAATGTAATGTGAAGGCAAAGGCATTTGAAGTGAGTGAGGCTGGAAGTAAATTACACAGAGCCAGTGTGTGATTAGAGAGGCCGTGGCATGGCTTTTTAAAGTTCACCGCCTCTCAGGATATTTGATCGAGCCACCAGCCTTTGATCAGTGTTAACATTGCGGTAACCACGACAGTTTATTTTCAACTACCAAAAAAAAAAAAAAAAAAAAAAAGACCATTTGTGTTAGAAAACAATCTCCCCTTCCTCTGACACGTTGGCACACCGCAAAAGGAAAATGTCAGGGTCAGTGATGGGCCATTAGCCCAGAGTGAGGAGCTTTTGTGCTCTCAGGTCCGTTTAAAACACCTTTTTAGCCCTGGACAGATGGTACTGTGACACTGCAGCTACAGGCGCTGACCTGGGTTTTAACTTGAAGATATTTCCCCCCCAAAAAAAATCCACAGGAAATGGAGCCCCGCAGAGGAGCAAGAAAGTCTGCCTGGAGAGTGAATGACAGCATGAATGTGTAATAAAGAATTCACCTGCATAGCACTGATGTATTGTAATACCCTTGTACATTTGATTAAGTACAGAGTCACCCTCCATTCATCAGCATTACTCGCTTTTCTTTTTCATAGAGGTCGCTCCTCTGTTGCTTTCAAATGTCATCGTGCTTTAATGGGAACTGCACTGTAGCCCACAATGGAAGCTTTTCAGCGAGATTAAATGTATCACAGTGCTGAAACTTTCCTTTCCTCTCTCCCCCCTTTGCCCCTATTGTGACACGGTGGTTTTACAGAGCAGCTTGTTGCTGAAAAACAAGGTTAAGAAGATCAGTATCAAAGGAGGAGTGTTTTTGTGTGGCTTGCCGGAGAGTCTCGCTTCAGGTTTCCACCTGAAACACAAAGGTGTTTTCTTACCTGATTTGTATTCATTCACACAATGAGTGGACCTGCCTCTCTTGTTTCCAAGTAAGGAGAGTCCAGACGAGACTTTTGTTTGCCCTATCATCGGATACGTGCATGTTGCTTCCTCCAGTACGAGCCTTGGAGCCCAGCCACAGGCTTTGTCCTAGATGGATTTTTTCCTGCCCTTTTTTCCTCTGCTTTGTTGCTCTGTGTATGTTCTGAGAAACTATTTCAGATAAATGTTTCAGCACTACAGCTGCTTTTTTTCCTCTCTCCCTTTTGGCTCCTGTGTTATTTCAATAGAACCAAGTTTTGTCACATGAAAATTGCCTTGTCAGACTCCAGAACCCACAAATTAGCAGTTTCAAGTGTTTTAGTTATAGTAGCCTGTAGTTCAGTCTATTCTGGACCATATTGTGCTGTCAGAACACGGATTAAGCTGCACTTACGGCGCTACTGTACAGATAAATCTGCTTGTTTCAGTTACAACTGTTAAAACCGTAGTATTAATACATATTCTTCTTGTTTTCAGGGTTTCTTCCTGACTGTGTCCCCGGAGTCCATCCTGAAAGTGGCGAAGCACGCCTCAGATAACAACAAAATCTTCTGCATGAACCTCTCGGCTCCTTTCATCAGCCAGTTCTTTAAAGAGCCCTTGATGCAGGTCATGCCCTATGTCGACATCTTGTTTGGCAACGAGACGGTAAGAGCAATAACACATCTGTTCAGGCCTCTTTAGACCAATTTGCTTACTCATTGCATTGATTTAAATGTGTGTCCATGTGTTTTATTTTTTTATATGTAGGCTTTTATTTATCGTAAGTTTTATTTCATTATCTAGGTTTTATTGTGTAAGTAAGGTATTTCAGAAACCTGTTAGATTGAATGTCAAAACACAGGCCAATAAACCAAACCATGCCATGTTCAATGCTGCAATAAAATATTTTTACAACATTACAAATTGGCCATAAAAAATTGTTTATGAGCCCATTTTTAGCCATACTAGCTGCGTGTGAGTGGATATGTCAGTGTAGGCCTTAGGTCTAGTTGGCCCAACAAGCTAAACTAAGATGGCAAATGCATCAAACCTAATAGCTGCTAGAGTCTGCATGTGAATATGAAGCGTGTTAATATTAACATTTAGCTAATTTAGCTAGCGAGCGCTATACCCTTAAAGCTATGCTAGTTGCTCTGAGGTTATGGGGCTTTTAGCTAGCCAGGCATTATCTTGTTTGTATCGATTGTCTTGAATACATCCCTAGGCATCATTATTAATATGTATATTATTCTTCTCACCTTTTTATAGTCCAAACACAAGTATGAATAGCCAGTTGGACTAAAGCTGCACTGCTCTGAACCAATAAAAAGTGGTTGATTTGAATGGCATTCTTTTACAATCCTTACATTCCTAGTCAGGATTTAGGGTTTCTCCTTAAAACCTTACTTCTGCAAAAAGCCAATCAGCGTTTATGCTTCTGTGAAATGCAGATCCAAGAGCTGGATACAGTTAGATACTTTGGGATATTTCCCATCATTGAGACAATGAATTCAAAGGAGTGTTCAGTCTAGGTAGAGGTCTACAGTATGTGCCCTCTGAGTGCTTTATAGTTTAACATTACATCCTCTCACCTTGAGCAAAATCAAAATGCCATGTCCACTGTTTCATTTCACTCATTGGTCTCATTTCTCTTCAGTACCCATTTAACTTTCCACTTATCACTGTCCCATAAAGAGATGAATAGGAATTAGGCCAGTAATCATTCATCTCAATTGCGTCACCATTTCATGCCGCTTGATCCATCGATTTTTCGTTCTCGGCTCAGTGGAAGCGAGTAGCCGGCTGGAGGTCAAGCTGTGGTCACAGACCGTGGTGCTGCTGGGAAGTATCCTCTAACAGAGCAGCTGAGCTTGACTCGGAGGCACCGCCTGGACAAACTCCACCTTCGGCGGGAGGGGTAGAGAACAAGAGTGGACTGAGCTCGGCTCCCCACTGCTAAAGCTAAGAAACAGAGCCCTGTCTTTTGGTTTAAAGATGGGGTCCACAGACGAGGACAGAACTGGAAGAAACTGCTCAGCATTTGAGGATTTATTGCCTTTGCTGACTTCAGCTTTTTTTTCTCTCTCTTTTCTTTCCTCTCCTAACATAAAACCTCCTTTTTTACATATGCGCCCCTCTCGCCTCGTTCTCTCCCTTCTCTGGCTCTCTTAATTGCTGTGAGGAACGATTCTGTCTCCGAAACCATGATGTAGATTTTGCAAGCGTTATGTATTTTCAGGTGGGTGGTACTGTAGCTGTTTGCTTAAGAAGTTTGCTCACACCTCCAGTCATTACAGTTTAATGACTCCGGATAATTGCGATGTATGTTTGTTGAAGGAGATTATCTTTTTGGAGGCTCTGTCAGGGCTTGCTCTCCGGATTTGAACCCCGCCAACATAGGAGATTTGAAGTGGGAAACAGAGCAGATATTCAGTCCTCAGCTGCCTCAAGCAGTGAGGTCTTCTAGGGTCTATATAGGACTAATGCCTGTCCAGAGTGTTTTGACTCCTTTTTGGCCTTCCTCTGTGCTAGCCGCTGGGAGAGAAGAGGAGGGAGGGCACGGGGAATGACTGCTCATACAGTCGAGCCGTGGACCTCCCATTGTGCACAAGCCAGACAAGGTTGGCGGTCATGCAGCGGTGCATGGTGAGTGACAGGCAACAGGGCTGCTTTCGCCTACGCTCGCCCATCCAACACCCCCCCCACCCACCCCCACACACACACACACACACACACCCCATCCCCCCTCAGCCGTTCTCTCACCCTAACTTCCATCCCCCAAAGTGATGGATCAGCCTCCGCCCGCGATGCTTTCATAACAAGTCAGTGACAGTCAGGATCATGCAGACTGACTCCTATAGCCTTGCAGAAAGAGCCATAAGGGAAGGCTAATGTGTCTGCCTGTCTCTGCCTCCCTCTCCCACACTCACTGAGTCACGATACAGAGCCGCACACTCTTGGGGAAAAATATGTTTTAAAGCAGCTCTCACGCTTTTAAAAAGTGACTAATACTAATTTTGAGCGAGATTGACGCGTATGACAACGGCTTGTGATTGACTAGGATCTCATTTCAAATCAAATTTCAAATCCTGAAGAGTCATGCAACACCACAGCCCCTAAAAAAAAAAAAATGTCAACAGCCTCTTTTTTTCCCGCCTTGTTTTGGCCTTCTTCTGATGTCGAAATGTTTCTGACTGAGTCCACCCTTGCTGCTGTAACTCAATCCTGCAGGTACTTGTTTTGAAACTGGGCATCAGCTGGCCCTCCCCAGCCTACCGGCAGCCTCGTACTTATGTAACAGTCTCCCATCCGTCCTTTAATTGCTGCCTTTTTGGGGCATAGTGTAGTGTCTGTTCCTTTTACTAGGTGGGGGGAGGAGAAGGGGGGGGGGGTTTGAGAGGCTAACGACGGCGTTTCTTCGTTGCTAGGGCCTCTGAGATGGAGACAGACATCAGACGCTACTTCACTTAATTGGCAAACATGTCGTGTGATAACCTGGGAACAGTGCAGGCTTTAATTGAGTCCTCCTGTGCTGTCCTCCTCTGACTACCTGACATGGAACCCAGGGCATTACATTTCCCTCCGTTTAATGGCTGCAGTTAATTAGGCCCGAATGAGGGAATCATTACCGCTGGAAAAACCACATGCCAGTGGATTCGCCGATAAAATTAGCCACAATTTGCTTTTGCTATTTGAGCGTAAGAGATAAAACCACACAATGGCGGGAAAGGATTGGACCATTACTGGCGGATTAGTATTGTGGAATATAAGACGTATCATAGACAAATGGAACGATTAATCAAGGCTCAATTAATCACCCTGACTGATGTTTTTTTTAAAGCAAGGATTCATGGCTTTCTCAATTTAGACCCTTTCCTGAGCATTTTTTTTTTTAAATCTGTACAATTCTGCTTCCTTATGAAACCCACAAGGTGAGGGCCTTTATTCCTGCCACATAATCAATACCCTACTCCCTTCTTGCTTTCTTGCCATTAACATCATAAACCCTCCCCATAGAGGAGCTCTGCATGCCTTTCCTTCCCCATCCAATGCGGCTCTACACTCAGAGGAAGCTTATTTTTATGGGTCCCAGCACCGTCTTCCAACAGGAGACAGCCATTGTAATTGAATACTCAATAGGTGAGCCATTTAACAAAAGTGGAAATGGCATTCGGCTGTGTATTAATGTGCTTTGCCGAGGCGAAAGGAGCCATCATTATTTCAATGTTCAAGCTGTTTTAAAAGAGCATTTAGCCCGCCGTCTCTCCAGGCCATGAGAGCAAAATGACACGGATTTCTTCCTCCCCTGTACTTTGTGCGAATGTTCCTCCTCGCCTAATATTTTGAATGGTTATCTCGCTTATTTTCCCCAATCCATCCCTCAGCACCTCTGCATGATCTAGGTGGAGGGATACAAGCAGCTCTACAGAAGGTTACTGTCATGAAAAGCCCCTCAGGCGTTTTGGCTCCCAGCCCTATTTTTCTCCATCTGCATGCAGTGTGTGTGGGGCGGCGGGGGCTCTAATGATTTTTCCAGGACAGGCTGAAGTGGGTGTGCAAGTGTGTGTGTGTGTATATATATATATATTTATGTGTGTGTGTTTGTGTGGATGGAAAAAAAAAGTCAGACGGAGGAGATACATGGGTAACATGGCGTCATTTCTTAACATCTCTCCAGATTCATCATTTGGCTTTGTTTGTTTGAAAGACTGCTTGGAAGCCTTATCTCTGTGGCAAGGCCTGTGGCTGTTTATCGCCTCTGTGACGTGTGCGTTACCGGGAAAGTGCGTGCTCTCTGCTGTCAGTATGTGTGCATGATGGCAGGTTCACTAAAGGCCCCTTAGGGTATGAGGGATGTTCTCTCTTTCTCTCAAAAAAAAAAAAAAAAAAGAATAGGAGAAAGAATTTCCCCTTGACAGCTCACCCACAGCGGACTCGAGGTGTACGTCTCGGGGAAAATATCCCTTCTCTCTGTGCCTAAAACAAAGAGATGTGAGAGCCAGATTAGCGTATTACCGAAACAGCTTTTCCTTTAAGGCTCTTCTCTCTCTCACACACTCTCTCTCTCTCTCTCTCTCCTCCTGTCAGAGCTGTCTGCAGAGAACAGCGAAGAACATGAGACATTAACCTCCATGTGTTTATTCACAAGGCCCCACAGGCCAACTGGGAGGACGAACACAGAAGCATCTCGAAAAGCAAGCGAAGCGGAACAATCACAATGTGTCATAGGAGGAAAAGACATGCAGTATTAGCTGCTGCTCTCCTTTGTGTCTTTCACAACTGAATTTTAATTGAATGTGCTATTTCTGTGATGAGTCACATGCCTTCCGTTCAGAGCCAGAGTACGGTGACCTTCAGTGTGACGTACAGTCAGAGAGTTGTGTGATGAGTCATAGCGCACATTAGCTTTGATAATCTGCCAAATGCAAAAAGCTGTCTTGTCTTATTTTGGTTTGTTGAATTTATTTGTGTTTTTTATTTTTATTTGCTGAATACAAGATAAGTGGTTCTAAAACAGGCAAAATACAGGATTGTTTAAAAAAGAAAAATGTATGCTACGTGTTTATTTTCCCCAATCGCTAATTAGTTAAACAGCTCACAACTCACTGACATGACCTGTGGCAAGGTTTCTAATATTGTCTTGAGTTTCTTGCTTTAATTACATCAGTGATTTATAATTCCCCATTACACTTTAGGTCAAGGTTCCCACACATGCCTCATGCACCCACTTAACACCTATGATAACACTCGGCTCATCTCCATCCGTCCATTCAATTTTTATGTGAATGAACCAAGGACCTTCTTAGTATGATGAGCAAATGCTCAGAAATGTTCATTTTAATTTGAATTGCAAATAACTAACTACACATTAAACATTAAAAAGAGAAGTAGCAGAAGACAAAAAGTAACAAGTTTAACTGGTACTAAGAGAAACACAATAGCCACCATTGCATGAACAGAGTGGAATTAGACTATTTCAACTTATCCAGCAAATGAACAAATTAATTGTATCATCATACGGCAGTCTGGAAGTGGAAGATGCAGCATGGACCATTTTATAAGCATCACAAACTCTTCAAAATGATGATTTGGATTCACAGTCACAGCTTTCGGTGTTTGGTCCTGTAATAAATGGGCATCACCTTGAAGCATGGAGCCAATTCATCCATGCCACCAGCAGGAAACTGCTAACCAGAGTCCTGAGAAAGTGTGAACATTTAGTCGGCTTTTGTATTAAAAACGTTGAAACATTTGTCAGTCTTCTGTGTAGCAAAAGAGCTAAGGAAACAAAGTTCACAAACAGACTCAATAATATCGATTTCACTGCAATATCTACTCAAAGTTTGCCCTGACATTGCCTTAAATTAGCTTAATAATTATTCGTCCTTCCCAAGTGAGGATTAAGTGTATTAAAAATGAGCAGTGGAGCGTTTTATTGCTTATGAATTCCACTTCTTATTTGTAAAATAAATCTTTTATTTCTCTTGGAAGAGGTTACACAGTCAACCCTGGAAGGGTCACACACAAAAAAAAGGGTTGGAAATCGTTCCTATCAAATAAAGTGTCTCTTCGAGTCACTGCATCTGCTACAATTAAACTTTCAAAACAGTCTTTCCCTGTGTGCATCGAGGTAGTGAGAGGATTTAGTACAGAAGAAGAACGATCCCTCCAGCATTCCTTTGTTTTTCCTGGCCCGTCTGTTTGCAAGTCATGGTACTTTGGGAGCCAGCATGGCTCCACCAGAGGAGTCCGACTAACCACTGTAATTGTGCCGTGCCCAAGCCGCCTTCCCCAACCCTGGGATTGAACCATGAAATATTTGAAAATGTCGGGGTTAGGAGAGGGGGGTCTCTGGCAGTGCAACGTGAAATGTGAGACCATACAGCATCTTTAACAAGGGGGCGGATAGAAAGCCAGCCAGCCAGCCTGCCGGTCGAGCAGCCGGGGCGCACGGTGGAGTCCTCTGAAGGAGAATAATTATGGATGTAAGAGGAGATATTGCACTGGGAGCAGATCAATAGTGCCCACGTTCTGCTGGCGCTGAGGCCAGGGTATTTCTGTCACAGCAGGAGGGAGTGCAGGATATCAGCCCGTTGCTTGAGGGACTCATAGAAGTTTGAACACCGACGGGTTCCCCATGCCCGTCCTCCCCCCAAATTAACTGCTGCTCTGAGTTTGGCTGGTTCCTCCCCACCCCCCCACCCCCCTCTCCAATCCTCTTATCCACACAGAGTTGGCAGGAGGACTGTCCTGGCCCTTGTCTGCTCATGATTGTGTTCCCACAGTCCAGGCCATACAGTCATGTTTTCCAGTGTCGTTTGGAGGGATTCCCTTATTCCTGTCATGGATGGAAGGCTCTGAATAAGAAAATGACAAAAACACAATCAACAAGCATGATCTAACCAACCGTGACACAGACTCAGTGTGTCACAAGCCACGGTTAATGGAATCTCTATGTTTAGTTTGGAAGTGTCTGCATGTTACAGTTCCCCTTCTGGAATAGAATAAAATTGTTGTTTTCATCATTAATCTTGATTAATCAACTCAACTTTATTCATAAAGCACCTTTGATACAAAGATGCGCTTCAAATAGGAACAACCTACGGTGGCCAACAAGGGCCAATGCACTGCAACTTCCCGAAAAGATTTTCAATGAAGTTAGAAGCAATCCAAATTCAAGAAAGACATGCATAAAGCCAAAACAAATTCAACAGTTCTGTAAATGAAAAAACGTGCTGCTAAAATCCAGTTCAAAGTAGCACCGCCTCCTACTGGTCTGGAGCACTTCTCCTGTGATGACTGGATACGCAGTCTGTTGCATTTGTTTTAGTGTATTTTACTTTGTATCGTTTATGTGTCTGTCAGCACATTTGTTTTGGAATTGTGCAGCACTTTTTTATTTGGGAGTTTTTTCCTGGCGTTGCATTATTTCTGGATTTTTTTGTTTGTTTTTAATTTGCATTGTGCCTTACGTTGCGGCCTGTTTTTTTTACTTATGAAAATCTATTGAGCCAAGGTATTGCATTGGCCCTTATCTGCAAAAAATGCAAAATTAGAACAATAAAATGATGGGAATCAATACAAAAAATTTGGTAAAAAAAAAAAAAAGTTGAAATAACACAAAATCAGTTCCCAAAAAAGTGAAATAAGATGGAAAAGTCACCTGCCCTCCACACAGTTTTTTATTTGGGAAATGGCCATCTTGTGCCACATTAACAGGGAACATTTTGGACATAACCTTAATGTTTTGTATGGCCAATCCACTCAGACAAAGCTCTCATGTCCCCTGTGCACACAAATGGTTTGAATTTGTCGGGTAGCTTTTTTTTTCCCCCCTCTCTGGGTTTTTCATTGTCTGAAGCGTGCGAGTCCCTCCAGAGCAGATCTTTGTTTCTCATTAGGGGGTAAATAGAGCAGGCCAAATGCTCATATGTTTATTATACACAGGAGGGCATGGTCACTGTTCTCGACAGTTCAGTGCGGGAAAAAAAAGCAGTTTGCTTCCCTGACCTTTTGTCTTCAGCGCCTGCAACCCAAATGTCTGCTGGATTCAGTGGATAATAAGCTGCGAGATACCAGCGGATCGAGATGAAGTTTGGTTGAACTTGTCAAAAAAGTTTTTTTTTAGCATACTATTAACAAAGACTAAGTGAAAAATAAATAAATCTTATTCATTATCACCGTTCAAAGGTCATTTATTGCAGCCGTAGTCTGTGCTAAAAACATGTCCAAAGAAATGAAATACGCCTGCATCTATATACAAAAAAAGAACCAAAACAAGAGGAATAGAAATTGGGATTTAATTAAGATGACAACAAAAATGGAAAATGTAAATCTAGGAGTGTAAAATAGTATTTGTTTGAATAATACTATATAATCAACATTTGAAATAAGAGACAGAACGTCGTTTGGTACAAATGAACAGTCATTTAAACAAACTTGTAGACAGACTATGTAGGTGTGTTTTGATTAGATTATGAGTCACTTGCAGCGTAAGCAAACAGCTTAAAATGCCAAGGACTCACATTATTATTTACTAAATAGTCAATTGAAAATGCAACATCACTTTTTTCTTCCTACCGCAAAGCTTAGAGAAGAGTTATAACTAAACAAATAAAAGTGTATACATTTGGGTTTCCGTTAGCTATGAAGAAAAAAAGATTCTTTAAAAGCCTTTAGTATGAAATTAAACAAGGAGACATTTACAAAAACAAATTCAATCTCCATAAGTGATTAACAAAGAGACTCTGTCCAGCTAGTGCACCACAACACCACAGCACATCTTTTATTTAACTTGAAAATAAATTGATGTATTGACCCGGAAAATATCCCAAATAGCTGATAGCGTGACGAAAGAAACATTCATTTTCAAACTGTGGGACTCCTGCATCCTGACAAAATTCGATCAGGTGGACCTGGACCAAACAACCTTTTTAAACAATGGATAAAACTTCCTGAAGAAGAATTCAAACTTTACTTGAGGACACTCTGTTGTGCTCAAAGCTTGATGTTATTATCACAAGCTAATTGTTCAGGTGAACTTAAGAGACCCATCAGAAGGGTCCTGCCCTCGCTGCCCATCTCTGTGTTGTATAAAGTGACTCTCCCTGCAACCAAATTTACCTACGGGTACAAATAAAGGAACCCGAACCTGATCTTGATGCATTTGCTTATACATCTGTGTCAAAGTTAGAAAGAGATAATGGATTACCCTTACATATTGGAAAAGAAAGAATAAGTATTTTACTTCTAAATAAGCTGGAAAGAAATGAATGAGAGTTATAAAACTAGTTAAAAGGTGTCAAATTCATGCACCATGACTCCTTCATCCAGTGTTGTCCCTTGTGAGATAGCCAGTGTCTAGCAGTCTGGCGTCTTTTGTTGACCCCTTGTTACAGCCCAGAGGTGAGATGTGTGATAGAGACCCCTCTGTGCTGATAAGGCCATCAGCCTGATAACTAACTCCCCCCCTGCAATAAGCTGCTACCGCTGCTGCTTCGGCTTCCATTAGCTCCACCAAGCCGTCTGAATGCCTGCCCCGTTCCCTCTCGCTCTGATCTGAGGTTACATCCTCTGTTCTGAGTCCCTTATGCAAACCCTGCTTTCACCATGCTGAGATTGCTATCTGCGGAGATATTTATGTACTGCACATGTTTCCGATTGTTTAACCTTTGGACCTGTGCTTGGAGGTGCCGCTGCCGTCCCTGTGGGCTTGCTAAGAGAACGCTCTCCTGCCCTTGGAGGCCGACGGAGATAGATGGGAGCACAGGCTGTTGCCATGGCTGTTTAATGGACTGGCATGCAAGGGCACTGTTGGAATTGGTCACATGAAAGAGTAGGTCGACCCCGCACTTTTTTTTCTCGTTCAATTTGCAGCACAGTCTAATGAATTTGGTACAATTTATAACTGCTGACTCTGAGGAGTTGGTAAACACTGTAGTATTTAATAGTAAAAATGTCCAGCCATTAAACACATCTCTTTTTGTTTGACATCAGTAATGTACAACCAGTCAATAATGTATGGTTATTTGTCATTTAGTTTTTGTCACAGTCAGTGATTGGGCCAAATTTCAATCAGACCTTTATTATTTGATAGCCACCAAAGCCAAAGTCCAGTTAAATACTGTATCTTTACAGAACTGTTTTTCAATCTGTATCCGACTCATTAAAGGTCCCATATTATGCTTTTTCTGGTTTTATATGCTCTTTAGTGTGTTTTCCAAGTGTCCTGTGCATGTTTAGGCACATCTCTGTGCAAAAATTCAAAGTCTGCGGAAACGCGGCTTCTCCTACCTCCTCCTGTTAGCTGCACCATTAGCTGCATGTAACGCTCGGTTCTAGCCCCCCTCGATAAAAATGTGTCAGTGCGGCGTCATTGTCAGTGTGAGATCACTGATCTAAGCCCATTGGCTCGTTGTGGCAAGCCCTGCAGCTCATGGTTGAAATTTCTGAGAAGCTTCCGAGTGCTGAGCAACTGACCAATAACGACAGAGCAGATCGGCAGACCAATCAGAGCAGACTTGGCCCACGTGGGGTCTAACAGTGTGGGCTCAACAGAGTGTAGCTGACAGACTCAGAGCGTAGAGGGAGCAAGGAGGAGCAGTACATGAAAACAGAACTTTAGCTATTGTGTACGTACAAAAGTAGGTACATAGATGAAATATACGAACCCCAAAAAGGGCAGAATATGGGCTCTTTAAAAGAAAAGGTCCTAGTTCTGAAATATTTTGTTTATGAGTGTACTTGTATTGCCGATATCAAATGAATCAAATTCCCATCAATGTTCTTTTATGCTGTACCATGTTAAATAAGGCTGAAATTAAGAATATAGATAAAAAAAACAAGGATGCATGGCTGCTAGCTTGCTCATAGGTTAAGTGAAGACTGGACTTGAGAAATTGAGAAGGCATTATTGATTCTGAGATTAGGCATCACTTCATCACTCCAAGGCATTTTTTTGCCTACAAAAACCCACAAAACAACTTTTTTTTGTCTTATATTGAGGCAGAGAAAATATGACTGATAAATCTTAAACATCATTTTTAATTTCAGCAGCACTTTCAGAAAAAATAATTACCGGGTAGTATGAGACTCCTGAAAATGAAATGATGCAAAGTGCTAGAAAGGAGACGTATTATCGGTTTGAGCTGTTTTGGCTGTGAACTGAATAAAGCACATAATCCAAACAACTGATGAGTTTTGGCCCGTCATCAAGTTACTCACATTAATTACCTACTGCTGAAATGATTTGCCGTCAGCAATGTTTGTCATCGTAGCCAGTGAGAGCTACAAATGAAAAGCTGCTACCTGAATTGTTTGAACACTGCTCTTTGCTCATGTTAATTAGCATCAAACAGCAAAGGTGTCTTAGTCACTCACTTTAGATAGATCAAATAAATGTTGACATTTATATGCACTTAGGCAAGCAAGTGAAATGCAGCTGTGTACAGCCCTGCTCAGGTAAGGTATAGACAAAAAAAGGAAAAATATCAATTTAAAAAATCATATTTTTTACTGTTTTGTCTTAGCCTTTTTGTACCATTAACATATGGCCATTTGCACACTCACATACTATTCCTGAGATCACTACTGGTCCAGTCTGCATGCATTGTTTTCATCATGACCACCTTTGAAATCCTTCCAATTGAACTACCGTTAACATGTTTAATATGAAGAGCGGTCATCGGGGCGCCGGTGGCTGAGTGGTTAGTGCGCGCACCCCATGTAAGGAGGCTGTAGTCCCTGAAGCGGACGGCCCAGGTTCAAATCCGACCTGTGGCTCTCTTTCTCCCATGTCACTCCCTCTCCGTCTGTTCCTAATTTCTGACTCTATCCACTGTCCTATCTTTACAATAAAAGCCGTGTTTCCCCTACCATCATATTAGGGGGGTGCCCCCCCTGAAGGGGATTTATTTTTTGGCTTTTTGTGCCTTTATTGTAGGGATATGATAGTGAATAGAGTCAGGAAATTAGGGAAAGAAGTCATTTAAGGATACCTTTCCAATAGAAAAGGACAGCTGTCATTAAAAGTAACTCATGAACACCAAGATTCCTTCAAGTGTTTGTGTCGTCATGTCGCCGTGTCGGCATGTCGGCTTGTCCCCACCCCCACCCTCCCCAACGCTGTAAATTCTACAATTCACTTCGCAGACGCTTTTATCCAAAGCGACGTACATCAGAGTGTAAGTACAACACAAGCAAGGATCTAGAAAAAAGGGAACAATGTCAGTAAGAGCAAACGATCAGCTTTGAGTCTGATTGCACACACAGGTGCTGACAGGAAGTGACCAGAGGCAAAGCACAACATTGACGGCAGTTCTTGAGAGCTCTAATCAGGATAGAAACCATCTTATAAGTCCTCGTTATCAAACAAAAACCATTGTCACAACCATCATCATCATCAATGATATCGAGACCATCATCATTAAGTTGGTCGGTATTCATGAAAGAGCTGGGTCTTTAGCTTTTTCTTAATCTAGGGGGAAAACTTAAAAGCATAAAAATCCGCAAAATAATTATTTGAAAAGTGGCCTACACCTTTTGTTAAACTTCACAAAACATACAGGAAAATATTATGCGGGCTGTTTTCATACAGCACAACCTTTCAGCCTTCAAACATATTGAGTTTATTGCACTTTAACATCTGTGCAGATGGATCATGTTGGAACCAATATTTAAAAATGTACTCGTCGTTTGAATAAATATTCACTTTTAATGCATTTGGATTGAGGGCACACGGAAACCAATGTGACTTCTAAGCACAAGTGACATTGGAGTGTACAGCGTTGCATTATATAATGAACATATCCTCGGGCTAGCAGAGGGGTTTGATACAAGCTGAAAATTAATACCATCTTATGCACTGCAGAAGGTTTTGCAAAATGTAAATGCTCTATCTCACAACAATACACCATCTGGTTAACAGTGCGATAAAGAAGAGGGGGGAAATAATGGAGTTATTTAAATACAAAATTCAAGCAGGTGTTCTTTATTTTGTGCAGTTGAGTGTGCTTTTTCGACAACTTTCAAGACCTTAAGAGAGACGCTGACACATTTAAGTTGATGCATTTGGGTGCTAAACTGTCAGATGTAGATCTGTCGGTGCAAAAAAATAAAACTGACTTTCAGTTTGAACCTGTACGATCTCTCCAATGTAAAAAAAAAAAAGAAGAAGAAATAAGCAGGTAGCGATGAAACATGCCACTTAATGGCTCCGTAAAAGGGAAAGTGAAATGCCATCAGTTGTTGTTGAGTAAATTCCCAGAGGCAGTAAAAGTGGAGTGTGTTCCTCGGCGTGTGTTTACCCTCATGTTTGTGGCACGTCATGCTTGAGCAGGATTGCTGCATTCTCCTGGGAGCTCCAGGACGGCTCGGTACAGGTGATTTATTCCTCCTAATCTGTCCAGCACAGTAGCAGGCGGCCGCCTTCCTTCCAAACCAGCGTGAGCAAGGTGCTATCAGCTAGCGTGATCGTACCATTAGCCCACATATCATTGAGGTGGCAGCTTCCTGTTCACCTGGACTCTTGCTGGGGGTCGACATCCTGACATCCAGGAGGAGTCATGTTTGTGACCCAGAGGCCGTGTCAAGGGCGCTGACAATCCCCCACTGATGCCATCGCCTTGATTAGTTATTCATTCTCCACCCAGCCCCCCCCACACACACACACACACACACACACACACACACACACACACACACACACTCCACCCTGTAATGTATGCTGTAGTAATCTGGCAGGAAACGCTCGAGTTGAATGCCAGATGTTGTTTTTACTGAGCATTTACTGAAGCTGTCTGACTCGCTTCAGTGATGTCTTGCGCAAACATGAAGAAAACATGTCCTCTGCCGTTGTTGTGTATTTCTGTAAGTAGTGATAATTGGGTGAAGCATTTGAAATGCCATGACCTAGTCAAGCTCTATTTAGCTTAAAAGAGCCTCTAATGTAATGGATTTTTAATTTCTGTCTGATCTGACCAGACCTGATAATTAGTTCTCCTCTAGTTGGCACAGTTTAGCAACAAAGCCAGATATTCTACAACTTTAAAGTTATTTCATATCCCCCAACTCTACTATATTGCTGTATTATTTTTCAAGTTAAGTGTACAACTGGTGAAATAAGTTCTCCATTGAGCCATTGTAAACAAAATACTTGTATTCCTTTTGAAATTAATCAAAATGCTGAGAAATAAAAAAAAAAGCAAAGGTGGGGTCTCCTTCCTGCTTCTTTACTCTTTGATCATTTTATTTGTTAAGATTAAGATATGTTCTTACTCTTCCTGTTTTACTTTGCGTTTTTGTATCATAGTTGTGAATTTTAAAGGACCATCTAGTAATAGGCACTGCAAATTAGCATAGGCTATCAATTCTGTGTTGTGTGGCAACAATCAACTCAATACTTGTCCCTTTACAAGTTAGCAATGGAATAAATACCTTTAGATAAATAAGATGAAGTCCAATGAGATGAACCATCTCATTTTCAAAGACGTGCCCGCAGAAAACATATTTTAAACATGACAGCACAATTAAATTGGCAGACACGAGAAAAAAAAGACATGGATGAAACACATAGGTATGGGAAACATTACAACCACAAAATGGCCAAAGTAAGGAAAAGAGTGTGAGTGGATCACTAAATTCAATCAGATGTTCATAGAAATAGAGAGAGTGACATTAGTGATAACAAAAATATTTCATCTTAAAGTAAGAAGGTGAATCATTTCAAACAAACTAACTGATTGAGTGGGTCTAATGTTAACAGGTGAATTGTTCCAGGCAGCAGGTGCTTTGAACCTAAAAGCACGACGGACAGATAAATAAGTCAGGGAAGAGTTCCTAGGGTGATAATTAAGTAAGTAAGAGGTACGACATTCTGCTTTTAATCAGAATCAGAATCAGAAATACTTTATTAATCCCAGGGGGAAATTTGTTCAAGCAGGTGTTCTTTATAATAAGTAGGATAGTTGACATAATTACATTCAAACTGAACCTGGATCCAGTGCGTTTGTCTTCTTTGTGACTTAAGAGGTGCCACTCTAAGTGCATTAGACGTTAGACAAAAATAACAGATAGAAATCTGCAGAGTCTAACATACTCTCTGTTTAAGATGAACAAGGTCTGATTAAGATGCATCTTGATAAAAAAACAAAAAAAAACATCACTCTAGTCCAGAAGTGAAATGATCAGTTTAGCTCGTCATATCTTTTAGGCGTTTACTTTTATTTAGATAGGACAGTAGTGGTCAGGGGGAAAGAGAGAGTGGGGGAATGACATGTGGGAAAGGAGTCAGAGTTCGGACTTGAACCCGGGCCGTCTGCCTTGGAGGACTGTATAGCTTCCAGACATGGGGTGCAACCGAACCACTATGTCATCAGCACCCCCACCTTTCTTTTTTTTTTTTTTTAAATGTTTTTCAAGTTAATTCTACATCTGTTGAAATGAGTTTTCCATTCACACTGTTCGGATTAATACTCTTATCTCTTTTGATATGAATGCTTATTGAAATGCAGCGAGAGGAAGGAGACAACAAAGGTGTTGTTGTAAATAACTTGTCAGGGCTTTACCCTCCACTGTATCCCCCACACACACACACACATACACACACACACAATGTCAAATACAATTCAATTTCTGCCTCAGCATCAGCTTAGGCTAACACGGTCAAGCAAATGCCTATTTTCCGAATGGCCTGAGGGAGTTACGCTTTTCAGCTTATCAACTTTTATTAACCTCAGCACTGAGGTTTGCTCTTTGATTTAGATTCTCGGGAAACACTGAAATTGGATTTTTTTTTTTGTGTGCTCTCACTCCTGCTGTGACATATGCTCAACAACTTGTTACACGGAGGAGGAAAACTAAACGCTTGCTTTGGTTTGATGCTGAGAATATTTAGCGATCAGAGCCAGTAACTTCTGGTATTATAACCTCTACTTTTGCGTTTCCTCACCTAACCTGTTTTTAAAAACAGGTATTTGTTTCAAGATATAGTAATAATGGAAGTCAGGAAAGTGGACCGAACAACAGGATGATGTTTTTTTCTTCTTTTTTTTTACAGTAAACAAGAACTTAGAGTGGCTGTAGCTCAGTCTGTAGGGAGTTGGGTAGGGAACGGGGGGGGGGGGGGGGGGTCACAGGTTCCAGTCCTGGTTCGGACCAAAATACAGAAGTTGGCCTGGTACCTCGAGAGGTGCCAGGGCACTTCCTTCTGAGTACTGCCGATGAGCCCTTGAGCAAGGCAATGAACCCCGAACAGCTCTGGTGTGCATCTCTCCTTTAATGCATGTCCACTGGTCCTGTTTGTGTGTCTGTGTGTGTATTTCAGGGCTATATGTGTGAGAAGCATGTCTCTCAATAACAGAGTGTAAAACTAAAATTCCCCTCAGGGATTAGTATGTAAAAAAAAAAACAACAGAAAAAAATGGGTGCCTTCTATGATAAATGATTAAAAAAATCAATATAGAATAAGTGAATCCATTAGGTATACATATTCAAAGTACATGTACTGGATCATTTTGTATCAACCATTGATCTATACTTTCATTAGTTTTATTAGGTAGCTAATTTACACCAAAAACAGAGCCTTGAAGTCATCTTTCAAAACGAGGAATGTAATTATTATACCTGCAACCATAGATCAGTTTACTTCACTTAAGTTGAGGGAAAGTGTAGATAAGGAATTACAGTAAGTTGCATCAAATATTAGCAAAGAGGCTATTTTGTTCACTTTCAGCTAAAGAAGGTGGCTTCCAGCAATAAACTAGTCAAACTAACTGTTCACATCCCTAGTAGCTGATCAATGTTAGCAATGTTAGTAGAGAGACCAAATTCAGAGCTAGAATTAGAGTGAGTTCCAGACAGTCTCCATCACCAAGTGGATAGGAATGCATCCTCATCTACATGCTAATGCTGCTGTTTGCTAACATTTTTAGCATTTCATCTTATATCAAGTTGCTTATAGCTTGTTTTTATATCACCAGGTGGCCAAAGTTAGTCTAAACTTGGCTTTGGAGAAGCTGTACTTCATACTTTCTGCTTGGATAATTGTTGTTATCGCAGGACTCAACAATAGCAAGATGCAAAGTTCTGCTAGTTGTAGCATTTAGTTGTAGCATGTAACATTTAGAGTTGTATTTAGAAGAAGTTGGATGGTAACACAAAAACACTATAGTTATTCAGCTGGTCTAGAACTAGACTCTTGATCTAAAACAAACTACTGAGTGAATTTTCAGGATTCTGTCAAGTGTTATTTGGAGCCTCTTCTACCTTTTTTAAAATCTCATTCTACCAAATACTTAGATTGAATGTGTCCTCCTCGCAAGGCTCAGTCGGGGTTATAGTTGGTTTCTCGCCTTGTGTTTGTACAGTCTTTTGACTTTAGGTGTCTTATTATTGGACTTTTTGTTCATTGATCATGGTTTGTACTACTGATTTCACTACTTTGATATCTGTCCAGGAATCAGAAGTGCCCATACTGCAGGTCACTCTAAAGATAATCTATGAGATAAAGATTTTTTACTCGGCTTCGTGAGAAGGTATTAGACAAAGACTGAATGCAACTTAGCATTTGAGCTTCATTGAAAGAATGAAAACAAAGTCTCTGCAGCATGTCAAAACATCACAGAGAATACCAACAACCTTTTGGCTGCGCACACTGTTACTACACAAGGCCTGCTATGCACTCATCACATACAATGTCAGGCAAAACAAAGTGTGAGGCTTTGAAAAGTGCCCTTTGCATGAAGTGTGTATTTCCTCTTTCATTTTGCTTGGCAAGATATTGTAGACACCCGCCCCCCTGACTGGGCTATGGATTATTAGCTTAAGCTCTCTAAAAATATCCCTTTGACTGTTTAAGCCTCTGACAGCAGCAACATCTCACACATTCTGATAGCTTTATACTAACTATGGCTGCAGAGGGCTCATGAACTCAGCCTGCCTTGTTATCTTTTACCTTGTTTGCCCGAGGAGGAGGAGGAGGAAATCTTACAGGCCCCCCCCCACCCCCCCCCCCACTAAAAAGATCTGCAACAGTCCTCTGTCGGAGCGGATCATCAAAGGCCATGCAATCACTGCAATCTCTGAACAAACGAGATGCTTTTTTGAGCGCGAGAGGATTTTGCCCAGATGTCACTCGAAGCACTTGTCATTGTTGCGACAGCTGTGGAAGCACGCGGGCCCGTTATTTGGGGGGGAAAAAAGCGTCTTCTGCAACATACCAAAACAGCACACGTCAAATGTGAAACATACACAGCCTTGAACATAAAATTCCTGAATATTAATGCTGTAAGCCTCTTATGGAATTGAGACTTTTATTGCCTATCATTTCAGTTTTATTGGCTTGCCTGTGTAGTCCCGGTAATTGCGTATTTACCAGCATGCAGTATTTATCAAACCAATATATTAGGTTTAGCTGAGCTTATGCTACCAAATATTTTTGATGTTGGCATTCATAACAGCTCATAGAAATTAATAAATTCCTGAAAGGGATTACACCGTACACATGTGGCTCATAGACATTGCTTCAATTATCTTTTCTTCTGACGCCCACACTCTCTCCAAAGGCTTTTCTCACAAATATTAAAGCTGCTAACTAGAGAGAGACGGAGAGTGAAAAAGAGGCATGTGCCGCTCAGCAGCACCATTGTTATTCCAGCCTTTTATTCATGTGTCTCTCTGAAACGCTTTGAGATGAAATATCACTGTTTTGACAAGACGTTTTCCAAGCTGCTCGCGTCTCCTGTGAGATGCCTCATGCTGGTCGGTGATGGAACATTTCTGAGGAGAAAAGTCAATATGTGGTTGTAAATAAATGAAAACAAATGTGAGACCAGAGACCTCGATAGATTGAAACAGCAAAGAGGGGAGAGGAAAGAAAGAAAGGAAAAAAAAAAAAAAAGACGACTCACCTTTACTCGTTATAAAACTGCTTCTTGGCTGCGCGGGCTAATTGACTAGCCTCTCCACCTCTGTGTGTAAGGAGTGGGTGTTGTGGGTGATGAATTGACATATTGCTGGCGCCGTGATGTTGATTCAAGGCAGAGAGCCATGAGGCTTTCCTCCAGGGACCTGTAACCTTATTGTTCCATGTCATCTTCTCCCCTTCTGTTTGAGGAGCAGGTTGTCAACCTCTCCCCAAGGTCACACAAACACCAACCCCCTTTCTGCACGTAATTGGATTATTTAGAATCATAGCATCAACTTATTGCCCCGTCTGGGGTCAAAAGTGAATTTAGTGCACAAGGTTGTCCGTCATGATTTGTGGCATCGTTCTGAGCTGACGAGCAACAGCTTCTGTCACCAGTTAGAGGATCAAACCGGCGGCGTAGCATCCTTCAGCCTATTAAATTCCCATCACATATTGGACATTACTCAACATATTGCATCATGCTGCTGCGTTTTCAGATTTTGGTTTTATTCCTTGCTATTTCAAGCATCCTATTCATTGATTTATTTTCATTTCTACACAGAAATCAATTTGCAGCATCTGAACCTGGTAGAGAAATGCTGGATAGCCTTTGGTTTAGTTTGTTTTCTTTCTACCATAAATTTCCATTAATCAATCACTTCAAACATATCAGGCAATTCCAAAATTTCCAGTTTCAGCCCTTTTCAATATAAATCCAGTATAACAAACATTTTGGATCTATTTTTTTTTTTTTTTTTAACCCAAATCTTGCAGTCCATTTGTTCTGATACAGTTGCGACCTAAACTTTTTTGATCTGGTAACTCCTAAACTAAAGTTAATGGAGTTGAAGACTGAAATAAAAAGTTTGCACTTCTTTACCACACCATGATAAAAGAACTTGAAAGAAAATGGAAATAAAGTCGAATTGTACATCTTTTCGCAGACTTGTTGTTGTTCATTGTGTGTCTGAAAATTTGGGATATGACCGCGCTCTTGGTGGAGTTTTGGAGATTTGCAGAAGTAACTTCAATTTTTTAGCAAAACTTGGTTTAGCAAAATACGTCGAACTAAACTACCACAAATGTATTAATGAAAGTTCAACAGGATGGTCAACATAAGATTGACCGTCAACAGTCGCACCAAACACATCCACCTTTGTATTTATTTTGCGGTGTTCAAGTTTGTGAAAAGCTAAAACAAGGTCTACAAAACACTATTGCACTCTTGCTGAATACATTATTTGCATCATTTACATGTTTTACATGTTTTGCAAAGTAGTATGAAGCCTCTGAACATCATTAAGTGTTCCTTAAAAGAAGTGGATGTTCAGTAGATTGGACACTAAGTAGAACATCCTTGTAATGTGCCTCTTAAAACTAAAAAATATAAAACTACAGCATCAATTTGAAGAAAAAAAAAATCAATGTAAAGTCTACATGACCTTTAGTTTAGTAGCAAAAACCTGCATACACACTGGTGTAGGCTTTAAAAGTGCACCTGTTCAGAGACTAAAGAAACATAAAGTGGGTGTTGAATGCCTGCAGTGCCGGGGATTCCCACATACCAGCAGATATTCATGGTTTCAGTGGTAGTCTCATGGCTGGAGGCTGACGTGGTGTTATCTCATGCTGCTGTGGTAAGACTAGATGAAGTGGGGCAATAGATTAAATGGGTGGGCTGCATGCCTATTAAATCAGGAGCTGGCAGAGGAACACTAACTCAGGTTACCCTCTTGTCACGTGACACAGCCGCACATGTGAGGAGGAGGAAAAGCGAGATGTCTTTACTTCACGTCTGGTGCGTGACACTCTGCTCTGTTTGTGACTCTTTAATTAACTGCTCATTTGTGTGTGTGTGTGTGTGTGTGTTTTTTCTCTTCCAGGAGGCGGCCACATTTGCCAAAGTGCTGGGCTTTGAGGTGAGTTGACCGGCAATTGCACACTAAACAGATCCATAAAGGTTTATTTTTGCTGATAATGAAGTTCTTTTTGGACAGTGATTGATGTGCTATTATACTCTCCAGGCCTTGCAGCAGTTGCTATGGAAACCTGGCAGTCGTCATGGTTTCTTTGTTCAGCCAGCTCTCTGTTATGACGCACTCTGCTAGGTCTGCACCCAACATCGCCTACAGATGTTATTTATTGAATTTTGAAAAGCCTCTTGGGAAGCTGAGAACTTGGGCATGGTTTCAAACCTTTCTCTGCAGGCTCGGGGCTCATCAGGTTGCCTGGTTAAAAAGCCTCCTCATTATCTTCATTGCACTCAGGGATGATACTGTATTTCTTTCCCCTTCACTGCTTTTGCATTACAGCACACTGAAAAGACACAGTCTTTTTAATGATATCCACCTGTGGTTTTAGATTATGTAAATCAAATTACAGTGCTTTCTACCCCATAGAACGTACACTATGTTTTTTTTTTTAAATCCTCTCCAGTGTAAAATGAAGCATCCCTTGGTCTAAAATTTCCTTGTACTTTGCATATTCCTCAAACATATTTTTAAAAACACAAATAGGCTGTGTGTGTGTGTGCGTGTCTGGGAGTGTTTGCAAATGGGCTCAGGTATTTTAAGTGCCGACTCTCTTTCAAAAAAGGTAGAGCTGCCTTGAATGTGTGGCTCTGCGCCGTGTGAATAATTGTCATCCAGAATCACTAACGGTGTGATCAACGTGACTGGAATAGAAATGCAATCCTGACGGCAGTGACAGGTTTAAGAGAGGCGAAGGGATGAAGGAAAGAGGGAGGTTGTGGTGAGGGTGGGGGGATAGTGTTGAAGGGTGGGTGGGGGGGGGGGTAGTGTTGAAGGGTGGGTGGGGGCTCACATGAAGAAAAAAAAAAAAACACAAAGGGCAAAGTGTGGACTCTTCTAGTAGTTACAATTCTTTGACATTTTCCGTGTCAACCTGATTTGCCAGAACACTCTGCAAAATTGCATCGGATGAATGTGATTTCTCAGATAACATTAGTGCTGTGTGCTGTACTTGCTGCATTTCTTTGTCGTTCACAGGTTGTTGTTTTTCTTCTGACACAAGCCTCGACACTTTCTGATGTCAATTTTCATGCCCTTACACAGTACATGCATTTTCTGCTGTATGGACTATTATTGTATATGTACAAAGACATATAAAGTATACAGTGTCCTCTAAAAACATATTTAAAGCAGGAAATAATAGTTCTAAAGTTACATCAGTATAATGGAAGAAAAGTTGTCATTCATGCATGCAGAACAAACTTGACTGAGTGCAGAACATTTACAAACGTTGTGCACATGTCACCACAACATTTGCTTTGCAAACAACTAAAGCATTCACTACATGCACCAGATATATTTAGTCACACGTGTAAAATTTGCTGATTCTGATTTGGTGTATTAAATCAATATTCTCTACAAGACAGGTTAAGATACTTTTTGTCTGCGTATTGATACAGTGAACATTTGTTTGTGATAATCATCCAAACAACACTAGACATAAACATGCAAAAGAAAAGCACATTCAAGATGAAATGATTATTATTATGTTTTGAATACAGACACCACAGTATAACACAAGTAAATAGTGTACAGAGTATAGGGTACAGAGCGTACGTTATGTGGCAGATTGGAAGTCCAACAGTGCTACATTATATATAACAGTCCTGAGCAGCTTTCAAATACATCACAGAATATGTGCTTCAAGGTGCATTACTCATCTTTTAAAATGTTATGTGTATGAAAGATTCTCAGCTCGATATTCAGTTTGCAGTTTAAAGCTCCTGCACGGACGATTTGTGTCGATGTACATTTATGTGTGTGTGTTTGTGTCCCCCCCCCCTCAAATAAACTCAACATGCTTTCTTTTTTTTAATTTTTTTTAAGATTTATTTTTGGGATTTTTGTGCCTTTAATGCAGAGATAGGACAGTGGATAGAGTCGGAAACCAGGGAGAGAGAGCGGGGAACGACATGCGGAAAGAGGCCACTGGGTGGAAGCGAACCCAGGCCTACCACTCGAGACGACAGCCTCAACACATGGGGCGCGCGCTCTCACCATTGCGCCCCAACGTGATTTCTTTTAACAAAGAAATGGATCACTCACTGTGAATCTTTATTTTGGACAAATGTAAAGGAAGCATCCAGTTTCCATCACCTCGTAGGACACCTACCCCGAGGCAGCAGTTTCAGGCATTGAAGAAAACTTTTGGAAATTGTCAATCTTGTCATTGATGTTCTCGCTTGCCTTTGTAGCTCATCAAGATGCAACCAAGTTAATGCCAGTCTGTTTCATAACCTGCTAAAAACTCCTGAGCAGCTCAGCTTTAACTCTTTTTTTTAATGCTGACAGACTCCATTGAACATAAGATCATTTCAAGTGAGCTAGTCAGTTAGCCACTTTGTAAAGGATACAGTGATTTAATATTGTTAAGTTTGCTACGCTGTCAATAATTGACCCAAAGATGCTTCATGTTGCATTTTCAATGTGTTCCGAAAACATTACTATCATTACATTATCGTTGACGAACAAAAACATCAGCTTCCCTTCTTCAGTGCGAGCACAAAATAAAAACCTTGTTCTCTCCAAAACAGCAATCAACCGATCTGAACACAGTCGCCTGATTGTGATGTGTTTTTTTTTTTTTTTTTTTTTTTTTAAATGCTCAGAGAACTCTCTGCATCGCAGCTCTAATTGAATCGTTCCCTGGCTTTGTTTCTCAAACAGCCTGCAGTGGAGACGATCACTTTCTCTCCGACTTCAACACATAAACACAATTTAGCACCCTCGTAAAGCCTTTATATTTCACGGTGTGTTGATTTATGTCTGATCAATTGCCGCACAATCGTATATATTGCCATTTTTTTCCCCACTAGTAAACCAAATTGGCCGTATCATTTGTCAATTCATGTTCTGCACTCCTGTTATCATGCTGCGTTCTGTAGCTATAAGATCTTGTCAGGTGAGTGTTTGTGCAACGCAAACCATAGAAGTGTTTGATCACGTGTGTTTATGTGACTGTAGCCTGCCCTGCTCAACAGCCATGATGCTAACCCTGCCACCTCTGGCCCTTAGAGCCTTTTAGCTCCTAAACCCGAGTAGAGAGCCTTTTTTTTTATGTTGGTGAACATAAAACCGGAGGGTGACAATGTGCCGAAGCCTTGTGTGGTTTTCGCATTCAGTGTCTGGAGGAGTGCTTGTGGTTACATCCAGTCACAGTGACAAATTGCCTTTTTTTTTTTTTCCTGCCATCGCCTGCTAACAGCCTCTGTATTAACCTCGCCATTAGCACTTACTTAGAGTGTTACACCCATTTTTCCTCAGCCCAGGGTCTCTCTGGACCTCTCAGGGCTGATTAAAGGACATTTGGGAAGCATTTAGAGGTGTAAAAGCTCATTGGTTTGAATGAGCCAGTGTGGCTTGGTGGTATCGGAGCCTATCTCTCTGATTACTCCCATAACCACAGTATTTGCTCACCCTAAAGGTGCTGAAGTGTTAGCTTTGATATAGATGCTAGAGGCGTGTGCGACCCTTAATGCTAACTCCTCAGTGTGCCGTATTACAGAAAAGCAGAGTCCACCCCACTGCGAGGCGGCGATAAAGACATTCCACCTGCTCATAGTACATCATGATGAGTTAATAATAAAGTAGCACTGACAGGTGTGGGTTTTTTTATCCCTCTCATGATCAAAGGCAAGCACTCCGGAGAGTTCTGTCGTCTCCAGGCGAGAATATCCATTCTGTGCAGATGCTGAGGAGAGATGGCCTGTTTCAGGAAGAGAATGATACAGTACACGCACCAAGAAGTAGCTTTATCTGACAACAGCATATCTTCACACGCTTATTTTCATCTCACTTAGGGAATATGACATCCTAATATTTTACAGCGCTCCTGTAGCCACGTGGAAACATCATCGAGCGCTCCTATTGATCTTTTCTGAGCCGTTTCATAGCCCCATCTGGTTTCATTATCACTTGATCCGTCTGGCAGGGTTGGAAAAAAACTCCTGACCCCATCTCAGTCGCACTTGTGATGTTTGATTAACTCGTCAGACATTGCTCCTCATGATGCGTTCATTCAACTTTTTACATACACGCCTAACCACTCCCCTGTGTTTACAGACAGAGGACATTGCAGAGATTGCAAAGAGGACCCAAAACCTCCCCAAGGACAATACGAAGAGGCAACGAGTGGTGGTCTTCACCCAGGGCAAGGACGACACTGTTGCAACAGTTGGTAGGCCTTTTTCTTTTTTTTTTTTCCTTTTTCTGTCTTTTATCCTCACATATTTCCTCTTAAGTACCACTCAAAGCTATCCCAACTTTGGCCCCTTTTTGACCATCTTTTACCCTCCGCTTAAACCTCATATCTAAAAAAAAAAACAAAAAACTGCAGCCTTAAATAGATGGTGGATCACTAAGTGAAAAGAGCCGAATGCTATCAGTAATTTCTTTGAAGTTAACCTGCAATATTGACACCAGATGTTAAAAAAAAAAAAAAAAAAAAGAACGCTTGCACTACGTTCTGTCATTTCAGAGCATAAAAGAAGTGTGGGGGATGCAGAGAGCAGGCATTGATTTGTGAAGTACTTCTAACTTTGTCTTGGACAGTCTCCAAGCCAGTCCTCAGCAATTTTTAATGCTTCATCTCTTCCATCCTGCTCTTTTTTCTTTTCTTTTTTTATTCCTGCAAATTCTGGCAGAGTGACCTTGTGGAGAGAGGGGGTTGACAACTTTTAGTCCTCAAATCAATCCCATCTCCTTTGATTCAGGTTATATTTGTGAGCCGGACATTAAAAAGGCGGTGTCATCATATCTGAGCAGGGGTTGCAGGTTTAAGCGGTGCGGGGAGAGACCATAGTTTCAGATTACTGCTGGGAGCCTGTGCCTTTGTCAGAGCCACAGGGTGTCTCTCCTCGTTGCCCTTGCAGTTCAGACTAGTCGTGTGAGAGGAGAGATGGCCTCAGGTAAAGACTCCAACATATCACTCATCACTGGGGACCGCAGAGAGGCACAGCTACGGCAGGGACTGTAAGCACTGCAGGACACTGACTTCACATTATATCCAGTGTCCTCAATTTGATACTGGCTGCAAGAGTATTTTAGTGACACTGTGTACAGTGTGTCACTGATGGTATTATTAGAGTATCAATGACTCATTGAGGTTTCTTTGTATTTTGTGTTGGGATATCGTCTGTAAACTGTGCTGCAAATGTTGCACGGAGGAAATCTGTCTCGGTGTTCTAAAAGTTAATGTGGTTATGATCGATATTTGTTTTTATTTACAAAGGATAAAATAAGTGTTATGCGAAAGGGAAGCTGCTTGTAGTGATTAACCCACATAATTATAATGCCCCTGTGCAGTTCTACACTGATTATTTAGCATCGTATTTGGCTTTTTTTTGTTTTGTTTGTTTCTTTTACAGCCCAGGAATATTCCACCTTACAGACACAGAAGGCAACCAATTAAAAGCTCATACCCAACTTTACACCTAAAGCCAGAGATGTTCCAAAACCATGTATCATTCTCTCCTGGTCATTCAAACATCCATGTACTCACAATGAGTGTCAATCTGGTTCTAGTGTGATAAAAGGTTCAAATATATTGACTGTGAGGGGCGTAGAACTAGCCCTGTTTATGGCAATCCTACCCCTCGAAATTGAAGCATTGCACCCGCTAGAAGTTGTTGTTTAATTTGTGGGAATTCCTTGTGTCAAACATTGCTAAACGTACGCAGCATAGTTATTTGAGTGGGACTTATACACAGACTACAGTCCTCAATGCATCAGCTGTGTGTTCAACTCCAGTTCTCGGACATGTCCACCCTCTCTCCTCCCAACATGTCTCTTTTTTGAAGGTGTCCTATAAATGAATGCAAAAAAGGTCCCAAAAGAATCTCTCAAATATTGCCTTATTGTTATATGACTAATGCTGCATTGCCAGCTGGCACCACATTGTCGTTGTCTGCTAGATTCAGGTGATAAGTGACCTAAACTAACTTCTTCTTCTTCTTCTTCTCTGCTCCTAAACAAGTAGTTGCCAATGATATCTATAATAGATCCATGTTGGGAGAAGAGTAGATTCAAGATTGAAGTGAAGAACTGATTCCTGGTCAAACAAATTATTTTAATCTTATTTATTTTACTTTTTTTTTAGTACACAGACTGGCAAACGTTCTGATGCCAATACCACATTTTAGCCATTTTCAGAGGCATCTCCAATAATGCTTTCAGTATTGGACAACCTTTAATTTATGCACAATTTGGGACACAGTTAGCAAATAGATGGTGGAGAACAATCCGAGAGCCAAAAGGATAGAGACCATTGGACATGCAGACATCAGGGAACACAAACAAGTCTATTATTGCTTATGAAGCTTATAAAGCCTAATGATATTGATGTCTTTGAAATACACTATACTGTTACAATATGCCAAATCGACGCAAATAATGCATATTATTTAAAAAAACAACAACAATGTACTGCAGAGAGCTTTGTTCCACTCCTCAGGGCAACGTGCACTGTCCATTTTCTTTTTCAAAGTGGAATTCCTGGAAATAAATTTCCTTTCATGAGAATTTGAAAAGAATCTTTAAGCAGAAACCCTGACGGTTAAAAAGAACAAGAATCCATCCATTGTGCTGGAGGTGATGGATAATTCCTGCCTGCTCCTCTCATTGCTCCTGTGCGGAGACAGAGCCGCGCGCCGCTGTGAACTTTATATAAAATACATGATGAATGCAGGCGGGATGAAAGACAATGTGTTTCAGATGTCATCTACAAAGGCAAACATGATAAATGTCATTGACTGTGCTATCATTGCATTGGAGCAGTTACAGTAGTCTGTAGAGCAGGATCGGTGTGTGTGTGCGTGTGTGTGTGTGTGTGTGTGTGCGCGCGTGTGAGAACACCGCTATTCATGGCAGCCAAATAAATGTCAATGTAAAAAGAGAATTAAAGATTTTCATTTCCCAGAGGCGGCGCTCTAATAAACTTGATCTCTCATTTTGTTTGCAATTTGTCCTCCTGTCAGGATTTGATCATTTGCCAGCCTCTGCATGTCATGTTAAACCATTTTATAGTGATTAAGGATTGGAAAATGCCTTCCCCCTGTGGTATAATTCTACAAAAAGAGATGTCAATTTGTTATTGTTCTTTTTTTCTTTTTTTCTTTCCCTGCCTTTCATCACACCAGCGCTTCAAACATGCCTTTCTAAAAGAGCTGGGAGCGGGGGGGTGGGGGTGGGGGTGGCCCTTTTATTTAGCTGCCACTGACACTGCTGAACTACGCCGGGCTTTTGCTTATACTCCCATTACAGCAGTAATTAAGATCATTGTGCCCTGAACCTTAACGGTGAGGAGATCTAATAAACCATCGTTCAGCCGGGGGGGTCGCCGCTCTAATCGCTGATAAGGACTTGATAAAGCCTGACTCGGCTCCTCTGTGAGTTTTAGAGCTCTCAAGGGGGCTAAGCAGGCAGATTTCGAAACCCAGATCCATACATGTTAATCACATGAAGGCAGAGTGAGGAGGGAATACAGCGAGGCAAAAAGTTTGATTTGTCATTCTGCACAAATTGACAGAAGATAAAAACGCTGCAGGGTGATTTACAAATCTACTTGGAGTCATGTTAATAGTCTGTTTTAAAAAGCTGAATGTTTATGTTGAATACTTCATGAGAGACTAAATCAATTAACATTCTGGGCTATGAGAAAGACCGCTTCTCTCTCTCCCTCTCCCCTTGGCATCTCACATTCAAGTGTTTTCTTTCATGTCTCATCTGAAAAGGATATTGGTTGGCGATGATCTTTTGCCTGTGGTTACAGTAATTATAGGCATATGTATTCATTCTTCTTCTTCTTCTGTTTTTTTTGTTCTTAACTTGATTGTGAACAAACAGATTGAATGTCAGCTCGCTCCTAACCTGTCGCATTTGCCAAGAAAGCGGTAACGTTGTTTTAAAAAAAAAAATAAAAATTCCTCTCCCTCTCCCTCCGTGGATCCGAGTTTGGCTGCAATGCAACAGGAAGCGTTCCAGAAGAAGTATTCTCGGGGAAGTTTCTCACATAAAAGATGTTTTGTGCTTCAACTCAACATTTCACTCGTGCCTTTTTAGCTAAACAGTCGTGTGTAACTCCCAGTCTCTTAGCAGCTCAGCGCTTAAAATGACATATTAATTGTTGAACTTGTGTAGAATATTCACTGTGACAGGATCAAAGTTAATTTTAAGAACCTGCCAACTGTTTGATCTACCTGCTTTCTGTTGCAGCAACAATAGTGTGTCCTGGAACACAACCAAGTGCAGCATGTAATAATTTCAGAACCACAAACAACACTCCATATGCTCATTTTCCAATAAAGCCGAGGTCGTCTTATTTGCATGTACAGTCACTTTTTTTTTCCACAGAAGTGCGTTTTCTCAGTCAGCGTTGTGCTGTGAATTGGCATTGTTAAAAAGAATAGCCAATAATAAAGGACTTAATTGATACTCATTTCAAAGAGACGCCTGTTGAAAGAACTTCTTAAGTTTAATCACCACCATTCAAGAGTTGTAATGAGAGAGTTGTAATGAGAGAATTATAAAGACTGAATTAACAAAAGCACACAATTATAGCTTACTCGAAGGAGGTATTTGAATTCCTTTGAGTTTTTTAATGCAGTTTTTTTTTGTCCCTCTCTGCTGCAGGTATAACCTGTCAAAGCATAGCCATACCACTCACCCACACATTCAACCGCAATATGCTGTTTTTGTCTAACCAAACTCTGAGAACAAAGATATTTCAGTGTTGAAAATGAAAAGGAAAAAAGTGCAGTCGATTTTTTTTTTTTTTTTTTTATTGATTGAAAATAATGTTGCAGATCTCATTACAGCGCTATGTGAAATGAGTTCAGCAAAGTGATGTTTTCAGAGCATCTACGAGCCAGAAACAACAAAGTCAGAGAGTGTTGGCAGGAGTTTGTCCTTTCTTTTTCATTTTTCTTTTTGGTTACCATTCCTGCCAGTTGGATCTCAGTTACAGACGGGTGGGGAAAAGTTGGACTGTAACTTGAGTCAACATGTCAGTCAAATTTAATAATTTGCATCAATGAGGTTATGTGAACTTTCCCCTAACAGCAAAGTACAAACTCTGGACATGATGATAGATGGAAGACAAATACTGGGTGTCTATGGTGCTGTGCAAACAGTGCTCCGAAAGTTCTGTGTTATACCATCAATAACTTCATGCTGCTTACAGTGAACTTAGGCCAAAATGTTAGATTATGTTTCTTTGGGGGATGAAATCAAGACAGACATGTTTATGTCTACATATTATTTTAACTGAAGTGGATTGTCATATTAAAAAAAACAACAGAAATAACAAGGCATGAGCAGAAATTTAACCGTTAGTGTTACGAGTTAGCACCGGCTACACATATACATACAACAAAACTAGCCCTAACCTGAAGTGTGACAGAGAAGTCAAGAGATGACAGGTACGGAAAGGACTGATTCTCATGCAGGGAAAACACAAGGTCATGTCAGCTCACCTGCATGCGGGTCTGCCGGGGCAGCGGACGGCTTTTAGAGCGACGAGCCCAAGCTTTGTGTTTGAGTTCAGTTTTGTTTGTTGTAGTTGGATCACACAAGATACAGCTGGTTTCTGAAACAAGTTCATGGGAGTGGGTCATCTGTTCGGTCCGACAGCTTCCAAGTTGGCGTTCATACGGGTCCTCCATCAGCTGCCCCTTCACCTGTCGTATTACGTCATTTAAAGCGACAGAGCACCTCAGGAATGGTGCGCTATCGGACAAACCAGTAAACACAGCTTTCAACCCATTCTCTATTCTCCCCATGAAAACCAGTCCAAAGTAATTAACAAAACAGACAGATGAGGATGAAGAAGAAGAAGAAGAACCTTACTAATTCCTAACAGCTAGTCTGTTCCTCCAAATGCTAAAGCCGTTTGGTGCTAGTGTTCGATTGTGGGTTTAAAACTATGCAGTAAAGCAGTGAATAGTAACACAGCACGTTAAGTTTACAGCCATGCTAGTAGCTCTGTGATGCTATTGCTAGGAGACACAGTCACACTTAAGGTGCTAGCCATGGCATGCTAACTAACTCACAATGGCCATGCTAAAATCCTGTTGATGTTTCACAAATACAATACAATGTTGCCCTTGTTAGCCGTTCAAATTGAGAGTGTTAGCATGCTAATGTTATATTGGCACTTAGCATAAAGAACAGCAGAGGCATATGACAATGTACTTAGTTTTGGTTGTATTGTGAGCTACACTGTGTGTGTGAGGCAACCTTATTTCTCTCCTTCTTTCTAATAAGACCTGACTCCTCCCGTAAGACACACACACTGCAGACAGAACCCATTTGTTTTAACTACCGCAAACATATTTACACACGCATTTAGATTTTATTTTTGGGGTCTAATGAACTTGCACAACCTGTTCTGAACAAGTAGCAGCCGCGTCTAGTTTTAATTCATCCGGTTTTATAGCCGCAAAAAGTGTATCACATTTTAAACACACCACATCTGACAACTTGAGTTTCCTCGTCGTGGCACAACTGACAAAACTGTAATTTATTGTTCTCACATTTTCCACTGCGGTTAATCTTTTCAAGAGGGAGGAGGACTCGCCAAGCTTCGTCTGTGGCATTAATTAAGTAAAGTCGTTTTGCCGCTAATTAGCAGATCCTAAAAGGATTCTCGTCTTTTTGTAATTTATTATCAGAGCTACAATCACCTGCTTTCTTTTCAAGAGAGAATGTGTCATTATGAAAACACAATCCATCTCTTGATCTGTAACATCCTCGGCGCCCCAACCTTTAACACAGTCACATTCTGCTTTGTAAGATGTCCTTTTTTAACCACAATTTGATGGGAGATTTTCCCTTATAGCTGGTGTATTACAGTCATTTCCTTGACATCATGTGTGGAACATATGCGCCGCTGCAGGTTGTGTGTCTTTTCCCCTCTGAAGGACAGAAATGAATTAATTGATTATTAAGGTGGGGGGTGTCATATCTTCTGTCCAGCTTGTCCCTGAGCCGTTGTTAGATTAGCAGGGAGCCTCATTAAACAACTTTTTTCTAGTTGTTTTTTCTTTTCCTTTTTTTTTTTTTATCTCATGTTCTCCTTAAACGCCAACCTTTTTCTCTCAATAAGAGGTCTGTCAGCCTCCTCGTGTTCCTTTTATCCGCATGTCAGTCTTTTGTCTCCTTCACCTTTTTGATGGTTCACGTCGGCACCAGAGCCCTCAGATCGTTTGAAGATCGTGTGTGCGGTTTAGATTGTTCTGACATAAGTTGCTGATTTAATGTCACTCTACACCTCCAGACTTTGTCATCTGGTAGATTTTTGTTTCTTTTTTCTCTCTCTCGCCCCCTCCCCTCCTCTCCTTTAAACTGGAAGTCCCTTTGAAGTGCATATGCTACTGATAATTGAAGCAATATAATTCACTGAAAATAATGCAGGGACCCTCATTTAATGGTTTCCTTTTTTAACTGACAGAACTCAAAGGAACTGTTGTTGCATTGTTTTTCATTCATCGCAGCACAGCGTTAAGACTGTTTGCGTTGATCATCTGTTGCTTTTGGACCGTTTGGTCAAATCACTGCAGGACATGGCCTTATTGTAACGACAGTGTTCTTTCTAATTTACCAAAAACAAGAACTCAACTCAGAAAATTCATTGAGCATCAAAAATGCCACACACTAAAAAAAAACAATTTAAACTTCTGAGAGCTCTTTTTTTTTTTTCTTTCATTTTGTTTGTAACTCGACGATCTGGCGAATGACTGATACTGTTTTATAACATCAAGTTTCAATCAGAGAAGTCATAATAATGGTAAGCTCAAACTGTGACTTAATTAACAGCTGCACTGTGTCTCAACCACAGGTGAGAGGGTGACCATGTTCCCCGTGCTTGACATCGACCAGAATGACATCGTGGACACTAATGGAGCCGGAGACGCCTTTGTGGGAGGTAGGCCTTGAAAGTAATCTCCTACACAGCTTGATTTCTATGTACATTTCCATTTAACCTTTGATACTGGCCAACTAGCTAACAAAGTATAGCCTCTAGATTATATGAGTGTGACATTTGGCCTGCTGGTTTCCCCCTGTATGAGCTTATCAGAGCCCTGCAGAAAAAGCGTCTGCATTCGGGTTCATGTTGAGAATGAAATTAAAAAAAAGTCTCCATTTCCAGAAACCCTTCATATAAGGCTAACATGAACGCTAACTGCTACTCAAACTATTTTAGAGGGTTATGGGTGGTTACAGGTTGACCTCTTTTGCTCTTTCTACCCAGGGTTTCTCTCTGCGTTGGTGCTAGAGCACCCATTGGAGGAGTGCATCCGCGCGGGACACTACGCGGCCAACGTCATCATCAGACGGGTCGGGTGCACCTTCCCAGAGAAGCCAGACTTTCAATGATGCATCCATCTATGCATAATTTGTCTTTTCCACAAGATACTTGTAAATGTTCGCTTCAGGAATTAATGTACTTTTTTTCTATTTACAGTAACTGACTACATTGGACTTAATGGTGCAGCTTGAATATTAATCAAACTCAAATAAGCAACTCCGATGTGTTAATCGCTTTAAACACTGTGCTGCTAACAAAGGTTAGAATCATATAGTTGGGAGTATTCCACTGAAAACCTGTTTTTTTTTGTTTGTTTTGTTTTTCAAACTGATTACTTATAGGCCTGAAAGATGTCACCACATGTGTAGAAACTTCTTGTTTTTCTTTATGTTTTACTCAGGACGTCCACAACAGAGCAACACACTCTCGTTCTGTCTCCTCATTGCTCTGAAAGTTGGTACAAGTAGTCATTGGGATTTCATTTTTTGAATTTCTGTTTTGCAATATATACTAAGGTTATACGAACTGACCAAGGGTGGAGAAGTACATTATCCCGCAGGATAGGTTTAAAAAAAAAAAAAAGTTTGTGTTTTTGCTGTCAAGAGAAGGACGGCTGATGTGGTCAGAATCGATTTGACCCAGAGTCATGGCCAAAAAAAACAAACAAAAAACTTTCACAGCAACTTTTCAAAACATTCCTACTGCACGACTAATTTCTCCGCTCTTTTTGACTATCTTCAAGATAATAATCCTCATTCTGATAACTGCTTATTATACTTGTTCCTTTGGAGTTTTTTCATCCATGAGAAGACTTAATGTGGTGTTTTTAGAAGTGCCAAGAATCAGTGCCATCCTTCACACAGGAGAAAGTTACAAACTTTTACAGCCTTCTTTCAAGCCTGCAGGCACTGAGCGTTGTGATACTATATGCTAATAAAAGAAGTACATTTTCAGTTGAGTGCTCCTTTAACACTCAGCTGACATACTGTGGAAATAAGGGAACGGGTCTTCGTTACTTGTCTCTCTCAGTTCTTAGAAGTGAAAGTTTCACTGGGAAAAGTGTGGGAAAAATGTCTTTTGTTATTACACAAATAAAAGAATATCAAACTCACCCTAGCATTTTGCTCTTGAACCAAAACTGAGTCCAGATAAAATGTTATTTTTTTCATTTATTGCCGTTTTTTTTATAGAAAAGTAAAATGTTGAACTCGTCTTGTAACACAGAGCTGTTGTATATTCCTCATTATTTAATCAGCCAGAGGCTCTCTCATGCTAATCACTTTTGGACAGCTCAGCACTCTCCATTATAGAGGGGGCTATGGGGGGGGGCTGGGAGGGGGAAACCAGGACCAGCCTGGCGTCCTGGCTCCGCTCAGTCACTCCCACTCATGCCTAACTGGACTCTCGGGGTGTGGAGCTGCACTGCAGGGCTGCAGGAGATCATTTTTCTCAGTTAAGGGATTAGTGGTTGCTCTTCTTGGCGATCATTAGTGAGACCTGAAAATTAGGCTGATCCTTCGTAACCAGCTGTGCTGTCGCTGGGGGTTGGAGACGAGGATCAGAGGGAGGCCCCCCAATCCCTAACCCTCTCCTTCTTCCCTCCCTATACTCCTCACCTCCCCCCTTCCTCTCCCACTGACTATGAGCCAGCAGAAGTGTTGGGCAGTGTCTCAAGTGTTTTGTAGAAAACAATTAAACACTCATCTGTGCAACAGAAGAACTGTGATAGAGAATAACATTTTTTTTTATTCCCCTTGAACAACCTGTTACATCATATTTTCTTTTATTTTCTTTCCATTTTATTTTCTACACTCCTTTGCACAAGAGCTCTGTTTCGTCTAATGAGGCGTAGTTTATGCATGTATGCTAATCGGGGGCGTCTAGGTGAAAACATTCTCCGGCCAAAATGTTATTAACAACTTTGAGACACTTTTTTTTCATCAGCATTTTTTTTTTTTTTTTTTTTTTTTTTTTTTAAGGTTTCACACAGATGCGCTTTGAAAAGGACCACATTTCTGATTGGGCAAGATCACACTCCATGGCAGCTGGTTCATTTGCCTCTCAAGATGACAGATGGCAAAACACAAACACAAAAAGAGGGAGCCATGATCAAGTAATGAGAATGCCTGCCACAATAAGGAAACTAAATGTACTTTTCTCACTTTTTCTGATAAACTTTTCCCTGGCTGGATGAATGCAAGAGGTGGAAAAACAAACATACAATCTGTGCATTTAATTAACTCTTAGTAATACTTTATTCTCTAGTTTTTTTAAGCTTGTGAGCTTGAGGCGTCTTTACATTTTTTAAGGCCGGTTTTATTGCGTTGCAGCCATCTACAAAATCTCTTTTCATTTACTGTTAAGAGTTAAATGTGCTGTGAAAAGAAATGAAGTAAGAGAGAGTTGATTTAGAAACTCGACTTTGTTAAACTCGTCTACAAAAGTGAGTATATTTTTTTCCTGAATGCAGCTAAACTGGGGCCCTGGCCAGTGTTTTGCCCCGCAGATGGGCAGCAGTGTTTGTGAACACCAGTGTGGCAGTTGGCAGAGATTGATAGGGGGATGGGCAGATTGCAATGGCACATGCTCCAATTCAAATTATCCCTGGACCCATGCAGCAGTGGAGGACCTGCTGGGGCCCAGGGTGGCATTCATTATAACCAGACCCAAGCAGGTTTTGGTCAGACACCAGCCGTAAATGCATCACACCCCGATTTTATTCTCATTTCACCTGCTTATGTTCAAATCTGCAACAGCACATCAAACATTTTATCTGAACATATTTGCCGGTGTTAATTCATCGCTAAATTGCAATAAATGTCAAGGACTGACTGGCAACAAGATGCTGAATGATATAAACACTGCAAATAGGGCAAAGGCATACAGGTAAATAGGAAATATAAACGAGAGCATCTGATGAATATAATGACAAAATGACTGCACTATTAACACGTGAATTAAAATGAAGGCAAATCAAATTACACATCAAATGTGTCTTTATTTATGAGGGTAAACTGTTTTTATTTGAGGTCTCTTTAAAGCTGCCAGTACAGTAAAAGCATGTGTTTATAATCTGATGGGAAGTTACCAATTATCTCTCTAATTACATCTGTATTACTGCATGAAAAATGAGCTTTCTGGCAGTTCTGACGCTGCTAAAGGAGTTGAGTGAAGGGAGAGAGCGCAAAATCTAAAGACTGGAAATTTAATGATCTACATTATTGCGAACAACTATTGCTCTTCCTTGGGCATGGTGAAGTTAATTAGCAGATTATGGTGTTAGTGTATAATATCCCCTTACTGCCCTGGGTAATATTGGGCAAAGTGAGGAAGAGCTCGTTTTAAAATAAGAGAGTGGATTTATGTGTTTGTGTCAAAATCAATCACATTTGAGCGTATATCTAGTGCACATCAATGGAAGTTAAAATGCCCATAGGGAATTCATGCTAATAGGGGTGTTATGGCATTAAAGTGTTATGAGACTGTTCTACAAATACTCTGAAGTGTAAAAATGTTCCTCCTGGCTCATCACTGGACATGTTGATGGAAGGTGGGGGGGAGGGAGGGGGGGGGGAAGTGAAATTGACAATATCATTGTAGGAGCGCACTAAAGGGGCGACGGTCCGCTCCACTACACTGAAGTAGGGATGTCTACAGTGGAAGAAGAAGAAGGGGGAGGGTACCACTTTGTCACAGGCTGCTATGTAGATTAACCTTTCAATTAGTTGTTATCAGGTCCTCTCCATGTCTCGGCGCAAGCTTTCCAGCCTTCGTTTTAGGAGATCAAATCCCACGAAATCGCCTGCTTTGGATATGTCGCTGCACATTTATCCTTCGACGATAATGAAGAGGAGTATCCAAGGGGGGGAAAAACTTGAAGAGGTAAACTACCAGCGAATATTTACGGTAGCCCGTGTTGCCCTCGTTGTTGTTTTTTTTGTTTTTTTTTTAAAGGCTTCTTTCATACTTGTAATATGTTCATCCTTGCATGAAACTTGCTGGTTTAATTTTGTTGTGCTTTCTCGCCCACGGAGGCGACATATTTCATAGGTAAGGTCGGTTTGTGTAACATGTACGACAACGGTGTGAAAACCCAACCAAGGAGACTGTGTATCATTCCCTTAATAAAATATGGGAAACGAGAGCGGAGATAAAAAGGGGAAAGCTAAAGAAACTAGCGATACATAATTGAGAAGCAGTGATGAAGGAGCTACTCTTCCTGGCCGCCGTGTTAACTTGTATTCCCCGCTGAACATGTCTTTTTTTCTCTCCGGGGCTCCACTGTTTCCCCCTCGTTGGAGATATTTGATAGTTAATGGTGATAAAAGAGGGTCATGCCATCATTGCACAGCGCGACACAGGACGTTTATAATTTCGCTGGCAGACATTGAGCGGTGCATAAAAACACACTTTTTTTTTTTTTTTTTTTTTTTTTAATCTTATGTGTATTTAACGTCACGTAGTTTAAATGTTAAATATCAAGAGAATTACGACTCCTCTCGGGGAAATAATGAGAAAAAAAAGGGGAGGAAGATAAAGAGGAGGCGAAAAAGGCGATTGCTTAGACACATTTTCGCCTGCAGGAGTCTTGAATTATATGCTTCTCAGAATTGATTTAAAAAAAAAAAAAAAAAAAAAATGTAATGTGTTCCACTTTAAGCCAAAGCGGTAGAGCCTTTGCGGGGTTTTTTTTTAATGCAAAGAAATGATAGATTTAACAAACAGCCAATTAAAGTCTAAAATGTTCCAAATCACTTTCAAGTGTAACCAACTGTTTCAAGGAGGAATCTGAGTAAAGGTGGCGCGGTGTTAAACGCTTTGAAAACGAGCTTAAATCTCATCTTGTTTTAATTGTTTTAAAGCCAGTTTGCGCATGTTTTAGCGCATTAATGTGTTTATTACACCCTGTCGCTGCGGTTAGTGGCGTTAGTTAAGATATTATGAGCGTTGGGGATTGCATGATATCAATTCATCACTGGAGGCACCTTAAGAGGCGGGTCAACTGAGTGAAGTGACAGATCATACAGCCAGTGCCGTGCCTCTTAGTGTGAGCTCATACATAAAGATTGACATGTGCTTTATCAAACCAGAAATCGGATCTTGTCTTTACAGCCAATATTGAAGTTGCTAGGGAGGGCACATTAGTGTAGGTACGGTTTAATGAGACTCCATTGGATTGTAATCAGCGTCATGTCGGATTCATGTAAACTACAACATTGTAACAAAATGGCGACTGTTTAGGTGACATCAGTAATGCTGGCAAACACTTGTCATTTATGTGCTCAACTCAGCGGAACACAACTCTTGGGGGTTTGTTACGTAGTTATAACCGGGGGGGATTCTTCTTTTCGAATAGACGGCTCGGTGGATACACGCGAAAACGTGCCCACCTTTTTTTTTTTTAGACGTCCGACGGCAGCTGTCAGGAAGTGAGAGGAAAGAAAAAAAGAAAGCGTCGATTACACGTCTGTCATTAAACGCTCGCGCTGATCACTTTTGTCGTCGCGCGGACCGTCGAACTGTCAAAAGTCGCGTGCGGACAAGTAACGGTTAAACTTTAAACGCTGTGATCCTTCTTTTCAGTCAGTTTTGTTACATTCAGACATGTCACGGTGACATTTTGGATATTACGTTGCTGCAGGAATTAAATGTTAACTTGTATGCGGGGTTTTTGTTTTTTGTTTTTTTGTTCCCCCCCCCCCCCCCCCCCATGTCGTGTAGGTATCTGAAACCGAAAATATTAATCTGTCGAGAAGCCTTACTTTTTTTGTAAACTCAGGGAAGAGTTTCGACGTAGCCTACCAATCATTGTGTAGAAGTTATGACTTTTATATTCCATTTTTGAAATGGACATCTGGTTTTAGTGTGTGGATTATGGTGTCTGTCTATGGATTAAGTCTCTCAAATTTCTTTTAGCAGCCATGACAGCTCCTGCATCTGTTTTTATCCATCTGTTTAAACACATTTTAAAAGTCCTGCATTCCTATGGCATGTCATTTACATCCAATATGCTATAACCTAGTTTATAGAATGTGATAAAGATGAAATAACAATGATTTACATGACTGATATTTGTTTAATAGTGTATTTGACCAAATAATTTTCTCTCTTTTCCTTCACAGATTTAATCTGGGATTAAGAAAATAAAGTTCCAGGTCAGCTGGTGACTACCATTGTGGAATTTACTCGTGCCAATTTTTTTAATTTTTTTTTTGAAGTTCAATGTGAGACACCAAGGATTCAGAAGAAATATGTGGATGCTGGCTGGAGCATAATTTTTTTTTTGACCTTTATAAAGGATGTGGATGTACCCAGTGTTCTGCAGCAGAAAGGGGGAATCTGTATGGATCACGTTTTTGTGAATCTAATTGTTCAACCATGGTAAAACTTGCAAACCCTCTGTACACGGAGTGGATTCTTGAAGCAATACAGAAAATCAAAAGGCAAAAACAGAGGCCCTCAGAGGAGAGAATCTGTCATGCGGTGGCCACATCGCATGGACTGGACAAGAAGACCGTCCTTGAGCAGTTGGAATTAAGTGTTCATGATGGCTCTATTCTCAAGGTTACAAATAAGGGGAGCGCCTCCTATAAGGACCCAGGAAATCCTGGGAGAGTTGGATCAATCCCGCCTGCAAACGTATCTGTGCCATCAAAGGAATCTATATGGAATTCAAGCGATCTGCGACATATTGATTGGAATAAAATACTTAAGAGGGCCATAGAGGGCCTGGATGATACCCATGGCTCCTCGCTTAAGAACATCGAGAGGTATCTAAGGAACCAGGATGACCTCTCAAGCGTTGTTGATAACCCTGCTTTCCGGCAGAGGTTACGATTGGCTGCCAAGCGGTCGGTTAACAACGGCAGGTTGTTCAAAAATGGCCCGCGATATAAGCTCAGCCATGGCAGTATGGAGGGAAGGGGCGCCAGGTGTCCAAGCGCTTCCCCCTTGGTCCTGTCATCAGTGACCCTCCTCCCGCATGAGCGAGACCAGGTACACACACCTTGGCCTCCGCATACACACTCATATCACTTTGAGAGTTTGCCATATGCTGCTGTTGTTATCCTTAAGGAACATCCCCATGACCGACACAGCAAAACTCCTGTGTTGATGTTCTTATTTTAAATTGTCTTTGACCTCCACCTTTTCATACAGCTCTCACATGTAGAAAAGTTTTGTTTTGCTGGAACACAGGATGTTTTTGGGACCTTAGCTTTGCCAAATTTCCATTATTTCATCACCAAATAGTTAGTTTGAAATTTTACGATTGTGGTCTTAATCCTTGGTACTCTGGTTTGGCAGGTTGGCAATAACGCCATCTAGAGAGTGTCCTTTTGGGGTTTGTGTTTCTGCTGGTCTCCATAATAAGAGAGCTTGGATAATCAGAAAGTCATGCTGACAGTGTGTGGTAGGCAGTCTGCTGTAGGCTTCCCACAGGTTATGTAACTCGAGCCTAATGACCTTAAGGGATGTGGCTGGCTGTCTTTCGAGTGGCAGAGCATTAGTGAACAGATTTGGGATATTTTGTTTGCTATTTAAAGGGGCATGAGCATAAACTAGTCTTTACAAATAGTGCTGAGAAAAGGCAGCTGAAGTATTCGTGGTACTACATGTGACCTTTGTGCTAACAGAGGAAATAAAGCCATATAAACAAACTTCCAGGTTGCATTGTTTCCACTGTGCAGGAGTGGTTTAGAGTTGGCAGAGGTTGTTTGTGCTTAGCTGAAACACATGCTGCAGATAAATGTCTGTAAAATGACAGCACTTTTATTCTTGCGATTTTAAAATCCTGTTAAAGACAGGGGAATGTTTCATGCAAAATAGTTTCCACTGTGTGGCCCGAGAGAACAGCGTACAGTCATCTTGGTAGTTTGTTTGTGAAGGCTTTTTGCACGTCGTGTGTTTGTTAAGGGTTATCAAGATGAAGTGCGGTCTATTAACTTATGCACAAGTCATGCAGCTGAAGTGGAGAGGAGCATCAGGCTATAGAGATGTCACCCTGCTCCCCACCAGTTTCACAGCGAATAATCAGGAAGCGACACCTTGATACTGCAGCCACAACTGTGACTGTGTCTGTGGTCAGGCCAAAAGTGAAACTGAGAACTGTTTAGAGACACAGTGTCCTGCGAGTGGTTCTCATAGCTGAGGAGGGCCTGCCTGCTGTTTTCCATTTGGAACATTTCACCCTATCGCTCGCGGTCTGATGACATCACCTAGCCCGGTCCAGGTTTACAGATCACTTCAAAGGATGAGACAGCTCTGCCTGCTCAAGTTGTTCAAGCACAAGTGTGTGTGTTGAGAATGAGAGATACTTTGAGGTAAAAAAAAAAAAAAAGAAGAAGAGGAAAAAAAAGAACAGTCTTGGTTTAGAGTTTATTAGATTCTGAAGAGACTCTGGCAGGAACAAAGGCAAGGAATGAGAGTATTTTTTTTTTTTCTCCTGCTGTGTTATGCAACCACTTGAGCTCTCTCTCTCTTTTTCTCTCTGCCTCACTCTACCAGCAGTTTTCTAATAGGACCCCACCCCCTCACTCAGGACAGCCTGCTCTTTTGAAGCAGCATAATTTCCTGTAATGTACTTAATTTAGAATCCCCAAGTAAATCATCAGCGTCTCTTCAGCTGTGTTTGTTTCTCTATTTTTCACATATTTTGTGCTCTGCAGATTGCAAATTGCTGTTGGTTTTAATCACCAGGCCTGAGAATATTCCTGATGGAAATTAATTCTCCAGTTCCAGGATTAGACTTCATAGCTCAGTCAATGGAGACTTACGTTATGAAGTGAATACTTATTAGAAAAAAAAAAAAACATGCCTATCAGCTCTGAGCCTTTCATCAGTAGTATGCACAGGCTGAATATTAGCTCTGATGTCTTATTAATCGCAACTCTTCACAATAATTTTCCTTCTTGAATCTGTATTACTCTCGCAGATATCTCAATCATGGCATTTCTTTAGGAATTTGTTTACTCACTGGTTAAAGATTCCTCCTCAGGCAACATAACAAAAATGACACATGCACTTTTTGCACATGAGCAAGAAGCCATCACTCTTAAGAAATTCAAACACAGAGGACTGATCTTCTGAAGCCTTTGGATGCTTCTTTAAGCAGTAATAAGGTGAACTTGCTTCAAAAGGATCAAGAAAATAAGCTAATATTTATCACCGCTATGAGTGAATGCACATTTAACATTGATGAGCTCTAAATGGACAGACTAAATGCACTCCAGTAATAAAACATTTGGCAAATATTTAGGGCTGCAACCAACAATTGAGTGTTTTAAAGGAGCAGTATGTAACTGTAATCTGACATGCAGAGTTTAAAATGGGTTCTGCAGTCCAAATCCAAAACATTGGACAGAGCTGTCTGGCCCCCCGCCCCTCCTTACCTGCAGCCAATGCACACGTGGATTGCAATGTCGTGCACACGGAAGCTTCGGTGTTTAACCAGCTCTGCATAGGTCTTGAAACATTTCTGCGCTCTTACCTCTTTCTGTCAGCATCTCCAATATTTATCCTAGTTTTACCACGTTTCTGGTCATGGAGCTTTCTTTCAGAGGCTTTTAAGGTCGGGTAGAATCCATTGCTGAACCAGTTCGCTTGCCTGCTTCCATCGCTGCAACACCTGTTGGTTTACCTTTTGCCTGGCAAATTGAGTGGCGTCCAAAACAGCTGTGTGGGGGTGCCTTAAAACCACCTCCCTTTTCTGGTCTAAACAAACACATACCATTTCAGACTGGAACCTAGACTCAGAAGGAGGACATACTGGCTGCTGCATTGTTGTCAAAGAAGCCAGCACTTAAAAATACCATGTTTCCTTAATGTCTGATGATATATTAAGGTCATTTTAGGACTCAGTACATCTCTTACACATTGCTCCTTAAAGTAGTATGTTTGACTTATGTAATGTCTAGAAAAACTGCACATCATGAGATCTCATAGCTGAACATTGTCAGTTTTGTTCTGTTTATTAAATAAGACCCTGATGGAGGATTCTTTAGACTCATACCTACACTGATTTGAAAGGGGAAAAAATACATATTACTGATTCTGGGAACTTGAAGCCAGGATTAAGTATGCCAAAATGATCAATAGTATTGAAAAGTACCAAAGTCTTAAAACTTCGAAAGCTCTTTGGTCATAACTTTAACCAAAAGCTGCTGCAAGTGAAAGAGCCAGCACTGTCTGAATTGCACAAATACATTAGAAACTTTTCTGTCCTGAAAATGTAGCCAATTAGACAGTGTGCAGAAGTTGCAATTTTTACAAGTAATTAATTCAAGAAAATACAGAAAATTGGGTTCCTAGGACTTCTATTTTTGTTGCTCTATTTTAACTTTAGCTCGTGTCAACATTTAGGTAGGATTCATAATATACATCTTCCTTTGGAATTGTACATGTGTGGCCATCAATTTGTCTATGCAAAGGTACTCAAGAAGATGCTTTCCAAAACAAAATGTTTTTCTTAATGAATATTAACACATGGATGCATTTCTGAAAATAGATACCGATATGGATGTATCCTCAATGAGCCTTTATCTGCCAGATGATAGCAGCCAAATGATGGTCAGTCTCCGTTTTATTGGATCAACCCATAAACTAGAAGAATGCTTCTAAAATAAAAAAATGAAGAACAAATTTGAGAAGCTGAAGCCAGAAAAAGTTTGTTATTTTAGCTAGAAATATGACCAACATAAAACTGTTCACACATTTTTTTTTTTTGGCCATTGCTGACCAGTACTTGTTTTAGAACCTAGATGCATATGGATTACTTACAACTAGGTCCGTTTGGTTGTAGTTGCAACTTCAGTATAAGCAAATGTATTTAATTTCTTCTAAGCTCACTAATTACCTCTGAGCAGCATTCTTACATCCTACAAGTGCAGCCTCATTGCACAGTAGCATTTCATTGTTTTTATGTCTATACTCACAGCTGTGTGAGCTGCAGACTGCTTCTAATGCCAGAGCCTGCTCACAAATATTGACCTGGCAGGTTGGAAAATAGAGTAATCATTGATGCGGCAGTAAACTGCTTCCCATCACCATAACAACTAATTGATACAACAGTCAGGAAAGATGACCAAATCCCCGCTGAATCGTTTCTCCCCCGGTCAGATTCGTTTTAATGACAGATTCTCGTGGCTTTGTGTTTGTTTGACGGATGGAAAAAACAGCTTTTTGTAGCGGGTTTGACAAGGTTTTAATTTTGGGGGTGCCAGTCAGAGTCAACTCCGACAAACAAAAACTAAATGCAAACAAAAAAATAGCCAACCTGCACAAAATAGGAGCCAAGCAAAGAAACAAAAGACACACCAAGTACTCACGGTACCAAAGTTTTTAAGTCAGTCAGTAGGTTTAAGTCAGAGTTGGGCTTTTCTCCTCTGGCATCTCCTACTCCAGGGAACAGCTGATCCACCAGGAACAGGGAAATAACAAATCCAACAGGTAGCCGGGCCTGACAGCAACGGACTTCCAGCGACGAAGATTTTATCAAACGGCTATACACGAACTTTCAATCACGCTCTATGCCGAGGTAACCTTCTCCTTCACTGACTTTTTTTCCAATGACTGTCCGCCCGATCACCGGTGACTTGCACCTATAAAAATGCCCTTCCTGGAGGACAGATTCAGTTTGGACGGTTTCCCATTGGAGTGTGAGATGAATGTTGGTGGATGACAGAGGAAGCAATGAATGGAGGCGTGTACAAAGAGGATTCTGACTCTGCAGGCGCTACAAACTTGTCCCTTCATTCGACTTAAGGTCAGGACTGATAGAGATATGGTGGTTGCAAATATTGTTGAGGTCCGGATGCTGATGTGCGTCATAGAAACCAGGAACTAATTATGGGCATCCCTAGAGTGCCCTTCAAAGCTCCAGTCAATCGACGAGGCCTTAGTGTGTAAACTGATGATGAGGTTGGTTATTTATGGTCACACCCTGTGAGTGTTATTTTCCGTTAAGAACTTCCTCTCGAGCAGTGAAGGAGCCAGTGGTTTGTTTGATGCTCCTCTAGAGGCTCTATGATCTCATATTTTAAAGGGACGCATTATGAAAGCTGTGTTGCGTCCATGTTGAGTTTATGCCGCGCTGCGATTGGTTCACTTTTTGACAGGCTGTGTTTATGAAGAGATGACACTAACTGTTCCTCTGAGAAGTCAGCGCCTCTTCATTCCCAGCGATCAATGGGAAAATCCTCTTAAACCTTGAGCTCATATTTTACTTCTTGTGAACTTCCCCGTAAGCCCTTAAATGAGTGTTTGTTCTGAGACTTGCAACATTTACACTGGATCATGGCAGTAACAATGAGAGCATGTTTTATTATGGAGGTAATTTGATTACATGCTGGTTAATCCTTTCAGACTGGAGTGCAAGCTTTAAGAATTGGATTAAGCCCTTAAACTATGATTACTAAGATCACTTACCCATGCAGATGTAATGGATAAAGGAGGTGGATCTCAAACACAGCATATCTCTGAGGAAGAGATGCATTTATTATTGATATCTAGTTTTTTTTTTTTTTTTTTTTATCATTCTCCGAGCCCATGTTTCAAGTTCATATTTTTGTGGCTGTTTCATTTACCCACACACTGGTTTTTTATCTTCTTGCCGTGACCGACAATATGTCTACAGTGATCTCAAAAATCCTCACAAGATAAAAAAAATAAAAAAAATCAGAAAACAAACAGGCTTTCATACACACATACACACACACACACACACACACACACACACACACACACACACACACACACAGCCTGTGCCTGTTTCTGTGTTTTTAAACAGTTTTTCTCTGTTTGTGTTCCCACCCAGCTCCGGGTCGACCCCATCCCAATATGCAGTTTCTGTCTTGGAACGAAAGAGTCAAATCGGGACAAGCGGCCAGAAGAGCTGCTGTCCTGTGCAGACTGTGGGAGCAGTGGTAAGTCGCCTTGTGTGAACGCTTCAGATTTTCAATGTTCTCACAAGCCACAACATGCTGCAGACCTGACAAAACTCAGTGTGCTTGGTTGTGTTTCAACAAGGACTCATAAGCAACATAATATGAATGTATATGAGCAGTGAAGCCATATAAAATAATAGACACAGACATATAGCATATATGAAAGCTTATACATAGCATATATAAAAAACATAAACTGAAGATGTCGATGGAATACTATGAAAAGAATAATCTTAATGAAACTTGGTGTTAACTTGAGTGTGTAACCGGTTGGGGGGTGTGTGACTAGGGACACATACTCTGTCAAGAAATCTATGAACTTTAGCATGATACAGTGCTTTTTAGAATGTGGCTGGGGGAAAAAGTGCCTGAAATCCGTTAAAAATCATGTTCTGAATCATATTTAAACCCTCAAATACAATATATTCATAGGAGGGCAGATAGCAGTTAGGTCGCGTAGTCCTCCAAACAGGTGACTCAGGTTCAAGTCCCAACCTGTGTATCCTTTCCCGCAAGTCATTCCCTATCATCATATAATATTTTCATCAAGCAATCCTGCTCATTGATTTGGAAAATTACTTGCAAAAACTTGAAGCTACTTTGGCGTAAAGGGGGAAAACAAAACTCTGTGATTGTTGACACATTTCCATCACCTCATACAGTACAGCATCCTCTCCTGTCACCCAGCCCTGTTAGCAGCAGATCTCACCATCGGTTAAACAGATGTCACATTCTTGCTCCACATTTTTCACTTCCCTTCAAGGGATTTAATGGTAGAACAATGTTCAAATGGAGTGGCTGGAGGGGTCTAAATTGCTTTGCAACCCTCAGCGAGCTGAAGCAGGGCAGATGCTCCATAAGTGGCTGTTAGAAACTAAAATCACCCGAGTCATTTTCTCTCAATTCATATTCTTCTTATAGAGCAAATCAGCCACAGCGGATCAAAGATCAACCCTTTTCCGCGCTGCAGATTGGTGGCATTTCCTTTACTGGTCTTTTGTTCCAGACAAAACTGCTAACTCCCCATAAAATTACCTCTACCAAGGAGTCATTTATGTTTGACCAATTATTTTAAATGCCGTAAGGAATTGTTCTCCTGGTGACATTTTTATGGCTCAAATTTGACTAAGTAGCATCGAGGTGGTTTTCATTAACCGCTTCTAGTGTACACAAATTGTGCTCTCACTGTAAAACAGCTGTTTTACAACCATGAGAGGGAGCCGGGTGAGGGAGAAGGCAGGCTTTTACATGACTTTCATGGATCAGCCTCCATTAGAATGAGTGCTGCTACTGTTTCTGCCTCATTAAGATCAAATTATCTGTAATTAGCTGCTCAGATGTTTGATCATACTGTTTTTAGACACAACTTGTGGTGGCAGTGGGGGAAAAGGGTTGTGGACACACACAGGGTTGGCATTTTATTGTGCTTTAATATGTTAATATTTAACCTCACTGTGTGAATGAATAGAAAGCCCTGTCTTTAGTTTTGTGTTACTGTTAATGCTTGTTACAAATGTCTTGTGCTAATGTGCATTTTCAATTGCTTCTTAAGGGCATCCATCATGTCTGAAGTTCTCCCCAGAATTAACCTCAAATGTGAAGAGATTACGATGGCAGTGTATTGAATGCAAAACCTGCAGCTCCTGTCGAATACAGGGGAAAAATGCCGTAAGTATAATGTTGCACACAGAATTTTCTCAGTGTTGTTGGCTTGAGGTAGATCTCTTTTTGTGCATCCCTGAGGATTTGTTGGTTTTCCCTCACATTTATAGCCTCTCTGGTGCACGATTGGGCTCATTCTTTCCAAAGATTTTAAATGACGGGGGGGGGGGGAGTGTTACATGTATGCAGCAGCGACATTCCTTACACATGCCTGCTGTTTACCTTTCAGGATGAGATGCTATTCTGCGATTCATGTGATCGGGGCTTTCACATGGAATGCTGCGACCCGCCGCTTTCAAGAATGCCAAAAGGTGAGGTGTTTACACTGTCTGGCTTTTCTGTTTCCCTCTCTGCTGTCATTTCAAAGCCTTTTCTTTACACACGGCCGTTTGGGGCTGTCACTCAGCACACAGAGAGGCAGCGGTGGCTTATTAGGAGCTTTGCATGCATATCAAATTATTCCAACATCCCCAGGGAGATGTGCTATCTCTGGATTACAGTACTGACCCTACAGCTAGGCTTGTAATGATGGTGCATGTACTGTAGTAGGACATTTGGCAGGCAACTCAGCAACTCATACAAGTCACATAGCTTTGCTCAACAAGCCGACATGAAGTCTATTTCACTGGACGGAGAATTGACCCAATGTTTTTCTTATGGATTTTCACTTTGTGCTGAGTAATTGATTGTCATTGTGAGCTGGTGGGATGCACGCCAGCCCTCTGTATTAAAGGAAATGTTTCGAATGAATGTACTGTATGTCCTCTGAATTGATGAACCCACCTAAACGGTCCCCTCTCTGTGTTTGGATGCTCTCCAGGAACCTGGGTCTGCCAAGTCTGCAGGCCGAAGGAGAATGGGAAGAAACTGCTGCACAAGAAAGCCGATCAGATCAAACGTCGATATGCAAAGCCAGTCGGAAGGCCAAGAAATAAGCTCAAACAAAGAATGTAAGCGTGCAATAATCTGGATATAAGATTTCATTTTATTAACTGTAATAATATTCTATTCATGGTGCTCCAAATCAGTTGCTGATGTCTTAAAACATGGTCAGATTGCTGAAAAGGAGCCGAACTGGATTAGTTTAGCTTTAGTACCTTCATTGCAATCATTAAGTTTTGGGGTTTAAAAGACCCTTTGTTTTTGTGTGTGATCTTATCTTTAACTTTAGTGAGCCTAATGTGATTAAGCAAAGACATTTATTAGAAGACATTAGAATGTGTAAGCAGAAGTTACATTTTGTAGCATTGAGCGAGTTTCATCACTTTTTATATTGTTGGTAGGTGAATTTACAACACTACATGATCTTTTGGAGAGATTGGTCAAATACTTTGTGTCTTTGTAATCTGCAAAGTCACACATGTCAAAAAATGCAATGTAGTGAAGTAGAAGCTCAATTTTCATCGTTATCGTAATATTAGCATTTACAACAAACACATCTCAAAAGTTCCAATTTATTACAGTAAATGAAAGTAAAATAAACGTAAACAAGCAATTAATCCTCACTCCGTATGTGTACACTTTACCCATTGGACGGAAGTCTGATGTTATAATTTCACACCATGTTGATGTAAACTAGCTGTCCACTAGCCTCAGATTAATTGTTGTCAATTTAGTGTTAAAAAGAAACGCCTTTGGGATTCATTATGGATTCAAGAGGGACATGTTGCAAACACAGGTATTATGTTAAACTCTGAGAAAAAGCAATTCAACATGCAAAACTTAGAGTTATAGCTTATATGCACTCTTTAATTTTAGTTTTTTTTTTATTGCACTTTATATCATAAATGCAAAATTTAACAATGTTATCTCACATCACATACTTTTCTCATATCATGCAGGCCTAATAGAAGTACCTTAAAACTAGTCTGTATGTGAGACCCAGTCAACCTTGTTTTTGTTGTCTCAACAGGTCTGTAACCAGTGGTGACGGCTCCATGGTAGCACTTGGAGGAAGAGGGTCACCTGGTAGGGGTCAAAAGATTACCGTCTGTTCTACACCTTCATCTGGTCATGCTGCATCTGTGAAGGACGCCAGAGACAGATTGGCTGTTGCAGACCCCTGTTGTGCGGTCGACGCCACCCAATTCACCACCTCCACCCCCACCACCACTCCCCCCCTCACGCCCACCTCCACCCCAGCTACACTCACCGTTAACAAGAAAACCAAAGGGCTTATCGATGGGCTTTCCAAATTCTTTACCCCTTCCCCCGTTGGCCGTCGCTCGCGCGCTGTAGCGGTAGAGTCACCTGCCAATCAGTGTAGCTCTATAGACGAGGGTCCACCCGAGCTGTCCCAGCCTCCAGAGTCGTTTGCCTTTGCTGCTGACCCCACTCAAAAGATAACCCCCTCGTCCTCTGCACTTCCTCCCGCCCCTACGTTGCCAGGCCTTAGCCCCCCCTCGCAGGTATCCAGCAGCTCCACCTCTGCTAACTCCCCTCAGAGCTCCTCCAGCCAGTCTAGTGTTCCCTCCCTGAGCAGTCTCTGCAATAGCAGCCAACTTAAGGGACTATTTGACGGACTCTCTCACATTTTTACTACTCAGGGACAGTCGCGGAAAAAGAGGCTACATTGCTATGCCCCGCCTAAGCGCATGCACCATAAGCAAGACTCCCCTCATGCGTCCAAATCTGGGCCCCAGCGCTTTGGGAAGAACGAGTTTCATAGAAATAGGTTACACTCCACGTCTGCTGGGCTGGGCCGACCCAGAGGACACCCGTTTAAGATGGTCAGTCATTTCAAACGTAACCCCTTCCTTAAAAAGCACAGGACACTAGGCAGGCTGAGGTATAAAGTAAGCCCTCAGAAGGGAGCCCCCTCACCAGGAAAGGGAGACTTGACAGACGGAAGAATTAAGCCTGAGAATAATCATGGTAAGCAAGGCTCAAAACTCCAGCCAAGACCTGCGTCTCCACACCTTTAAGCTTCTTCTTTATTTATTTTTAAAGCTTGACACTCGCAGTTATATTTTTTTTTTCCAGACTAGAGCTAATCTTTTCTTTGAAAGACACCCTCAGCATCCTAACAGACTACTAATCTTCTGCCTAATTTGAATTCTTTTAGTTTCTTAACCAAGTTTCGTTGCGTATATTTTTTGACTTGGCTGCGGAGTTCACGTGGCTTCCATCCTCTCGCCCGTTGGCTTTTTGTCATAGTGCATGGCCCACTAACTCCCTCATGTTGCTCCTTTGCTCTGTCCTTGACCCCTCTGCAGTAGTGCACACGTTGTGATCGCTTACCTAGTAAAGGCTGTAGTCGCATCAGTGCTCTTCTTCCTCATCCCACCCTCACCCTTGAAATCTCTGTCTCCACTCAACCTCACTTCCAGCAGTCATTAGACACATACAAGCTTGTGATTCAGCCACCCAAGTTGACTCAAAGCTGACATGATGATTATAGAAAAGAAGTAACCCTCACATTTCACTGTCTCCAGGCATGGACTCACTGCCTAAAGAAATAACACGGAGCCAAAATAAATGGATATACATTTCAAGCTCTTTTAAACAATACACTGCACAAACACTTATTAACCCAACAGCACATTTCCATAAATATGTTAATGACACATCACATCCATTTGCAATGGCTCTTTGTTTTGGTGGTTAAGTCATAGTGTTGATGTCTTTCATAAAATGACTGCCTGCTTTCCAACATTAGTTGCTTTTCATGTCGAAACTCGCTCCCTTCACTGCATCCGCTTTCTTCATTCATGGGAAACTGTCTTGGTGAATGACTAAGCACATGAAAGCAGTTACGCAATTAGAGTGATTTAGTTTCACTTCATTACATTAGGGATTTTCATATAAACATGCAAAGATGATACATTATGGAATTCCTCAGAGACACGGCCTCAAACAGGCACAGCAGCAGCACTCACAGCATAAGCACATTTGCATAGAATGCATTTATGAGATTATTTTGCCACGGCTGCTTCAAACGGGCCGTTGTCGATGTGCTATCTGATGTGCTGATGTTGTTTTATTGTGCCTGTAACAGGCCACAACGGGGAGCTGCAAGTAAAGCAGGAGGCTCGAGTGGAATTTGCCGCCATGTCCCGAGAGCACGTCACAGAGGAGGACATCGAGACGTTCACACATGTCCAGGAACTCGCCGCACAGGTGCCTAGAAATCAATTTAAGGCCTAACCTGACACTTTACACTTACAGTTTAAACCTAATATGTTATTGCATTTTAGTGATATATTCAATGTAAACAAAATGGTTGTCGTTGGCAACACAGGAAAAGGGGGTTTTCAGTGACACATCCAAGGGCTTACTTTTTGTTAAGTCAATTAATTCCAGTTTTTGGCAGTTTAGTAGGACTGAAAAACAATTTTATTCCACAGAAATGTACAGTCTTTTGTTGTTAGGGTTTACCTGAAGTCATTTCTGTCTGATAGCTTCCTCGCTAGCAGCTAGCAGTGTATTTAAGAGATATGCATGCTTCTTCATCGCAGTTATAATATAACTGAAAAAGTACCACAAATATTTTTATTAACTTTTAACTACTAGTATGGCGAAGTATGAAGCCCAGGAAATGTTCGATTGGAAAACATCTTTTAACCACAGCAGCTCGCACATTGAGTTCAATTCCTTAAGAACTTTTTCACTTAGATTACAATGTTTGACCGTGACTTACTGTCGTCTTTGTCTCATTTTATTTTCCTGCCTGTTTCTGACTAGCATGGAGGTTTTGAGAGTGCCAAGGACGACAGTTATACTTTATGCTTTTGCATTATTTCGATTCAGGATACATACGCTCAAGTGTAACACTAAATAAGTCTTTTTATTTCCTTTTTTTTATCTCATATTTTTTTAACTGTGTTGAAAGTTAATGCATCTGGAGTTTACCCAGTGTCAGGGACTATAGATTTATTTGTAATTACTTTTGGTAAAATATGTTGATCAGATTTGATATATCTGTTGTTTCAGCATGTGAACTCTAAATCTTTAGTTAAGATTTCAGCCATTAGATGATTGAATGAAGAGGGTAAAGTGTAAGAGAGTTTCGTCGGGGTCACCACATTTATTCATGTGCTTTCAATAATCTTTTCACAGAGAACTGGATCTTTGATGAATACAGACTCCATGCGATGCCCTGCCTTCATTGAATTTGGGAAGTACGAGATTCAGACCTGGTACTCGTCGCCTTACCCACCTGAATATTCAAGGTAATGCTTCTTTTTCAATAACCAACGATGCTCTTTGTAACTGGACTAACATTTTATTTCAATATTCTTTTGAAAACCAATCTCGCGCTGAAGTAAAAACCGCAGCTCGCTCTCTCTCTCTCTTTTGTCTTGGTCAGATTACAAAAGCTTTATCTGTGCGAGTTCTGTCTGAAGTACATGAGAAGCAAAAACATTCTCCAGAGACACACAAAGAAGTGTGGCTGGTTCCATCCGCCAGCCAATGAAATCTACAGAAAGGACGACCTTTCCGTATTTGAGGTCAGCTTCTCTTTACAGCAATAAAGCAATAACTGTATGCTGCATGAGATTCCACTGAATGGGTTCTGGGAAGAGGAGGGAGAGAACAAAAATGTGGGAGCTGTTTGAACACTGTCCTCTTGCTCTTTTTCTTCTGTGTTTAGGTTGATGGAAATGTCAGCAAACTATTCTGCCAAAACCTCTGCCTGTTAGCCAAGCTTTTCCTGGATCACAAGACCTTGTATTATGATGTGGAGCCTTTCCTCTTCTACATACTTACAAAGAACGATGAGAAGGGCTGTCATCTTGTGGGCTATTTCTCCAAGGTAAGAATTACAGGGCGATTAAATGGGAAATGAAGGAATACCACACGTCATTTTTCAATGATACTGATAGCCAACCCATGTTTGCAACTTCAGTTTAACTGATTCTCAGCGGTGCCTAAGTGAACACAAGATGAAATGGATTAGTCAAGCGAAAATGGCACACACAAAGAAATGCTTTTAAAGTGTGAAGATTTTCTGTTGTACATCAGTTATATGTAGGTTTTGACTCTTTTGAATTAAACTCAGGACATTTTTGGATACGCTTTAAGCCTCTGCAAACTGTGACACCTTTTCAACCACTGAGTGACATTTGATTAAAATTTTGGTACAATAATAAAAAAAGTTGTTGAAGCATTCATTACCAGAACAAAAGGATGCTAACCATTTGGTGTCATAAAATCCCCAAACTTCTAAAAGAGAACCAGTCAAATAGCTGCGCTTGGTTTTGGACAGCTTTGAAGCAATAACTACAAAATGTATATTATATATTTGGGGTTTTTTTAAACTGTGATACACATGGTTCCCTACCAATCTGACCTTTTTAATGTGAGAAGCTTAATAGAACAATCAAAAACTGAGTTAAACTGACTGAAAGATGATTTTGGTGCACTGGAGCCATAACCCCAGAACAGAGTGATAGTTCATAGTGAAAACTCATCACACTGTCTGTGAGGTGTGCATGTGTACACGTGCATGTCTCCAGACAAGGACAATGGCAGGTGCAGTAAATTGCCAGCTTCAGCAGAGCTCTGACATACTTGATCTGTTTCTCCTTCCCTCAGGAAAAGCTTTGCCAGCAGAAGTACAATGTCTCCTGCATAATGATCATGCCTCAGTACCAAAGGCAAGGATTTGGAAGGTTCCTTATTGATTTCAGTAAGTTCTTTAACGCTTTTTCAGACCACTGAACTAAGGTTTTTATTCTTTCTCATCGGTTTTTAAACACACTTTCAGATTAGAGGGGATGAATTTGTCGCTTGTGGCAAGGTGCTGTTATTTGGTTCAAACTTTGAAGTAGCCTAATCAAGAGCATTCTTTGTACAGTGCTTCTGCAATCACAAAAGATTAGGAGTTAGAAAACATTACATTACATACTGCATACATTATCTGACAGGCAATACGATTTCACCTAATCATCCCTTAAGTGCTTTTTTGTATAGAAAATAACCCTGTTTTCCTCCTTGACTAGCATGAAGGTGTAGATGCTGATTTTATGTTTAGTCCAGTAAATGCAGCACATATAATATTTAAAGCCTTGTGGTCCACATATGAAAACAGTTGCTGCCTTGAGTGGATTTCTGTGTTTAGGCAGCCCAGTTTTCTTTCTGTCATTATAGGCGTTTTATTGTTTTCAGTAGATGTCTCTTTGCCGAGTTTGTGTGCGATGAAGAGAAAGGGGGGGGAAGAAAGAAGCCGGTGCAGGGTGGGCGGGCGGTAATGGAGCATTTGATTTCCTGTTCACTTTGGGAGCCATTGAGACTCATAGATGCAAGAGGATCTGTGATATTGAGAGTGTGCTGATAACAAAGACAGGGATTAAGGGAGATTGAACACAGCTGAGTCCTGAGCTCTTTGAAGGCTTTATTGGAAAATGTAGCTTTGGAGCTGGAAGTTGTTTAGATTAAGATTTTCTGTTATATTGGATTGTATTAGAGGAACAGTTTGTCTCAGGTAGCTATGAGAGCAGAGCCTTAGTGGGTGAAAAATGGTCTTTCATATCATAATTCAAAGGAAGTAGAGTGGCTCTTTTGTATCAGCTTATTAATGGTAATATGTCTTTTTAAATGACACTGAATGAAATATGACAAGCTTTTTTTCTTTTTTTTTTTAAATGAAAAAATTAAAATATTCACCGGTAAGTGTTTTTTTTTTCCATCACAGCCACTTCTTCTTAGCTTTAGTAATGAATATTGTCGTGATTACTGGAATATTATGTGTTAACTGTTTGGTGATTAGATTTGCTTGTTTGGTTCTCGGTAGTGGGTGCACATTAAAAGCCATTAATTAATTTCATGCGGCTCATAATGGATGACCCTTGACAGGACCGCTATAAAACTAATTACTCACAGATACATATTAGTATTGGGCTTTTTTTTTTTCTTGTTCGTTATCTCCCCTAAGTGCAGTCTCTTGTGAGCAATGACATCCAGCTGCTTCTCTGTTTCGCTCTGTCGCTTTGTTTCCTCTTTATTTCCCTCTTCCAGCCTCCTTTGTTGCCCTTGCCAGCATGTATCACAGTTTCTGACAGAGGTTGAAGGAGAGAAAAACTGATTGCCTCGCCTCTCTTTATACTATTTGAAGGTGAAATCCCAACCAGGGTTCGGTGTCACATCCTTACATGAATATGTAATCCATGAGGGAGGGGGTGTAGGGACTTAAATGCATCTGAAATAACCCAGCAGCCGCCTCCAGCTTGACTAAAGCATTTTGTTTTTGTTTGAATCTTGTCTTTTTAGGTTACCTTCTCACCAGGCAAGAAGGACAAGCCGGCTCCCCGGAGAAGCCGCTGTCAGATCTGGGTCGCTTATCCTACCTGGCATATTGGAAAAGTGTCATACTGGAGTACCTTTATAAGCACCCGGATAAACACATCAGTGTTAAAGGAATAAGCAGGGCCACTGGGATGTGTCCGCACGACATCGCCGCTACTCTCCAGCAGCTCGGCATGATTGACAGACAGGATGGCAGGTCAGTTTCCCAGTCGCAGTCTCCTTCAGCCCGTGCTGCCGCTTCTGCATGCTGTCTGACTTATCCAGGCCAGCGGGTATTTTTAACAGCATATCCATTAATGCCGCTGAATATTGACAGAAGTAAGTCAGGTTAAGCACCCCCAAGGACATGGAGCACCTGCTGTCTCAATGAGCTCGTCTTTGTGCTCATATTTAACCACACACCACCTTCTGTCTCCCTTCTGTCTGTCTACCCTGGCCTGTGCAATCTTTACTGGACATGAACTCATGGGCTTTTCTCTCTGTGTCCTAGGATTGTGTTGATCAGAAGAGAGCGATTGATTCAGAGGCACATGGAGAGCCTGAGGGCTAACCCACGGCAGAACGAGGTAGACCCCGACGCCCTGAGCTGGACGCCTTCCACCACTCACAATGCCGTCCTGTCTGAGGAGGAGAGGGAGGCAGAGATGGATGTAGGTTGAATCAGGAGACGCTAGTTGTTTGTTTACACTTGCCGACAATGCTATTATGGGATGTTTGTTTGATTAGCTGGAGAGTTCAAATAGAGGCCATTACCGGGGAAAGCATTCTCCCTGTCAGCAGGCACTTAATGTTGTGCAAAATTGCTCTAAATCAGTTCACTACATAATTGATAGTGCTGAATATTCCATGAAATGCAATCCTTCCACGGTTGCTTAACGGAAATGTTTCCTCCATGACGGGCATACATCCAATCAGGACGCTGCTCTTATTATCAGGAGAAACCTGCAGCGATTCATTTGTCATGATGTTAATTCCAATCCCTTGTTTTCCCATTAGCCTCATTGCTCAGATGTTGGAGCCGTGCGTGCGCCGCTCCCAGAGATAATGCGTCTTGTCTGTTTAATTACCAGGCTGAGCGGCTGAAGGAGCAGGCCAGTTGCTGGGAGAAGGAGGAGAGAGAGGGCTACATGATGACTCATGGTAGCAGGCAGCCTCTCACTAAAGTCCACTGTAAGGTCCCCTTCAGGACCTACGAACGCCGCCCGGCACTTTCCTGGACCAGACGCATCCAACAGAAGCAGGAAGTGAGCGATGACGACGCCGATGACGACGACGAGGAAGACTCTGACGCCTCCGATGGCTCACCGCCCATCCTTACAAAAGCCCATGCAATGCTTGCAGCCAAAAGAAAGGTGACTCTTTCTGTTTGTTGACATGAATCACGTTTTTCTTTTTGCATTCCCTCAAGTCAGCTGTTCTCCCTTGTGAGTTAATCTTATTTATTATGTGGAATTTGGTTAAATAACAAAGTGGAATTGAATGTATATCATTAGATATTTTCCTTCATTAGGGACCATGTTGTGTACTGTGGTGAGATGGAAAGGTTCGATAAATATTCATGAATTCAGTGAAGGGTTCAGTGGCTTCCTCCTGTCATCTGGAGCCTCCCTGTGTGCCTGCAGCTGTAGATAATAGATTGTGTTTTCACTGCTGGTGTCGAGCCTGTGCAGCCTAAACCTTGTACTATTGTCAATGGTCATGGTTAATTTACTGCCCTCCTCTGTGCCTCCAACATCTGTTCTGTCTATATGGCACTGCCCCCTTGTGCCTGAGATAATATTACAGCAGGTTTCATGATGTCAGGGAGACCTTTTTCAACAAAAACAGTATGGAAACCTGAAAAAGAACGACACTGGCTGTTGGGAGTTTATTTAGTGCATTAGTTACAGAATTGATTTCACATTCCTCTTGTGAAGGATTTCAGAGAGGAGAGTGGTTGAGTGTAAGGCAGCCGGTGGGAAACAACTGGAGTATGTAAAATATAGACTGTGGTTTCTGCTTTCTCTGCCTGTCTCATTTGTGGTTTTCCACAGCAGGCTGCATTGCTTAACCATTTAGTCTCGCAGTGTGGTTCTAACATTTTACATTTAGCGCAAAAGGCCTGAATGAATTTCTGCAGAATACTTCAGCAAAGGTCATCCAACTAGTATCCTAGTTTTCAGACTTTTACAAAAGGTGCTCCACTCTACTGGAGGTTTTCATTTGGTTGTTCTTTTATTTGTATTTCAGAGAACCATTGTGCTCAAGAAGAGAGGGCGTAAGAGAAAGAGAATAAACAGCAGTGTTACAACAGAAACCATCTCCGAGACAACGGAGGTGCTGAACGAGCCGTTCGATAACTCAGAGGATGAGCGCCCTATGCCCCTGCTGGAACGCACCTGCAGAGTGGGCGAGATGGAGGATGAAGAGGAGGAGGAGGAGGAACAGGAGGACAAGACACCGATTACACCAATGAAACGCCGTAGAGGCCGCCCGAGGCTGGAGAAGAATGCACAGAAAGACAATCTTGAACACTGGAAGAAAGGTATTTGCAACTTCATTGTAATAAATGAATGTTTGATAGTGTTTGATGAATGTTTTTATACGTTTCCAGCTAACATGACAAAAAATGTTGTTCTGTTTTTGTGTTTATCTCTAGGAGCTGACCTTCTCTCTAAGAGACCCAACAGACCACGTCCAGTGAAAAGGAAGAAAGGCTGGCCAAAGGGAGTCAAACGTGGCCCTCCTAAATGGAGATTAAAGAATGAACGAAAGATGGGCTTCAAGCTCAACCTCTACACACCCCCTGAGACCCCGATGGAGGCTGAGCAGCACCACATTCAGACTGAAGAAGCAAAAGAGGAACCTGACCAGGATATTGTCAGTGCAGATGAGGTCAGCAGGGCTGCGGAGATGTCACTAGACAGGCTCCCCTCTGAGCCTTCCAGTCCTGCTGACAATGGTTCCCAGAAGTCAACTTCACCGGAAGGGTCTCCAGTGGCTTCTCCAGTATGCTCGCCTGCATCTCCTGCTGCTGTGTCGCCCACCATGTGTGAGGAGAGAGGAGAATCCCCAGATCCACGTGAGGATGACCAACAAGAGAGCGAACATGGGCAGGACTCGCCAGCCAAAGATGTGGAGCACATAAGAGAGGGTGCTGAATCACTGGAGAATGATAACGAGGAAGATGAGGAGGAGGACGAGCAGAGAACACAAATAGAAGATCAGGACGCAGATGACGAAGATGATAGTCATAGCAAGACTGCAGCACCTGAGAGCGGCAAAGCAGACTTGGAAGAGAGTTTGAAAGAAACACCGGAATGCTCTCAACCTTTTTTAGAATCAAAAGAAGACAACGACTCTGAGTTGAGTCAGCAGGTTTCTACTGTGCCGAGTAGTAAAGAGGAACCAGCCACTGCTGAAGACAGCATCCAGGAAGCAGTGGCAGAAACCACAGTAGCAACACCACAACCTGAGGCAGTAGCAGTGGCTTCAGTAGCAGCTGTAGATTCTGACAACCCTGCAGACTCCGAGTCAGAGGAAGAGAGCACGCCCAGTCCTCACCCAGATCCCCCACCTCCTCTGCCCACTGACAGGCCGGCACTCAGTCCCGTACTGAGGGAGAATCCCCCGATCTGCGCAGAGATTGACTCAGAGACTGCACAAGCTGTTCAGTCCCTGACGCAGGAGACAGAGCGGGAAAATGTGTTCCAAGATTGTGTGGAGAGCCAGGAGCCATGCAGGAGCCTGCAGACCTACACCCATGTGGTCCAAAGCCCCCAGCTCACGGCTCTGGATGACTGCCCCCAGTCAGACCACAGCAGCCCCCTTTCCTCTGCACAGTCCCACCCCAGCCAGTCAGTACGCTCTGTCAACAGCCCGGCTGTCTCCATCCTGGAAAGTGGCTACACTCAGATCAGCCCCGACCATAGCGCCATTTCAGTACCCTCGCTCCACAATATGGAGACCAGCCCCATGATGGACGTGCCATCAGTGTCGGATCACTCTCAGCAGGTGGTGGACAGCGGCTTCAGCGATTTAGGGAGTATCGAGAGCACCACCGAGAACTACGAGAACCCCAGCAGCTACGACTCCACCTTGGGGGGCAGCATCTGTGGGGCAGGCCCCACCCAGAACAGCTGCTCCTATGGCAGCATCCCCCCCAGCGGCCTGGCCCAGAGCAGCTGTGCTGTGAGCCAGCAAATGGCCGCCGTCAACCCCGGCAGCTGCGGGATGATTCAGCCAAACAGCCTGAGCTCGCCGCCACACTGCAACGTCAAGTCGCCGCAGGGCTGCGTGGTGGTGGAGAGGCCCCCAAGCAACAGCCAGCACAGTCAACACAGCCAGCGCAGCCAACACTCTCAACACAGTCAGCATAGCTCCCACAGCAGGCATGGCCCTCACAATCAGCACAGCCAACACAATCAGCACGGTCCACACAATCAGCTAAGCCAGCACAGTCAACACAATCCTCACAACCAGCATAGTCATCACCACAATCACCACCTGCAGCACAATCAGCTCAGCCAGCACAATCAGCACGCTCAGCACGGCCTTCACAATCAACACAGTCAGCATAGCCAGCAGCAGCCCATGGCGCAATGTGCCATACCCACCAACTTCACCACCACCATGCAGCTGGCAGACATCCCAGAATCTGGCAACCCGAACTTTGCCCTCTACGAGAGGATCAACCACCAGGGGGAGTATGGCAGCGGGCACTACTCGCAGTCATCCGGCCTCAGTCTGGCTAAACTGCAGCAGTTCACCAACACGTTCATCGACCACCCTCACTCGCTGCCTTTCAACCACTCGGCCTCACACCCCATCACATCTTATGCAAACACGCCCTCACTGTCATCTCAGCACTCCAGTCTGGTCTCTCTGTCCCAGACTTCACATCGAGTCCCCAACCCACAGGTGCAGGCCACCATGACCCAGCCCCCCAGTCTCAGCTCCCCGTCGCCGATGATGCTCCAGCGTAACATGGGCATCCCTCCATCGCAGAGGATTCAGCCCCAAATGGCCTCCAAGAGTCACATCTCAGCACGCTCCAAGTCTGCCCCGCTGTCGCACCACCAGCAGCAGATGTACTCCCGACCGCCGCAGACTGTGTCCATGCAGGCGCCATCCAGGACGCTGGCCACCATGCCGCGCATGAACATGAGCATGAACATCATGCCGGCACCAGCCTACAACGTCAACTCCATGAACATGCCCTCCCTTAACGCCATGAACGGCTACAGCATGAGCCAGCCCATGATGAACAGTGGCTACCATGGCAACCATGCCTACATGAACCAGTCAGCCCAGTACTCTATGCAGATGGGCATGATGGGAACACAGCCATACCCCCAGCAGTCCATGCAGGCTCCACCACATGGCAACATGGTGGCACACTACACTCCAGCTGGTCACCATGGTTACATGAACACAGGCATGTCCAAGCAGTCCCTGAAAGGGCCTTTCATCAGGCGGTAACTCTCCGCAGGACTGAGCTGTTTTTTTCTCGTGTGCATTTTGCTGTTTAAAGATGCACTGATCTGGCCTTTTTTTTGTTTGGGTGTCTTCTTATTATTGTTTATTACTTAAAAACCAGCAGCAGCACTTGGAAAGAATGCAAAAATTTTCATCAATGAGTAAACTTTGAAGCTATTGTTAAAAAGTATTTTTGTTTCTCCAAATGGGAAGCCTTACATCAATATGATGAAAATCTATTTAATTAGTGTTAGTGTCTCTGATGTGTCTTTAGAGCAGGCGGGTTCAGAGCTCAGAGGTAGAGATTTCATCAGTCGTGTAGCAGCCTCAAATGAAGCCATTTAATGTGCCTGCTACAAGAGGAGTTAGAGGCAGTTTGAACCTGTTCAGTGTACCTGTCTAACAGTGCTGACAATTAGTTTGTACTATACTCATGCCTTTGTATATTTAAATTATTGTACTTATTTTGTAAAGTGACAACTAGCATGCTTCAGTCTCTGTTAGTGACAGTGCATTGAGTAGTACTGTACAAGTGTTGTGCTTAATAGCAAGCCATTTTAAAGATATCTGGCCTTTATTAGGTTTCCCTCGAAAGGGAGCAAGATGAAACTATATTTTGTTAATTCTAATAATGTAAAAAAATGTAAACTTAGTCCTGTTTTCTGTTCGATTTGAGAGGTTTTATTGCTATGTATGTATAATTCTGAAGTCTTTTGTAACAGATCTCCTTGAGGCAGCTTTCTGTTGAATAAAGCAGACTGATCTCTGTCGAAATAACAAAGCATATCTCAGTGTTTGTACCCTGAATTCTAAAACATTTCAAAATGTCCAGAAGTGTGGCAGAATTTAAAAGAACCTAATGATTATATTGACGAATAACAATAAAGAAAATATAAATTTAGTCCAAAGTTGATATTTTACATAATGCCTTTAAAGCTACGTTTTCATTCCATCTGTAGATTTGTTTTCTATCTTTATAAAATGTTGGATTTATATTTTACTGAAATGTAGAAGAATAGAGCCTGTGAATAGACCAAACTAAGCTAATGGATTGCATGTAAAACGCAACTTGTACTTGTGTTTTTGTTTATATTGCTCTTTTGTAGCCTTTGTACCTGTACAGAGTTGCTGGTAAGAACAGGGGGGAAATACCTGGCTATGTGCACAAAAATCAGACAGAATGACATTCTTGTATTTATGACTTTTCTCCTTTTGTCAGTTACTTAAAAATGCTGTACATTTTAGCATAAGAATAAATTATGATTGACCATGTTCATGATTGTTCTCCTTTAATTTTAAATACTTACTAGCCTGAGGCATGTCACAGGATGAGGATCAGAGTTCATGTTAATCTGGACATCGGTTTCCTCTTTAGAAACATCTCACAATATTACATATTAACAAAATATTCAAAAAGTTCTTAACTTCAGCTAGAATTTACAAGGCAAAAACATTCTACATTTTTGGCAGAAAAATCCAACTCAAATACGAAAGGTGGGGCTTGAATCACGAAACAAATTTAGATTATTATTGTTATTAGGCATTTGTATAACATGGACTTCTCTCAGTCATTCAAAACTTTTCACAAACGCGACATCAAATGTTACAGAAAAATCAAACACTTGAGTATTGACATAATCTGCATATTTAGACTTGTGATACAACTCAAACTTGTACTTAAGGATTTGAGACTTGATGTTCTCCTGACATTGTTCCAGACTTGTCAAGGATGTGAAACTTAGCTGACAACCTGCTGTGATGGACCAGGCACTTGAGACTTGACCAGGCCTCATAATACATTGATACTTGACTTGGACCTGACCTATATGGCTTGAGTCCCTAAATTTACTGTACAGGAACTTGTCTAAAATAAAATGACTTTTGTTTGTCTTAAAATTTTCTCAAATGACTAAAGGTGTGACTTTGACTTGTCTCAAAGTGCTTCAGACCTAAACTGGATTTATCTCAAATGACTGTGAAACTTCAATGACATGAGATGAATTTAGACCATTCTCAATTCCTTGATATTTGGTTTGAAATATTCTCTGATACTTAACAGAAACTTGGATGACTTGTGACTGGTTTGTACTTGACTCAAATGTCTTCTGATCTAAACTGTTCTCAATTGACCTGTGACTCAAATATGACTTGTCTAAAGTGACTAATATCTTGAATTGTACAACTTGTATTGGAAAAGGGCAGATGGGAATGGTACTTACACAAGAACTTGTCCCAAAAGACTTGTGACAGAACTTGGGCTTGCCAAAAATGACTTTCAAATTGAATCATATAGAAGTGAGACGCCACTTTAACTCACTTTACTGTTTGACCCTATTTAGACTTGTATAAATTACTAGACTTTGTTGCCCTAGAATGAAACTTGTCTCTGAAACCATACTGAAACCAAACTTCAATCCGAGGCTTCTCCTGACAAGCTCTTAAAATCAGCTCTTCTCTGTAAAGTCTTCCCTTTTTTCCAGCAGATGCATGTCCAGCTCTCTCAACTGTTTCAGGAAGCCCCAGTTGGGGACGATCCTTCTGCGTTTTTTCACATGCTCGATGGCGTCAACCACCGTCATGTTATTGCAGATCATGAGGTAGGCAAGGAAAAGCGTGGCAGAACGGCTTCTTCCCATGACACAGTGCACCAGCAGTTTATCTGCAGATAAAATAAAAAACACACTCAGAAATATGTTTCATAAGCTTATTTTTGGTCGTCTTAAGGGGTCAGGTCATACAAATATGTAAATATTTGTATCCACTTCCCTGTTAGTGGTATCCTACCCTGCATAATTTTTTGGTTTTAAGATATTTGTGATTGAGATTTCTGCCATCAAATTTCATGAGTTCCTCTCAGAGAAAATTTCCCTGTCCAGTATTTGAAAACGCACAGACTTGACGTTAAAATACATCTAATAAAAATGTCCAGAGCTGTCTGTAGTTAAACACTAGAAATCTGGACATTTTGCCTCAAAAGTACAGGAATGTTGAGCTTTTCAAATGTCTTTCATTTCTCTGAGCTCCTATTTCAAAACTCATTTGTGGTTGTTGACCGAAGTTTAAGGTTGAATCTCTCAAAACCCCGGCACCTACTACCTGTACCTTTTTTTTCATTAACTCAACACAAAGAAGTTGTTTGAAATTTCAAATGAGGTTTTCAGAACTTATTTTTTTCAAGGCTTTGGAGAATAAAAAACAAAATTCCCTACCTCCTCCACACTGAGGTGGTTGTGGAGGTTACAAAGCCTAGTCGTGATGCTTTCGACATACAGTCCTTTGAAAATGTACTTGTCAAGGTGGGGACTGATAACGATTTCACTGCTTACTGATGAAAAAAAAGAAAGGGTTGGAAAAATACTGAAGGACATCAGGGAACATTTTTAGTCAAGAAAACAAATGCAATAACTCTTAAACTACTGTTAGATAAAGGTTAACATTAGCATTCAACCACTTCCTAAGTAACATCTGCCTGACAGTGTGAGACAACAAGAACATACAGGCATACATGTCAAGGTTAGCTAAGAAGTGGTTGAACATGAACATAACATGTAGTGACTCATTTTTTACCGGAAGAGTTTTCAAATATGTTATCCATGTTTTAAGCGTAGTAGCTTGTTGTAGTAGAAGGTCAGTCTCTCCAGCAGCCTTTTCTAACTCCTCCAAGGAGATCTATCAAAAAGCCTTGAAATTAATGTCAGAATCCCTACATTGCTAGGATTTGCTAACCTGGAATACAGCAGTACGATATTACACTAGCATTTGAGATTCCCGCCTCCAGAATTATTTACACTTAACACAGTGCTGGTGTAATTTTGAGTCTAAGCTGTAATGTAGCTACCTGCCACTAGCAGGGGCTGTCGCTCTGAGTAATGGCTACTGCCATTATGCTCTACTAACTGGATGTAAACCAGCACAATGGAAGAATGGCATCAGATAGCACAGATAGGTTTGGCAGTATTGTGATCTAGAAAATGGGCATAAAGTGGCATGAAGGCTATGTCAGGTCAAGTCGATCAAGCGATGCCATGTTGATGTTAACCTGCAAGGAGGACAGAAGGCTGGAGGTGTTAGCATTGCTAACAGTAGCCACACTCTGCAAACCAATTTGACATCATTTTTTGACATAAAAGTCGACTAGTCTGAATTTAAATTTGCATTGTTTTCGACTTCGAAAAATAACCGCTTAGTTGGGTTGCAGCATGTCTCTTTTCTTTAATATGGTTTTATATCTGTTGAACGTTTTGTTTGTCTTACTCTGAGGATTGCTCAGTGTTGCTTCTATAAACTGAGCAGCAGAGAAGAAATACTGGCTGAGGTCAAATGTAGTGATATCTTCTGCTACGACGCCATAGTAGACGATGTCCATGCCAGTGTAGTAACCAGCTCCGGTGTCCACGTTGTTCCACGTTCCCTCTGCTGCATTCAGGATGTGGGTAATCCCCAACTTCTTCAGATTATACTTGTCCTTTGCAGTTTCCCTGCAAGAAGCTGGTGTGAATATTACTTTAATCCTCTTTAAGTTTATTCATTTTCGTAAGTTAATACTTTTTTTTACTTACTCGTCCCCGATGTAGACATTTGGCCAGACCTCGTTGACATGAGTGTAAGCCACACTCCCACGGTTAAGGATTTTCTCCAGCTCATAGCCCCCAGGTGTAACATATTCATCCACTGGACTGGATTCCTTTGTTACATTTATCTCTGTGCCGGTCTTTGACTTGTGAGAAGCCATTTTCTCACTGTGGCTTCCTTTCACACATGATTTATTAGCTTAACTGGGAGGAGAAATATCACACTTGTTTTTTTTTGTCCCTTCTACTTTCTCCCTCTGCAATCATGACAAATACAACATTTGTTTATTGTTTTCACATGCATCTCCAATTCTACTCAACAAGAGATATAAGTCCTTACTTTTGCTACTTGAAATTTTTGTTTTCATCATCCTGGCAGCTTGTTGTGATGCCGTCCTTAAAGGCAGAACATGGTGCGGTTTAATTCTGGCAGGCGCAGATTGTATAACCGCTCTGTGACGGGGCATCAAATGCGGGGATATTTTTAGGGCTGTGATGTGGCGGGCCCCTGACCTTAGCTGCCACGTTCCCTGCCTGTGGGGAAAACTTCCACCCAGCCCGTCCCTGCCATCCTCTTCTAAACACACAACTTTAATCTCTGCTGCTGGCAGGAAGCCGTGCTTATCCAAACTTTGCACTTGCCAAAGGATACCCAAATTCACAGGATGGAACAGGACACTCTGAGTTTTTTGCCCAGCCGTATGAGAGACTCCTTGAAAATTGTCAGTCTCTTTTTGCCTTTCTGCATAGCTTCAGACACAGGGAAGAAACCGTGTAAGCTCCCGTTAAGGATGTACTGCATTTCTCTGGAGCCTCTCGGGGGGCCAAAACGAGAACTGAAATGTGTCAGACTGTTAGACAGATGAGCTTTTTCACAGGATGGCACATGTCTTTGATTCCCCCGTTATATGATATGCATGGTCCATTCAGTGATCTAAATGCAAGCCCCCAAAGTGAGAGTGTGATGATGACTGTATTGCAGAACGGCTGGATGAAGCTGCTAACATGTCAGACAAAGTTTTCACACCATCAGACTCCCTTTATTTTTCCCTCATATCTTCATACTCTGCCATCATTCATTCTGACAGTGAAATCATTAAACCTGTGATATCCAATTCCTTTTATTTTGACAGCATCTCTCTCTCTCTCTCTCTCTCTCTCTCTCTCTCTCTTTCTACCAGTGTGCTCTGGAGAGCATCTCTTATTAAGATGGCTTCAGCGTTTCATCTCTTTTCAAAGTCTGACCTGAATCTGTATACACACTCAGAACCATGCCGGCGTATTTTTATCATCTTGTATCAAGCCTCTTTAGATATCACAGTTTTAACTGTAAGACACACTGGCTGGCAGTAAAGACACAGCATTTTCAGACATGTGAATGTATATAAGTGGAGCATTGTTTATTGATAGGCTTTTACTGTCTTTGTGTTATTTAAGTGCAGCAGGTCTGTGCTACATTTGTTTTAATGGCCTCTGTGACATTGATTGTGCAGTAAATTAGAGCAACAAACCAGTGATTCTTTATGATTCAGCTCCTTAAATACAATGTGTTGTTCATGTTCACATTTTTGCTGACTATTTTAAAAAATGTATTGATCTGCCGTGTATGTTTTTTTTTTTTTTTTTTTTTTTTCATTTTAAGCTCCTATGAGGACCTTTCGGTTTGTGCTGATTTCGGCGTCCTCTCTGGTTATTAAGGTCCCTCTTATCTCTGATGATCCAGACCTGTATATGTGTAACTACTGTTTACTGATGAGAAATCTCATTCTGATGCGCTTTAACTGTCAGGTGTATTACTGACAGTGAATCTTTGCCCTGTAAAATGTCAACAAAGGCTATTTCAGCATTGAGCTGTAAAACCTGGTCCCTCTACCCGTTGGCAGAGGTTACAGACATTTAAAAAAGTAATATAGATATTATCAATATTGTTGCTGATTAAATAGTGTCTTTGTAGTTCATAAAGAAACATTAGTATTCATTTCAGTCAGGTTCATAACCAACTTGGAATTCCTCTTGGAGCTTTAATTTTTCTAACATTAGAGACAATAACTGTGTTTTAATGATTTATGTGCTATATGAATACAGCTCATGAAAGCTTCTTAATGTTTTGTCAGTATCAACACTTCAGAGACATGTTCAAGTCAAGTGTCCCAAAGTCCAAGTCATAAACAGGTTTCAAATCAGGCTTCAAGTTATGCAATAGACGTTCAACTAAAGACATTTCAGAAGTCTTAAAGAAGTCAGAGGTATTAAGTTCAAAATTAAGTCACAATTCGTTCAAGACTAGTCCAGTTCAAGTCTTACGTCTATCATAACAAGTCTCAGGTTCATGCGCTTCATCGCTTTATGTTCTACTCCGCCATATATTCAAGTCTATTCTCTGAACCTCCATCAGTGTCTGGTTTGGATCTGCAACCAAACAGGAGAAACACAGAGAGGTCTGCAGAAAAATCATCAGAGAGTGTCAGAAGTGTAACTGAGAAATACCGCTAAACCTCAAACCAAACACGCACAGTGAATGTACATAAGATTACTGATCCACTTTTTAACATCAGTCACTTAATCAGTAAATATAGTTAACTTCCTTATATGACATCAACCTACAGAATGCATCCATTTTCATCACTGCACTATTTTCTTATTTAGTCTTGTACATTTTACTTGACTTCTATTATTTATTTGTTTATTGTTTAATATTTAATGTTAATACATGGAAAGTACAGTTTAACAAAGTCAAATTCTTTTTACATGTGTGTCTGAACACATCTGTCCACAACTCAAACAATGGATGTCAAGTTCTTGTTAAGTTGCACTTCACTCATCACAAGTCTTAAGTCATCCAGGCCAAGTTCAGGTCATGTGTAAAGGAATCTGAGACCAAGCTTTGACGTGATTTTATTCAAATCAGAATTTATGTTTGACATTTCTTATAAAGTTACAAGACAGATGTATCAACTCTTTCTGAACCTACACTGCAGTAAAAATTTTACTTTTCAATGTTTTGGATTACACAACTCAAGTTTGAAAAGTGTTCTAACTTATTATATATCTCTACCTATAAATTATAGGGAACCATTAGCTGCCTGAAAAATAGAAATAAACACTGAATAATCTCAAACTAGGCAGGCATGTTTTGAAAATAGTCTGTTGTAATGTAAACACATTGTGATCCACACTTAACAGATCAAAACGTGCATAACTAATGATTCACAAATCCTCAATGGAGCAAATTCTCTCCCAATGATCTCTCTCCACTTCTTCATGTTATGTTGTTTTTTCTCTGCAGAGCCAAGAAAGAGTCCAAATTACAGAGCTGATTCAGAAATCCAACATTTGGAAGAATGTTTCTGTGCCTGCGAACGGCCTCCGCAGCCTCTACCAGTGTAAGTCTTTCTTTGATCATGAGGAAAGCTAAAACCAGTGTAGCTGAGCGGCTGATTCCTCGAGCACAGTGGACGAGCACCTTACCTACACAGAAAAGAGAATCAGAATGTCAGCTGTGTCTGTATACGGCATGCATAATGTAGTTGATAGAGATAAAATAACTTCATGTTCATTTTAATGGTCGTTTCTGCTGGTTTTTAAGGTTGTTTTCAAACCCAACACAGTTGTGGTTGATGGCTGTTCAGCATGTGTCTGGTTCTGCTTGAGGTTTCTGCCTGCTTTAAAAGGCAGTGTTTTCCTTTCCAAAGTAACTTTGCTAAATGTTGATTAGTGCTGCCCATGGTGGATTAAAGATGGGTCTTGGTACATAATATAATAAAGAGTATGGTCTTTTTGTCAAGTGTCTTGAGATAACATTTCTTATGAATTTGCGCTTCACAAATTACTATTAAATGGAGATTGATTCATTGATTTCATAATATGGGGGTGTAACACAGCCATCAAAAACAAAAAAAGAGAATTCATTTATTTTGTATGTATATTGGGCATGGTCTCACCCAAGTTTCTAGGCCCTTCCTTTTACAATTTGTTATGAAAAAATATTGTTTTTTGATAAAGATTTCTCTGTAAAGCAGATCTTATTAAGTCACTTTGTACGTATTCTTTTTACGTACATTTTATGAGAACAATGAAGAAAAATAAGCAGGAATCCAAATTCTGGATTCTGCAAACACCTGACTCGACATTAAGCTGAAATGTAATTATCTTCATACAAACTTATTCTAGAATTGTTAGTTGAGTTGAGTTGAAACAGCTTACTTAATTTATTTTAATCATTTCTGGAATTAATTATGTGCAAACTAAAAACAGAAAGGTCTGTTTCTGGTCTAATTCCACAACGAGTAGTTTATATATCACATTTTAGCTTTTGCACATTTTTTGCAAAAAAGAAAAGAAAACGCTACCATATGGATTATAAATCCTTTGTGTTTTTTTATAGGTGTTTTGTTTTCTGTGGGCTGGACTTGTACCTTTCTGACTCAAAGCTCCATGAATGAAATCTGCCGTCTCAGTGAAGAATGGGCTCAAGTCAAAATCTTTACAGTCTGCTGCTCCCACTCCATGGTACTGTATGGTGGTGTCTTTGTAGAAACATGGCCCCGTGTCAATGTGCTGGGGACCATCTGCAGCATTCACCACATGTGTTATTCCAAGATCCCTTAACAGGCTTTTATCCTGAGCTGTTGCACTGTAAACACGAGAAAAGATACAAGAAATTGAAGCTTTTCCTGGTTTTATTTTTTATTCCCTCCTGAGGCCCGCTCAGTAAGCATGTGTTTGTGAATGCATCACTGGTGACTCAAATGTACAGATTTCATATTTATCCAGTCAGTTGGCCAAATAACTCGCTTGTTTGCAGCAACAGTTTCACAATCAGATCACCATATTGCAACGGGGCCGTGAAGTGAGAATGTCACTTACGCGTCTCCGATGTAGAGGTTGGGCCAAACCTCGTTGACAGCTCCAGTGGGACGTCTGTTCTTCAGCAGAAGGCTGAGCAGATCGCAGGTGGGTGGTGTCTGGTACTCTGGCTCCTCCTCTGGCTTCATATTTCCCTTCAGCGTGGTTGTATAATTATCACTAAATATATTTAACTCAACACGTAGATAACAGTTAGATCTTGGCGTTCCTGGATGGCAATTTGAGAAGTCATCACTGTTGTCATGTGACTTTTCCCATCATTTTGTAAAGGAAGTAAAGTACGCTCCGACCTTACCAGTACATCTCGCTCTGTTTTCCATATGAGCAGATTATCAGTGTTGTTTGGAGGGCTGACCCCTGCTGGAACGTGACAGCTGAAGATGCCAGAGTCTGGGCAGGAGCAGGCTGGACTATTTATTTCTCAGATGACTGTGACAGAATCCAGACTGCTTGTGTTGTGACATTTTTAAATGCAGCAGCACAGCAGTGTTTACCGTGGTAATAGAGTAAGTGATTCCAAACAAACCATTGGGGAAACATACGGTATTGTTGGGGATTATTTCTCCGAAAAACAACTTATAAATTCAGTAACATTTAACTCCTTTATTTAAAAAGGACATATATCTGATGACAGGTTGTGTTACTAAAAGATAGTTCGCTCATATGACTCCCCTTAAAACCACATCTTGATGTCGTTACCCTTCTGTGTATAGATTCAATGAGAAAAATTGGAAGAAGAATAATGTGTTATTTATTTGGCTTTATAGGTGCCAGGCCAGCTGTTAACTCTGCTTCTTGTTTATTTGTTGAGCTTAGCTTTCCTGGATCTGGTTCGATATCTATCAAACAGAAATAAAAGTGGTTCCAATCTTTTAATCGATCTTTGGCAAGTTAGCCAATTAGCATAATTCATGTTATTGATTTTACTCTTCTCTTTAATACTTTTATTTAAAAAAAAAATACTTTAATGTTTGGGCATAATAGGTTAAAAAAGGTCTCAACTAAGGTTAAATTTAAAGTCGCCTTTTCTTCATACCTAATTGTTTACATGCAAAACAATCCAAGGATGGAGTCATTGTTTTCATTGTCATTTTGTTCTCGCAGAACGCTCCATTTTGGTGTGTGTGTCTCTTTAAATGCAATGCAATGAGTTTTCCCGGTAGACATCACTCCTCTGTAGCGAGAATACAAATGGATGGGTTTATTTCACATTCTGTGGGTCGTTAGACACTCAGGTTACCCAAATATATGTTCAAAAACACTGTTAAAGTGGATTTTTCATACTATGTCCCCTTTAAAGGCCTAACAAGAAGAAAATGTTTTTAAATTTAGCAGTTTGTTTTCAGTAGATTATGCAAAGACAAAACTAATGGATTCATCTCAAGTCAGCCTGTTGGAACTGGAGAGCCTGGCTGATGCCTGGCAGTGCAGCTTTTTGTCCAGCTCTCGGAGCTGCTCAAGGAAGCCGGCGTTTGGCGAGATGTTTCTGTTGGCACTGACAGCTTTGAGCGCGTCCACCAGCGTCATGTTTTGGTGGATCATCAGGTAGGCCAGAACCAAGGTGGACGAGCGGCTCAGACCCATCGCACAGTGGACGAAGACTTTACCTGCCGTTCATGAGGGGGAGAAAAGCAGAACATCACTTCCTGTCGCTAAATCCAGAGCTCAGGAATCTTCTAAAAGCGCCACGTCTATATATTAAAAACCATGCAATGACTGGATTATAGTGTTTAACTTTATTCTAACATCTAATTTGTTTGCTTCTCCGTGGATTAAAAACCCACACACATCACAGAGAAGAGGACTTCTAACTCCTGACTAAAAAGTTTTTCAACAATGTTGCAACAAATGTTTCTACACACGGTAATCCTCGCTTCCTTATCGGAGCCTGAGGATTAGGGCGCATAGGAGCGCGTAATTGAACTGTCTTGGCGTCTGTGTATTTCTGCCAAGGATTACTGTAGGCCCCGCCACACACTGGAGCCCCCCGATCAGCCAGAATGTGAATGAGGAGGCCTCGTCTTATTACTGTCATGTCAGATACCAACTTCACTTTGCATAACAGGCCAGGCAGGCACAGGCCACAAACATAATTGTGTAATTTCCATGTCCAATAAAAGTGTTGCTTACAAATTACCAGGGCAATCCATTTAAAACCAATTTTCCTGGCCAAGGTCTGAGCTTATGAGGAGATTACTGTGGGGGAAAGATATTAGCCTGATATTATGTTTAGTGTTTGATTTGCATTTTAATGACTAATACAACTGGGGGCTGCTGTAATGGGAATTGAATGACAAATGTTTCCATTCTTTGCCTTGCAGAATTTGAGTTAATTTGTGAGAATGAGGAGGAAAAAAACCTCAGGAACTGTGAGAGCTCCTCACCTGTGGGACAGCTTAAAGCGTTCTTGATAAAATTGGCCGCCGGGTAAAAGAAGGGACTCAAGTTAAAGGATGGCATGTCAAAAGCTTCCACTCCATGATAAGTGATTTTGGTGTCTCGGTAGAAGCTGGGGCCGGTGTTCACGTTGAATTTCCCATCAGCTGCGTTGAGTACGTGTGTGATGTGATGAGCCTGGAGAGTCCTTTTGTCTTTGGCTGCATACCTGTAAAGAAAAAAGAGCACTTCATTATTATTCACAAGGAAGTTTTGATCATTTGGACAGTTCATGGTAGTTAATAATACACCACACTATGGAATGTGTATTAATTTTTCAGATGTTGTCATATTCCTGATAAATAAAATATTTTTACTAAAGCTTTTTAGATTATTTATTCAAGATTTAATAAATAAGTGAGAGGCACCTTTGTGTGAAAACTTACAGACCCACATTTTAGTAATGAAACCTTCTGGTTGTTGTATCAGTCGATTTTCTTTAGAGATACTCGAGCTTTTTGCTCAACTAATTAACACCAATAATGAAAATAATCTATTGGATCAACTGTTTTACCATTTGAAGTGCCATAATGTAGGTATGGGAATGTACAGAATCCCCAACAAGCCAGCACTTAAACCTATCCTGCTGTTGACCTCAATACGCCTTCGAGTACATGAAGAAATCCCAATGGACATTGCACAGTGTCTCTTTTTACAAACTTGTAAATTGAATGATTGTTCATTCATAATGAAGTCTGCCATATGGGAAAGTGTAAAACCTAAACAGGTGAGCAGTGCAAGGCAGGCCAGTGGTGTACGACTGCCACCTCACAGCGAGAAGGCACAGGGTTCAAATCCCGGCAGGGGCCTTTCCATGTAGCTATAAAGGTTTGACCTCCACCCACATGAGTTTAAACTGAGCCTTTGTATTGTCATTATGTCATTATCAATTATAACAAGCCAGACATGCAAGGCAGGGCAGTGGTGTGTTGTTCAGCACGAACACCTCACAGCAAGATGCTTCTCTATTTGAATCCTTGACTGAGCCTTCCAGTATGAAGCTAGAGATTTCTGACTTTCTCTCACTGGAACATGGACCTCAATTTGGAAGTACTGTAAGTTGTAGTGGTTAGGACTGCTGCCTTACAGTGTGATGGTTCAGGGTAGGGAGAGGGAAGGATGAGAGTAGGGTAAGTACAGAGAAGGTAGCCCCTCCAGGTAGGGAGAGTAGCTTAATGCTCTTTAGGTTAAACCAGCTGCTTAGAAGCTAATTTTTGCCAAATCATGGTCAATGGTTATTTTATTGTTAATATGTTATTGTGAATTATCCGATATTTCTTCACGTGTTTTTTTCATTGGCTCATTTTTTATAAACTCTGAAGCATAAAGCGTTGAAACTAAATAAATTCTCTCACATGTCTCCAATATAGATCCTGTGCTGAACCTCATCCAGATGGTTGCTGCTCCCTTTCTTTGTCCACATCAGCCTCTGGAGCTCTGAAGCTGGGGGGGTCTCATACCCGCTGTCTGGCCCCTCAGGGCTCGCCAAGCAGCTGAGGCCTCTGGGCATGTTGGTATGCTTTACTTCTGTTTTTACAACCTGTCACAGAGAAGTAACACAAATGGTATTCCAACTTTTAGTCTAAATGGAAATTTAAGCATGTGGGGTTATTAACCCGCAAGATCTTTTAACTATTGGAATATGGACTCCAGAAAACTTTCTTTTCTTAAATTTACTCAACTACAAGAATTGGCCATATTCACACATGTGTCCATTTTCCTTTGACCTTATTTTCAGTGGTGGAAGCTCAAATTCTGTTGCAATATCAAACGGTTGTGTCAAGGCTGTAAGTTGTTTAAATAAAGGGTATACACAGTTTCAGACACCATTCAATATTCCTTTAAAAACTAAACAATTTTATTGACAACTAAGAGACTAATTGTAGTGAGAGCCTTTACAACAGGAAGAGAAACACAATACTGAGGATTGTTCATTAAAACATCTGGTAAACATACCTTTGGCCTTTAATAGAGTCTATAAATATGCCAATAAATGTACTCGTGTAGCAAAGAACACATAATTGTAAGATGACCTTTTGATGCTCTCATTATTTTATCAACAGTTCAGAGGCACTTGCTAGCTTTATTTATCCCCAGAGATGCAGAAAATTGGTATTCAAGGCCTATGAACATCAGATTTTCCTTTCCTGCAGGCAGGTCGAACCTGTGCATTTACAATCTACACACTGGGCTTTGGAGAGGCTTATCCTATGTCTACTGTATATATTAGCATCCATTTAGGCAACTGTGTTAGTCTGTTGCAGGCTGAGGACGTACAAACGATATGTATGCATTGTTACAGTAAAGAATCCGCTCTTTATTTGCATTCTGCTGGTGTGTGGAGATGTAGTGTGGCACTCAATGTTTTTGGAGACTTATTTTTGTGTCCACAGGGATGAGTCATTGAGACCAAAATCTGTTTCAGTGACCTTTGGCTCAGCTGTTGTGGCATATGGAGGTGCACTCAAACATCATTTGTCCATCTCTGTATGTGCATGGTTGCACGTGTATGCACTAGTCTTAGCATATGCTCCATGCATACGAGTGTGTGAGTAAAGGCAGAGAAAAGTGTGTGTCTTTGTACAAGTACAACATGTGCCCGGAGTACCTGGAGGCTTTTCTTTCTCCTCATTGATCTATAAGTACAACCCTTCCCTCCCTCCCACTGTCAGGGCAGAGAACTGATTTCCCTGGTGCACATGTTGAGCTGCAGCGCTGCTTTCATAGCCTTCCCCCCCTCAGGCTAACCTGTCCTTCCTGCTCTACTTTTGTGTAATTAAAGATGCTATGTATGGGAAAGTGCCCACGGTTAACATGGAGGGCAAATAAAAATGGCTTTTTACCTCCTCGGGGCCTCTTCTCGGTGGGTTTATGAATTACACTCCCCCTCTTTAGCCTTTTGGTTGTGGTTCGTCTGCACTTGTAAGCAAATTAATAAAAGAAGAAAGTGTGGCAATCCATCATGCAATGCAGTATCATCACACAAACTCAATAACAAAAGGGGTTATAGTCATGTTTGCCTTGTAAATAATGCTATAAAACACAATAAATCCAAACACTAGTTTATAGACACTGTAGTACATATTTTCCAACATATTTGTACATATTGGTAGTGGACACTTGCCTTTGCTGGAAACGTTGCTTTTCAGTGTCTCTCTGTACGAGAGCAACATGTAGGTCGACAGCACAACTGTCTGCTTTCTCCTCTGTAATCTACCCTGCAACCTTTTTTGCTATTTTAACATCTGAATCTCAGCCCAAAATAATCTTGGCATCATCTTCTGCATTCCATAAAGGTTACCCGAGCTACCAGCTTAGGAGGAAGGATAGGAGATGGCTTTTTCAATAGCATGAGAATAATATCAGGGCTGCTCTAAATCTAACACTGTCTTTACTTAGATTATTCTCTACAGTCAAATGTGTTCTAATCAACACCAGTAGGTCGTGGCTTTTTGATCTGCTTTACTTTCCATGTAAAGTGTTTTGCAATTGCAAGCATAAAAAACTGATTTACATTCCAACATTTGGAGAAAAACTTTAAAATGTGGCAAACAAAAACCTTTCAGACATACTCAGTCTAAGCTATAAAGCACAAAAATACAATGCAAAAAAGATTCACACAAGTTTAAAAAGGTAGATGAATAGTATATAAAAGCAATACATACTTTTCTTTACATCATGTAAACGTCATGTTTCGCAAAACTTCCTGATACATTGTATCAAATTTATTATACCTAAATGAAATATTGGGGTAATACTTATGTTGAAATTGAACTTTTCACTCAACAGACAGAAATCATGCATCATAAAACAAATAGTTTTTGACATACTGCTGATTCTCTATAACATTGAGGTTTGCATTAACCTTTAATGTTGATAATCTCTTTCTTCTAAACCTGTGTGAGGTGAAGTAAAGATGATTTATACAAACTAGATTCATTGCTGTCTATAAACGAGTATCTTATCTGACATTTCTCCTTTTTACACAGATGACAATCAAAACATTTTGTTGCGATCAGAACAAACAGTCTCATGATCTACACACACACAAAAGATATTTCACACTGTGAACACTGATTTACTGATAAAGCAACATTTTCTGTAGATTGATTCCCGTTTGAACTTGAATGTTGACATTTAATAGAAAAAAAGTTCTATCTCTTCAGAGTCATCTACAGAGTTCACAAGCAACGATGACTTGTAATACATTTTCCTCATTGCATTTGGTCCATTCTGCTGTTATACAAAGTGAAGAAAAGCCTTGCCAAAGAATGAGATTTAGAAAACACAACTCAAAGGCATAAAACGTTTTTTTAAACGTCCATGTCAGAAATATTCATTGTTCAGTAATTGTTCCTTTCATTAAACAAGGTTTTAATTCGTTCTGCAATGAAAACAACCTTAAGTTAAGACCTATTTTGTTTGTCTTTTTCAGAAAAAGACCCAAAAAATTAAGAACATGTCTATAGGCTATGTGGAGGTAATGCATTGTTGGAACAACAAAGAGCTTAGCCTGACTTTGGTGCCAAAGAGAAGGACAAATTGCTCAAATGTTTTTGCCATGACTCAAGCTTGCCAGACTGTTTAATTTAGTCAAACTGTCTTCCATGTAGGTGTTTCACCGCTTGCCTCAAATATCCTTACGCCCAGTTGTGCGCTGAGCTAAATTCTATCATATTTTAGCATTTAAGCTAGCCTACTGGACGAAAACATGTTGTTAGCCTCACATGTTTTCAGTAGCCTACTTTGTCAGCATGCTAATATGTGCGTGTCAATACGCTCTATTTGTTGATTGTTTGTTTTAATATTAGTAGTCATGTTCATCTCCTTGGTGAGAGCTGATTGTTTGGAATTCAACTCTGTATGTTATGTATGAATTCACTATTCCTCTGTAGGCCAACGTGCTAACTATGCTAGCATGTTGATAATGGTTATGTTATATTTAGGATGCTATTAAAAACTGAGGAAGAGTAGTTTAACTAAATGCAACAGAGTGATGTGTTCAACTCCACCTTTTTTTTTCTGTTTTACATGCTAACTTGTCGCTAACATGATATTTGTGAGCCTGGAGGAATTTTCATCATTCATTTAACAAAACTTCACATTAACTCATTAGCTTAAAAAAAATAATAATACTGAAATGATCAGTCCTAGCCACAGTGTTCCTGTGTGACCTAAACATGTAAACTTATTTAAAGGATCTGACAAGTTTTCTTTTTCTTCGTCAGCTGAAGATCCAGATCCAGCAGCAGAGCCAGGAAATTCCTGTTGGGATAGATCGCTCTCTTCTGAAGTAGTTTCTGCAAAGCCTGTTTGAGTGTGAGGTGGCGGTAGATCATGAGGTAAGCTAACACCAAGGTCGATGACCGGCTCATTCCCATGATGCAGTGCACCAGAACCCTCCCTTAAGAACAGACAAGATGAAGGGAAAGAGAGAGAATGTGAAGGAAGGATTAGCGAGAGCGCTCCGTTTTATTAATATCATACATGGCTGCCTGTTTCACGCTGTGGCCTTTCTTTTTTCCTGCTGTGAGCTAAAAATAGTTCCTACAATTCATCTTCTGTTCTTTGTTCATTTAAAGTCCCTTTGCAGACTTAGCCTGACTCTCTCTTTAATCCCAATCTGTCCCCTGCTTGATAACTTCTTTGAAAGAAGCCGTGGTCACATTATAGACTTAAATTCTGCAAGGTAGGACCCTAATTATTACTGCTGGCTGGAAGTACACTCACATTAAAAGCTGTGTTACATGGTGACATTAAAGGGAATGCATGATGGGAGAATTTAAGTGGATGGGTTTATTAAGGATTTATGTAGTGACATAAAAACTAATGTGCATGAAAACATGTTTTTCCAGCAAATAATTTCATCCTGTAACTGCTGGATTATACAATTAAAACTCTCAACGCAGAAACTGTTCAAAAGAAGCCTCCAGGACTCTTACCATCAGGTGACTTGAGAGCTTTATGAATGAAATCAGCTGCATGCTGGAAGTAAACATCCAGATCAAAGTGCGTGGAGTCTTCTGCAGGAATGCCACAATACACAATGGTGTTGCCATAAAAGCTTTGGTTCCCTATGCTGCCTCGCTTGGAGTGTGCAGCATTTAATACGTGAGTTATACCTAATTTCAGCAGAGCAGCCTTGTTTTGGGCAACTGCCCTAGCAAAACAGAGACAGAAAGAGTGTGTGAAAGCAGGATAACAGAATATGAAGCCGGATGTATTCATACAAAAATAGCACACTTAACAGGTTTCAGATTTCCTTGCAAACACAATCATTAAGTACGGTTTAAAACTGAATTAAAATGCATACTTACACATTCCCTATGTATATTTTTGGCCACACCTCATCTACTTCATTGAGATGTAGTTTGCAAGAATCCAAAACCTTCTGCAGATCCTTCACAGTCAGATATTCTTTTCTCTTTCCTTTCATGGATGACATTTTCAGTCCAAATCCCCCCTCTCTTTGATCGATTTCTGCTCCAAATGTTTGTTGTATTGAAGCAGTTCACGTCAACCTCGGGCTCGAGATGATCTGTACGAGCAGGTGTTTATCTGCCGTCACTGGACGGTTACCCAATTTAGTGCTTAACCTAGCGTGTAGTCTTACTTGTGCAGAGGGCAGAACAACAAACAGAGCAACCCGGGCTCTGCTTTTCACACCACTGTGGGAAGCTAATTTAATAAGCCTCAAATAGAGATGAATCATTGCATAAAAGGAGTGATAATTGGATATAATTATGGACAAAATGTTTAAGTGCTGTTCTTATGCTAGATGACAGCAAGTCCACTGCATTTATGCAGCAGATGTACTGTAAGAGCAAGCAGCCAGTCACTGTTAAGATATAAATATCTTGTGAAGGAGTGGAAATATAAAGCTTCACGGAACATTAAACAGCCGTCATGCTGATGCTAATTTTTCTTTTAACTATCCTATTATAGAGAAAGTCAATTCCAGCTGTCAAACGGAAGAAAAAAAACCTAATTAACCTCTTCTTTAATCCAATGAATGTAATGACTTTTCTTCTCTTGGGGTCGTAAATGTGTGAAAAAAAATGTGGAGGCAATGATGTGTTGCAGAAAGTCAACAAAAATGTTGTACACAAAATCAGTCAATAAAGGTCTTGGGGTCATTTTAACCTGGAGGTAGTTATTGATTCATTATTTAAAGTGTTGCTTCTACTTACGGGTGAATCTGTGGTACAAATCCCACCTGATATGAAGATAATGCTTTCAAAATGAGATCCGTACCTGCTGGTGATTGTGGGATTCCTACGAGATCCAGATTCAAGTGTAGTTATGTGTGCTTCTGAGCGAGAAGAGGCCTTGCTTGACACTCTTCATGCACCACGGCTCTGCATCTTGTAAGAGACTTTCCAATGAACGTTAGAAGATTCTCAAGACAAAAATAATAAGCCTTGCATCTACTGAGTCGCGGAAGATGTTTCCGAGGGTGTTATGACGTAGGTTTTCTCTGTAGAGGATTGAAAATATAGATCAAAATAACATCTACATATAAATGATCAAAGCCGAAGAAGAAAGTAAAGCTGCAAAGACTTGAACATTCCTGAAAAAAAACATGCTTGAATCATTTGAATCCATCACAAAATAAGAGTTCAATCCCCTTGACCACTGAACCAGAAAACATGTTGTTATACGAAAGTGGTGCAAAAGTTGAGAGCAAAATGAAACCCTACACTTGAATGGAGAAATTTGACATTTGCTAAGAATTTTTTTTAAATACAGCTTGCAAACTTTTAAAAGCAGGGGGGCGCAGGTAGCCTAGCGGTTAGTGCGTTCGACCCATGTACAGAGACTCAAGTCCTCCAAGCAGACGGCATGAGTTTGGTGGCTCCCTGCAAGTCACTCCCCACTCTCCTTCTCCCTGGCCTCTGACTCTATCCACTGTCCTATCTCTAAAATAAAGGCAAAAGAAAAGCCTAAAAATAACTCAAACTTTGAAAAGCAGCTAAGCTAATATTTGGAGTAAACTTCATATAAAATAAACAGCAGGACCATTGAAAGATACACAGTTCCGATTTCTTGTCGCTGAATTAGCTAAAGGACTGGATGGCAGGGTATAGAAGTTATAATGAAGCACAAGATATCTTACAATTTCAAATTATTCTACATTAAAATATAATTCAAATTCATTTTTTAACTTAATGTATCAAAGACCTTTGACACAAACGTTGGTGGAGAATTCTTCTTTTTTTTTTGTGTTTTTGATGTATTTGTCAGGTCATACATAGAAATCATAACCCCTTAACAGTTAGGTAACACTTGATAACTCAGCATCATCTTTATAATGATACTAGATTAGACACATAAAAAAAATCTTTACAGCCTGTTATAAAGAATCTAATTTTAAAAACAAACAAACAAGCACGTCTTTATCATTCACAAGTGGGTATTAGAACTTTGAATACAATGATTAAAACACAGTGAAGTTTATTTGTTGTATAAGGACTTGAGCTTGTATAGCGCTTTTCTAGTCTTCTACTCATGGTGCTCTTTACACTGCAGGTCACACCGACCCATTCACGACCATTCACACACTGATGGCAGAGGTTGCTATGTAAGGTGACCATTAGAAGTAACTTATTCATTCATACACATTCATATGCCAATGACGAAGCAGAGGGAAAGTGTCTGGCAGAGGTAAAGTGTCTGGCCCAGGGACACATCGGGCATGTGGCAGCAGGAGCTGGGGATCGAACCCCTGGTCGAGAGACAACCGCCTTTACCAACTGAGCCACAGCTGCCCCTATATGGTTATACTAGGGTTACGTAATCAAGGCTTCAGACTGAATCACTTCATCCATGTCCTTAACTCTGCTTATCACTTAGTTATACTGAATTATAAACCATCTGTTTTAGCTTAATTATAAAGGTTAAAACAAAACCAGAGTGGCCTAATACAAAGAATAACAGGCATTATATAATTGATGACATTTTAAATGCAATGTTAAGTAAATACGTTTTGTGTAAATCTGGATCAAAGTGTTTTAAATGATTGTAAAGCAGGTTTTGTAATGAGAGTTTTATATTTATTAAAGTTGATAACCAAATGAACATGACACAGTAAAACACAACAAACAGACAAAGAGATAGTTCTTCAACATAATGCAAAGTTAAGTAAATTATTTGGTCTAATTTTCACTGTTAAGGGCGCAGTCACACTGGTCATCCGTTAGAATGGACTGAGCCTCAGGGTGACTTCATCATACTGATCCCTTATTAATATAAGGGTCAATATCCTGAGAACAGGCAGTATGATTCACAGGAAACAAACCTCCAGAGTCAGGGGACAAAAAACATTGCAATATTGTTCTTAGATCAATCTGATTAAACTCAAAGTACAGTATCTGCCTCCACTGGCGGGCTCTGAATTCTTCATTTATGAAGAGAAAAAAAATGTCTTCTGTAAATAAGAAAATCTATTTGTCTTTGAGGTACAGAGGATTAGTCACGCGTAGCTTCACATCCAATGCACAAAGCTGTTTGAGGAATCCTGTGTTTGGAAATATCCACCTCCGCTCTTTGACCTTATGGATGGCCTCTAGAAGAGAGTAATGATGATGGATCATTAGGTAGGCCAGGACGAGGGAGGCTGACCTGCTCACTCCGACTGCACAGTGCACAAAAACACGAGCTGGTAGAGAAGAAGAAGAAGAAAAAGTACATTGAGTAAAAAGCATGAGCTAATTCTTTGATTTTATGTTTTGATATTGAGGATTTACTTGCAGAAAAAATCCCTCAACAGTCAAACAAGAAAAAAGAGTGACATTAAGGAGCATGATGGCTATTTACCACCAGCTGTGTCAAGTGCACTCTGAATATACTCAGCAGCTGGAAAGAAATAGCGAGAGAGGTCGAAGGACGGTGAGTCATCAGCAGGCACTCCATAATAATCTACAGTGGAGCCATAGAAGTCATGACTCCCCTGACAGTGCATCCTCCCATGAGCAGCATTCACAATGTGAGTGATTTCCAGCTTCCATAGACTGTAACGATCGTTGGCTACAGACCTGTGGAAGAAAGTAATAATTTTTTTTACTCAAAACATCAATAGTAGGGGCTCTGGTGGCGCAGTGGTTAGTGCGTGCGTCCCATGTATGGAGGCTGCGGTCCTCAACGCAGGCGGCCCAGGTTCGAGTCCAACCCATGGCTCCCTTCCCGCATGTCAATCCCCACTCTCTCTCTCTGATTTCCGTCTCCGTCCACTGTCCTATCTCTCCATTAAAGGCACAAAAGCCAAAAAATAAAAACATCAATAGTAAACCATTTTGTGTGATGTAATAAATGAGACTTACATGTCGCCAATGAATAAGTCAGGCCAAACTTCATCCACACGATTTCCAAATCTCTTCCCTCCATATAAAACCTTCACCAAGTCTTTCACAGAAGGAGTAACAGGGGAAACGGCATTACTTCCCTGTGCATTGTTCATATTTGACCACATAAGGTACTAAAGCTATTCTGTTAACTACTAAACTTTCAAAAGATTTTAAATCCCAAACACTGATTTTTTTTCAAACCCTGCTTGGGCTTTGCAACACCCATGTCGGGAAAGCTACTGACAAGGGCAGGTGTTTATGTTCTAAAATTAAATCTGTAGTACATTTTCTTCATGTAGGTCAGTTGTCAGACTTCTTAATCTAATTAATTTTAAAGTGTGTCTTCTGATGATTTTTTTTTTTTTAATTTCTAGCCTGTTATTACTCAAGGAATATTTGTTTTTAGTCTAAACAATCGATCACAAAACTGCAGAATTAAAGACACTGCAGTACACAATTTGCACCACCAGATGTCGCTGTTTCCCAGTGTGATCCCCTGCCCTGTGTGTTTTACTTGCGCAGCTACTCTGGACATTACCACTGTGTGTTGTCAACAGTGAATGCTAACCAGCGCGCAAGCCAGGGCGAGATGGTTTCCAACAAGCCAGTGTTATTGCAGCAAACGCTAATACGGTTTCTTCAGATTCTTGCGGGATGCCACTTAGCTGGCTAGCTCAATAAATCCGTGTCTTTTTCGACCTCTGTTACGATCTCAGTCCGGGTGAGTGAGCGACATTGATCAGGCTAGCAGGTAGCCTCCGAGCTAACATTAGCTGGAGATGAATTAGCAGGGCAGGGGTTTGTTTGTGGGTGAAGAAAATGATGGCATCGTGTGGTTTTCATGCCACCTCAGGCATGCTTGTGGTCGCACACAACGTCAATCACTAGATTTGTTTGTTATTTAACAGAGAAATGAAATAAATTAGCCTAATTAGCTACTACCTCTGCCTTTATTGATAGCCTGGGATGTGGGGTTGACTTGCAGGTTGTAGGGTTACTGACTTTCTTTAATACGTTTAAGCTGTGTGTTTATGTCATGTGATCACTAACCTGACAAGCAGGCCAACAAGTATAGATATCTGCAGTCTTAATTAGATGTGGACACTGCTGTCATCAGAGGTCATTCGTCTCTTGTGTTTTCATCTGCTCTTTCACCTACAGTCTGTGGGATGTTGTTGCATTGTGAAAACTTACCTAAGTAAACTATTACCTCAAATATTTGCACTCATTTTGAATGCTTAGGCAACCAGTGGGATCAGGACATGTTTTAAACGAGTTTGTTGACAACTAAAATGTGTCAAAACAAGAACATTTTCCATCTTTGTGGCAGTCTTGCAATGTCTTGTTTGGAATCAGTATTTGCTGATTAAGTGGAAAGAAAGAGTTTCCACTTCTCTTTAAGGTGGAGTCAATAAGGAGCTGACACAGACAGTTTGCATATTGTGATGTTTCTTTTCCACAGCCTTCAGAGTGAGGACGAAATGACACAACACAGCGTTCGGCGCTGGACGCCCAAACATGTCGCCAAGTGGCTGAAGGAGGAGGGCTTCTGCGACTATGTCGACCTGCTGTGCAACAAGCACCGACTGGATGGCACCAGTCTGCTTGCCCTCAGCGAGTACGACCTCCGCTCGCCACCCCTGGAGCTCAAGGTGCTGGGGGACATCAAGCGCCTGATGGTGTCCATCCGCAAACTCCAGAAACAGAACATGGACGTGTTGGAGGAGCTGGGTCTTCCCTTTGACGGCCACTCTCCGTCAGGCTCAGGAGGCACTTTGGACTGGCTGTGTAACGGAGACTCCGGCAGAGACTGTGACAGCACTGACACAGCTCCAGTGGGAGAAGAGTACCACCAGTACACTAATGGGAAGTACAAGCAGCAGACGAGGAGACTGGATCCAGAATACTGGAAAACAGTGCTTAGCTCCGTTTATGTGGTGTTTGTTTTTGGGTTCACCTCCTTCGTCATGGTCATAGTGCACGAGAGGGTGCCGGACATGCGCACATACCCTCCACTGCCTGATATTTTCCTTGACAGGTACGTGTATGACAACTAAGACACTCTAGTTTCCAACTGGAGCCACTTCAAAAATCTACAAAACATTTCTATGCTTTTCCAAAGGGAAAGTGAAACAAAAATACAAATTGAACCAACTGTCCGAATATCACACCAGATGGTGGACATAATAATTGCCCTACTTTCTTGGAGCACATTTCTATTATTGTCCTCGCATATTCCTGATGGGCTAGCTTAGGTTCAAAAGGATCTTTGAGTGTTTTTGACCTACTTTTTAAGCGTAGCACGGCTTCGAGCTTCTCATGAAATTCAGTTCAGTTTTACTGGAATATCAAAAAGATGTCCGTGTGTTTTGCCTGGTAAATAAGCTGTAGATATTTAGATTTTTACAATGAAAAATAAACACCTATGAAGGATATTTAAACAAAGAGAACTGTTTAAATATTTAAGCCAACAACAAAGTGCGGGCTAATAAAGCTAAAAAGTTGTTCTTATACTTTAGACATTTTACAACATAGATCAATATGGATATTTATCTCAATATAAAATTGGTTAATACTGAAAGTTTGAGAAATATTATGATAAAGCCTCATGAACCTACTTAGTGCTAACTAAATAAAGGCTGTAAGTATGCATAGTAAGTCTACTTAAAGTAGAACATTTTGTTATATTTTTAGTCTGGAAGATTTAAAAACCAGGATAAGGGATCATCTGACCAGTTTGTGCACATGTTTCACAGCTGAATGTGGCTAGTTTTATCATCTGACGTAATATTGCTCGATGTTAGTCTGTTGTTTGTTCTCTGTGTGAAGCTTTTTATGCTGCTGTCTTCTCAAGGACTCCCCTGTAAAATAGATGTTTGTATCTGGGAGTACTCCTGGTAAAAAAAACCAAAAAACCAAAAAAACAGGTTACTTAAAAAGTATGCAGACTAATGCACTTTTAGGTTAAATGTCATTGTTTCTCCAACACTCTTCAGCAGATACTGCTTGTCATGGTGAGGTTGCAAGCCGTGCTGCTTCTGAAATAAGCCTAGCTTGTTTTTTTGAGGTTGGATTCCTCCTATTGGTTATCATTCATGAAAGCTGAACTTCAGCATCAGAGGTCACCTTCTCTTTAAAACAACTGGACCTGGTAGAAAGACACTAACTTGGACAGTGTGCTGATCAAATATAATTGCTCTCAAACCCTCTTCAGGGGATTCATGGTGTCTGTTGGGGGGGGGGGGGGGGGGGGCTGCTATTCGAGCTGACACTATATTATGTCATGTTGCACTTTTTTTTTTGTCAACAGTATCCCCATCTTTTAAGGATTACGGTAGTTTACTTACCGTGTCACTTCTCTAAGTTCTGTAGCTTTTTACCTCGATTGTGGAAGAAAATCTATTTCATCCCCAACTGGTCAAAAAATCCATTTGATTGGGAAGTTGGGCTGTCTGTACATTTCTGTGTATACTTTTAATGAGAGCTTTTCATTGTCAAGCCCTGACTGAAATGATCCAAACAGCAAATCCTCTATTTACAGTACTTGTCCAGAGACTGTTTGTAGCGCTGTTATTGATTAATGATGATAATACAGATCACATCTTGATATAGTTTTTTTTTTTTTTCCATTCCAACAGTGTGCCTAGAATACCATGGGCCTTTGCGATGGCTGAAGCATGTGGAGTGATCCTCTGTAACATCTGGTTGTTGGTTCTGCTGCTTCATAAACACAGGTAGAGTCCTGACAGTGTGTCATGTCCGTGCAGTGGAATACCTTCAGTGTGTTCCTTCAGTCAAGTTAACTGTTTCTTTTTTAAAATCATTTCTAGGTCCATCCTTTTGAGGCGCTTGTGCAGCCTGATGGGCACAGTGTTCATGCTGCGCTGTATCACCATGTTTGTCACCTCCCTGTCTGTGCCTGGACAGCACTTGCAATGTTCAGGAAAGGTAACACAATGGGGAATTGTGTGCACATCATTTCCTTAGCACTACTTTTTCTGCCTCTCCGTTATGGTCGTTTCACCTTCCCTTTCTCACTAGATTTATGGTGATATGTGGGCCAAACTGCAGCGAGCTGTGGCCATCTGGAGCGGTTTCGGGATGACCCTGACAGGAGTGCATACGTGTGGTGACTACATGTTCAGCGGCCATACTGTGGTCCTCACCATGCTCAACTTCTTTGTCACAGAATGTGAGTCGCATCTCAGTCGAACACTATTTCTTCATATTTGTTGTGCTTAAAGAGAGGAACACAACCTGTTTGCTTTATACTTAAAAAGCCCCTTGAAGATATTTTGTTTAAGTTGAGGTGTAGTGAATCATGACCGAGAAACAGCTATCCATGTATGTCAACATTGCCCCTTTGTCGCCATCTGGTGTCCTTCACTAGTATTACAACTGAGAAGACTATCAGCCAGAAAGAAAAGGTCTGCTACATAAATATGCAATATATTTTTAATTTACTTTGTAAACCTTGAAAAAACAAGAACAAATCAGATTTCATATATCTTTAACTATTCTTGGTTGTAATTTTACAGACACGCCAAGAAGCTGGAACTTCATCCACACGTTGTCCTGGGTCCTGAATCTCTTCGGCATCTTCTTCATCCTGGCTGCACATGAACACTACTCCATCGATGTGTTCATAGCCTTCTACATCACCACCAGACTCTTCCTGTACTACCACACTCTAGCAAACACGAGGGCCTACCAGCAGAGTCGACGAGCTCGCATCTGGTTCCCCATGTTCTCCTTCTTCGAGTGCAATGTCAACGGGCCCGTCCCCAACGAGTACAGCTGGCCATTTTCACGACCCGCTGTGATAAGGAGGCTGATTGGATGATGAACAGGAATCAGCAGAACTGTCAGACACTTTGTAGCCTGTGCTGTTACGTCTGCTTTGTCTAGTTGCCAACTCAAGCAGTGTGTGACATTTACATCAGCAAAGACAAATGTTGTGGTCCTGATAGCACCGAAGGCCTAATGGAATACACAGAACCATATCTTCGGATACTTCAGGACTCCTCTGTTCCCCTGCCTCCCTTTAACTGTTTAGGCAGATTCAACTACACCCATATACACCCTTATTTATTTGAAGGTAAACACTACGGTGTCTCATTTTCTGTTGCTTATTTCCCCTCTATGGGGATAGTTTGAATCGCTATTTTTTTGTACCTCATTACCTGAAATTGGTGTGTTCAGACTGAATGCAAAGCAATTAGTTTTTTACACAACTTGTGTTGATACAGCTGCTGGAGTGTATTTTGAGTATTTCATTGCCCATAAGTATTTGCCCTAAGCAGCCAATGCAAACTTGGTTAGTAGTTTGTAGCATTAATTAAGTGACAGATGCATATTTTTCCAGACCTACAACATGTTTTAGCCCCGTCTGATTCGCTACTGTTAGGTTGTACAATTGTACATCTCTAAATGCCCACAGACAATAATTCAATTGTGTTCCCACAGCAACTTTATTGATAACTGGCTCTTGAAGCAAAAATGTCATTCCAATTTTTCTTTGAACTCAAAGGTCTATTATTTCAACCTGGATAGACTTGTAATCTCATCCAATCATGTTGTTCAGCAAACTTAAGCCTCTTGATGTGTCCTTGCATTGCCTTTCTAGAAATCGTGCCCGGAGAAATTGGATTTGCTTTTTGTCTGAGACGCATCCTTGTTTTTTTCCGGATAGCAAATGACAAGAAGGGAGCCACGTGAAAAAGGTTTTCAAGCAGCAGTGTAACTTGTGATTCACAACAGTTCTCCGTCCTCTGTGCAATAACTATCCCTGATCATGCCATGGTTGGATTGGATTCTTGACTGAACATTTTTTCTTAATTATTTATAACAAAAGCATCATGGACCACCGTTAAAGCAATATTTAAAGATCAGTGTTTCACCTTTGCTCTTTTCTGCAGCGCAAATATTGCTCATCATGTGAAGAAACAGATCTTTGCCATTGTTTCAAAGTCTTTTTCATTCCTTAAGACTGGGATTTTGTTTTTACAATGTAACAAAAGTTGGCAGGAAAGTAGAGATCTATGAATATTATTTCACTTAGCCTGCCTTTTCCTCACCAGACCGAGAAAAAAATATCTTGAATTCAGCCAAAAGATGGAATTTTTTTTTTCCAGTTGTCTTAAATATAATTCCAGTTGCCAATTTTTTTAGTGTTATGATGGCTTTCTCTGTATAAATATGTCCCAAATTGTTCATTTTTATTGTAGAATATGTGTAAAGTTCTTTATTTCACCACCATAGTGTAAATGACCTGACCTACTACATTATGAGCTTTCCCTTAGAATAATTCTTTAACATGAACCTTTAGTAATAGTTCTTAAAAACGTACCCTTGAATTTGTATTTGTTTATATTAATTTATTTAATTTTGTAAATGTTGATAGGTATTTTTATATTTCCTGTACAGTGTTCTAGCAACATGCACATGGAGAAATATGTTTACAGTTGCTCTTAACTAGGTATTTGTTTGAAACACAATGTGCTTTCTAAGTGTAATGTAGATTTCAGATCGGCTTCTACATTTCATGGAGTGTAACCTGCCACTGTAGTAAGGGGATGTTGTAATTTACTTTTACAGCATGTTAGGAACATGATTCTTCTAAAACTGACTTGACAGTCTAAAACATTTCAGTTTGTTAAGGAGTGATGCTGTTGTGTCCATATACTTCAGCAAAGCCATGTTACTTGTTCCATGTCTTGTTCAGTCATTTCCAACATTAAAGAAGCTGAAATTAAAGACCAAGCGCTCGTCTCTCCTTCCCACACCTAATTTGTAATCTAGATAAATACTGTGCATAGTCTTCAGCAAGGATGTGAGATAATCAGTTTACACAGCTCTTTTTGAAATCTTTACTTTATTTGTATTGTTATCTTGGATGACAAGGGGACAACCATGATGTAGACTACTTGAAACTTAATTTGGATTAAGGGGTGAGTAACATAGAAATAATTATGAATAAAGAAAAGTTTTCCAAAAGTGTCATTTTACAGGAAAAAAGACTCGAGCTGGACTATGGCTCTTAAACTAATAGAGGAACACAATGTGTATTTACAACTGTGAATAATGGACACCCAGACTAACTTCAGGCAAGTTTCAAAGTAACTGGCTGGTTATGGCAATACTATTTGATTGATTGATTGATTAAACTTATTTCAGACATATCAAATAAAATCAAACATATCAAAAATACAAAACAAAATGAAAAGCACGAAAATACAATAAACAAAAAAAAATATTAAAAATTATTAAAAATTAGTTCAAATTATTTCACAAAAAAAGAAAAAGAAAATTAGTTATATTAAATTGATATGCCTGAAAAGATGCAAAAATGTGTGAAGGAGTGTTTTGTAGTCGTTTATTGTCTATTACGTTAATGATACGTATATAATATATAAATAAATAAATAAATAAATGAATAAATATAATATATAATGATATATTTTCTATTTTTCTTTAGCTGCCAAATACCCTTACGCCAGCGAATTAGTTACCATGGTTACTTGGAGGACTTTCGCTTGCCGGTGCGCCGGTTGTAAACATTAAACATGGAAAATATCAGCTCTTACAATTAACAGGATTTTTTTTTTGTTTTTTGCTATTGCCAAACCACACAGCATTTACTTAATAATAATAAAAAGAAAAGTCTAAAATGATCACATTGTCCCCGATTTTCAAACAGGCACGAAATAACCACCTATATTTGGGGGTCCTGCTTGCGCCGAGGTCAGGAGGGTGCTTGTTGCGGTGTCTCCTCCATATCGTCCTATACCCGGTCCCTTACTGCTTTTATCAGCCGCTTTTTTTCTCTCTTTTACAACTAGACAGCAACAACAGTAATACTCGGTAAGTAACCGGCTGCATATTTCCTAAGAGTTACAAAAGGTGAGTTTTAAATGGACTTTGTTTAAAGACGATAATGAAACGACCCATTTGCTAGCTTCGAAAAGCCCCTCATGTGATCCTTCCAAACATTAAAGCAAGCGCACTAGTGACAGTATATTATTACATATCGTTGGAGAGAGTCCACATCAAATTACGATTGAGCAAGTCACAGAAAAATCCAATTTAATTTAATATTTCCACATGAAAACAGTTTACTCATTTGTTAATTTATAGTGCTGGATTAGAGTCGCATTACTGCTAATAGATTAGATAAAGACACACTTTAAGGATGGGTTTGAGAGGTGTGTTATTATTGTGTGTGTTCCTGGTTAATGTAAAGCAGCCTCTCAGAGAAACCTTCAGTTTAACCTTGGGACACGACATCAGATCTTTAAGAGTAATCGAGGCCGTTTGACTTTAACAAAAAAAAGAAAAAGTGATGCAGGTGTCTTGACATTACAAGCATCTTCAAAAGGATGAGATAACTTTTACACATTTTTATTTCACAGAGCAAGTAATTATGCATGTTTTTTTTCTTTTTGTGCACATCCTTGAACTTTAAAGTACGCTGTATAACAATTACAATTACTTTCTTTGCTGCAGGCAAAATGGCAGTGCCTCCAGCATATGCAGACCTTGGGAAATCAGCGAAGGACATCTTCAATAAGGGATATGGTAACTGGAAGCTAGATGGGGGAAAAAGCAGTTTTTATAATTGTGAATTTACCGGCCCTCAGAGGAGATGCTGGCAGTTTGAAATGCATCAGGAAGCCGGGAAGTTAGATTAGATTAGATTAGATTCAACTTTATTGTCATTGTACAGAGAACCAAAAAAAAAAGTGCAAAAGAGCAACAAGGTGCAGTACAAACATGAATAGGCATAAAGTGCAATATGGTAGTAAGGTAATACGGTAAGCTGGTGCAGAGGATACAGATAAGACTGGTATATTATAGAGCAGCATTGATGGATATAAGATAGTTACAGTATGGACAATATTTACAGTATGGACATTATAAACAATATGCTAATAAGTAAGTAGTCACTGAATGGACTTTTCCTTGCAGGTTTTGGACTGGTTAAGCTTGATGTCAAGACAAAGTCTTCAAGTGGAGTGGTGAGTTGAGCTGTTAATGTAATATAATAAAATGAATTGCAGATATCAGTAAAAAAAAAAATTAAACTATCTGCAAGCGTCTGCAATTAGCTCTATAACAAATTAAATGCACTCTTGTGATAGTTGATGAACTCCAGTCTGTTGCAATGTTTTCAAATGTAGACGATTCCTTCTTTTAATCACTTTAGGAGTTTAAAACTTCTGGCTCATCCAACGTGGACACCAGCAAGGTCACTGGAACCCTGGAAACCAAGTACAAGTGGTCCGAGTACGGACTGACGTTTACAGAAAAGTGGACCACAGAAAACACACTGGGAACAGAAATTTGTGTTGAGGATCAGGTAAACTGAAATTTCTGCTATGAGGATGATCATCTGATAGTAAAACATCTCTACATAACGTCTGACTGATGTCTTAATCCATTCTCAGATTACCAAGGGGCTGAAGCTTACTTTTGACACCACATTTTCACCAAATACTGGGTAAGCTTTTTATTTATTCATCGTAAAATCCTACATTGCTATCAATGTACAGTAGACTAATTTTAACTTAATTTTCTTTTTTTAACAGCAAGAAGAGTGGCAAAGTCAAGACAGCTTATAAAAGGGAATATGTCAATGTTGGGGTTGATGTAGATTTAGATTTCGCTGGTCCCACTATCCATGGAGCAGGAGTGGCTGGTTATGAGGGCTGGCTGGCTGGCTACCAGATGACCTTTGACTCAGCCAAATCCAAGATGACACAGAGCAACTTTGCAGTTGGCTACAAGACTGGGGACTTCCAGCTTCACACCAATGTGTATGTTTCTTCTTTTTTTTTAGGATATATCAGTATTTGAACCAAACAAGAGGAATAGCAAAACTGGAGTTTACAAAAAAAGTTACTGATGTATTGGTGTTGTGATATTTTTTATCACTTGAAACTGAAGAATATGGAAATTCAAGATATGTTGCTCATTTTCCTTTATTTTTTTATTCTCAGAAATGATGGTGCGGAGTTCGGTGGATCTATTTACCAGAAGGTAAACGACAACCTGGAGACTGCTGTCAATCTCGCCTGGACAGCAGGAAACAATGGCACTCGCTTTGGAATTGCTGCTAAATACCAGCTGGACTCCAGTGCCTCCATATCAGTAAGTGCCTCTTTTAATCCTCTCCCAAGAAAGCAATCTCAAAATGTGTCGACAAGTTGAAATGTAATGAAGAATAAGGGCCATGTGCCATGTGCCAAGTGAATGGTGTTTGTGAGGATTTTGTAAACTGCTTTGATGATACATATTTAAACATTTTGACTACTTGAATGTTTGACATGTAGCATTTAAATACAGAAAAACGACGAGGCCCATGTTATATGCTTTTTTAGCCAGGGTACTTAAATTAATCCAAATGTTTCTCACAGTTTTCAAACTCTGATAAGTGGTATTTTATTTGTGGTAACATTGGGTTTCAGTTTTATCAGCTGTCTTTAAAGAAAGCACAGGAAACACCGGATGATGTAAACACTCTCCAGAGCATGAGGAAGAACGTTGACTACATGTTTTTTTTATCAGCTATGGATACTTTGCAGCTGTTAAATTTCAGTAATAAAACATGACACTACGTTATTAAAAACAGAACTAAACCTAACATTTATATATATTTTTAATACATGACCTTGTAGTAATGGTTCTTTATCAATGGAGAGCACTGCCTTGATCCCAATTTACTGCATCATGAATTTGTGCAATCTCTTTGTAATTGTTATAATAATTTGATTTGACTGTTTTTCCTCAGGCTAAGGTGAATAACGCAAGCTTGGTAGGAATTGGATACACCCAGACTCTGCGACCTGGTAAGAACCAATTCTAGACTCATTTACAACACCCACAAACACAACAGACCTCTCTACCAGTCAATAAAACAGTAATGATGATGATTTTTTTGTATTTCAGGTATGAAACTAGTCCTCTCTGCACTCGTGGACGGGAAGAACATCAATGCTGGTGGTCACAAACTTGGTCTGGGCCTGGAGTTGGAGGCATGAGGATGTACTCGGCCATTGCATTCGTAGAAGAGGACTTTCTGAAGATTCTCACCATGAGCTCTCACATTGGGTCAGCAATGAATATTTTAAAGGTGAAGGCCAAAACAAAAATAATAATCCCAGCCCCTGAGCACTACTAGGATGTAAACCTTTCCACCAGCCTCCTGTGGTCATGGTAATAAAAATCGAATAATGTTTCAATCGTATGTTTATAAATGAGTTACTCCCTCTGCCAATTATCCTCCTAAGTGATAGAAAAACCCTCCTCTGGTTGCATTTTGTCTGGGAATGGTTTCCAAAAACAAAGGCTTGTTAATTTGCTGAAGTGTGATAACGTAGAATGTAAAACTGAGCTGTTATTTTGCACAGTAGAATATACACTTATTTAAGCGCTTTATCCTTTTATTTGCACATTTTATTTATATTTGGTAGTTACAGAATATGTATATCAAGATGGAAGCCAATGTATTGATTGGTTCACCTATCATTCTGTAGACTCTTAATTATCCCGTGTGATGACTTTGAGATCTCTGCTACCTAAATACCTGCTTCTAAGTGATTCCTCCTTTCCTCCAAGTGACTTGAGTGACAGAATGTCTTGAGTGAATCATCCACTTTTTCCACCCATTTTGGAAGACTGTGACACTAATCTAGAAGCAGTTTCTGTGTTGGTGTATGTCTTACCCTTTGCAATAAAGTCCTTAAATCCACCAACATCCTCTCCTGTTATTTGAAGATGATATATCTTAAGAAATAAAATGATGCACTACAAAATCAAAGGGTATATTCAGTTTTTCTACTTTATAATAAAAATCATTTTATTTAATTTTTTCAAAAGTGGCATTTGTAGGTGTAAAATGGATTTTAATTGAGGTATTACAGATTTTGTAGTAAAACTGGCAATAGAATTACAAAAACAAAAATGGAACTCTACAATTTCCCCTTAAAATGATGGCTCTTATTGGATAGGTGACCTATAGCTTGATAGCCAGCGTGACACCGTCTCCCACTGTGAGCATGCTCAGGCTGATTCGAGTATCTTTGTGCAACTTCTTGTTCAGTTTGTCAATGGCCACAGTGTCTGCATCATCCGGGGATGGATTTATCACCTTCCCACTCCACAGCACCTGCAGGAGCAGAAGGAAAACGTTAACAAGTGTGTAAGATATTCAGCAAGGGCGGAAACGTCAAATACTTGTTTAGAGTGAAGCCCTTACATTGTCAATAGCAATGATGCCCCCTTTCCTCAGGAGTTGCAAAGACCTTTCAAAGTAGTTGTCATAGTTAACTTTATCTGCGTCAATGAAGACAAAGTCAAATGTTTCAGCCTGGCCAGCAGTCAAGAGCTCGTCTGAAAGGGAAAAACAGAGAGGTGATGTTAACTCCAATAAACAAAGAAAGCAAGAGGATTTTACAGCTGGCTAACTATGTAAATCACATTTTCGTATTCAAGATAATAATGTCTTGCTCATTATTATTTTTTTTTTGTTTTGTACATTTTAGAATTAAACTTTAAAACTGAAAGACATTCAAATATTTGCAGATAAAATGTGAGGAAATAATTAGTTTGATAATAATAATAATAATAATAGTATGAAAACATATTCAGAATTGTACAAGTAGAATTCATGGTTGTAAATGGGAGGACATTAGTGTTGCGTTGTAAATGAAATAGCCCACGCAGTACATGTGACCGGATGACCTCTTAGGTGATTCACGCACGTAACGTCAAATTACGTCAAAAAACGTCTTAGCGGTTGATTCAAGTGGGAAAAGTTTGTAAACGGATGGTTTTCTCTGGCGGGACAACTGGAATCCAGGTAACAATGTTTACAGTATTAAAGAGTAACTAAACCCTAAAACCACTTTTTTTTCAACTATAAACCTCTGTATTTGAGTATTAAGTAGTGTTACGGATCAATCCAAGTCCCAATCTCGACATTTGAGTACAAAGTGTTGACATTTGAAATATTGTGTTAGAAAGTGCCCTTCCGTTTGAAAAGTTTTAACGGCTGTGTGGAGTACAGTGTGACGTAGGAGTGAATTACTACGTCATCAAACCTATAAAAGCCTCGTCACCTCGCTCGACTTGGCGAACTGTGGGGACTCAAGTGTGTGTGTGTGTGTGTATTTGTGTGTGTGGGGAAAACATTGTATCATGTTGGGTGCAAAGCAGTGAGTGGGCGTGTCTTACCCCCCTGCCCCCCTCCCTCTCGAAGTGGATGCATTAAGCAGTACAGCTGAAAATATGGGGTTTAGTTACCCATTAAGTAGATTCAACTGTACAACTGAGTACAAGTCCTGGAACGATGAAATGGAGTGAAGCTAATCATATACAGGGTATTGCACACATGTATAGTGGATATGGTAAACCAAAGGTGAAGACATGACTAGGCTAAGATAAACGGAATGAAAAAGTCGTTGTAACTAACCCCAGCTGCAGTTTATTTAGACTAAAGGTAGTTAGGAGTCGGACACAACAATGGGGCTTAGACTTGTTATAGACAACAGAGTTCAAGCAATGTTATGTTTGAGTATCAGCCACAGAGAGACTATTACGTTCATGGCTTTTGGATAAAATATTCCTTAGACTTGGAGCCCCCTGAAAGGATTTTTGTGATTGTTGCATGAGGAAATGTAACATCTGATTAATGCCCAACAGTACGTTCAGAAAGAGATGTAGAACTGTACCCAGTGTTTTCAGTGCCGGCTGGATGCGTAGATCAATTTTTTTATCGACTTCAGCCTGTACAAAAAAAAAGACACAAACATTTTCAATATCAAAAGTACAGCAGATTAATGTTCCCATGATAGATGATGTGTGGCAGTACATCATGAATGGGGTACTTCAGTAAATGGATTTGCATATAAAACAAAAACAAAAAAACATTACATGTTGCTGTTGAAACATGGCCTTTTGAGGATTACATTCTTTTCACCATATTATCCTGGATACAATTGTAGATTAATGACTGACATGTATAGTCCATATTCCAATTCTTATTATTGCAAGAATGTATTAAGACAGAGATAAACCTAAAATGTAAACCTTACCCACCAGTTGTAAGTAGTATCATTTATTTTTGGTGTTATTTTGGTAAAACTCCATGATATCTGGTCAAGGTGTTCTTTTAAATACCATGTGCTTTAAATGAAGTTGGTGTTAATAAAGAAAATAATCAAGATCAGTGTTTCCCCTAGGTGTACAGCTTTTTTGTTTTTGTGCGGGGAGACGGATGCCGACACAAACACTTGAAGGAATCTTGGTGTTCATGCGTTACTTTTAATGACAGCTGTACTGTTCTATCGGACAGGTATCCTTAAACGACTTCTTTCCCTGATATCTGATTCTATCCACTATCATATCTCTACAATAAAGGCACAAAAAGCCCAAAAATAAATCTAAAAATAAATAAACATGTATATACATTTTTTTTTAAATTAACTTGACCTTCAAGGGGGGGGCGGGCTGCCCCCCTAATATAATGGTAGGGGAAACACTGCAGATGATACATTTTGCAATAATGCTTTTTTTGTTGACACTGAAAATGACTTGTGCATAATCCAGCTCCCAAGGGTATTCAAATGTATTACTTCATGGTCTGTTGATTTTCTATAGTCTTTTAGTTTACGTGACAAAATAGTAAAACTGCAAAACAAAATGAATTAGAAGTGAGCGATTTTCTGCGGACTGCTCGTTTTGTCTGATTAACAGCTCAAATATATTAAACTCATTACAGATAAAAGCAGCAAATCTCAACATGTGAGAGGCTAGAAGCAACAAACGTTTGTCTTTTTTGTTTGATAAAAAAATTCAATTATTAGTTTAAAGTTTCTGTTGATCAATGTTTTGATCAACATATCTTTTCTAACTGGATAATTAGAAAAATGTGTTAATTAGCTGCAGAGTGGTGCAGCAGTAATCTTTTATGTCACAAAAAACCAACAGACATGAAGTCTGCTCCGCATGCAGAAGCACACCGTTGCATTATACAAAACTGCAGTTTACATTACCTAGAGTATGAAAATCCTTCGCTCAGATCAGCACTTCATAGTATGGGAACAATAAAACATGTCATGAACCCCATAATATTTCAGACAAATGAATTAAGAGAACATAAATGCAATTGGTACCTCTTTCCAGAAGGGTTTGCCAATGTTGGTGTAGGTTTCACTGATATCACATGCCACCAAAACGCCATCGTCAGGCAGAGCCAGTGCAATGTTCAGTGTATTGTATCCTGTGTAGACTCCTGTGAAGAGAGGCTTTAAAATCAGCAACGTGTGACAAGGTAAACGAAACAATCATGGAAGCTTACAGTGCTACTAAGGAGGAGATTCAGTTTTTCTGAACAGGCCTTGTCGTCTTTCTGTTATTTGTAGTTGAGGAAGATTTTGCATACAGAGGTTCTTGGCCACATATAAATGTACCAGATTTCCAATCAGCTCTTTATATGTGTGCAGGTTTAATTACAGGCAGCATTACATCCTTTTCTTGCAACTAATTTTACTCACTTTACAAGTTATGTGTTGTGTTTTTTTTTTTTTTTTTAAATTCTAAAGGCAAATGCATTCAATATTAATAAGGACTGCTCTGATCAAGGGTATAAAACTAACATATTGGAGGCTGTTGGCCACTGCGCTATTGTATGTGTGTGTTTAAGTGCGTGTGTAATAGTTTTTGTTCCACTGTTTTCTCTGATCCGTGTTCACCATGTTAAGTCGAGAGCCAGAACAACTGACCAGCTTCTCCACCGAAACAATCAAGTGCGGCTGCAAGTAACACTTGTGTCATTTAAGTTTATAAAGAGCTACTGGCAAGGCAACATTACTCTTCAGTTCATTAAATGTAAATAATCATAAAAACGTTTTATTAAAAAGAGACAACTGGGTATGCAAACATTAATCATCAGGGGAATGATAGTTTAACATTCTTGTTTACTATAGTTGCCAGGTTGAGCAGACTTTGCGTACAGCACTTGGTTAGTTGGACCTCTTGTTTTATTGCACAGCCAGTGATATTTAATCACTGTGAATAAACAACTTTGGAGCAATTATGTCTCTTAATTCAGCCTTGATCTCGGGGCGCTTTGGACAGCACCCAAAGCTGCTCCTGGCAGCAGGATCAGCACCTTGAACAGCTCCGCACCACTCAGTCCTGAAAATGGTGATTTTAATCAAGTTGGCGCTTTGCGGGTTAGATGTGGTTGTTGACATTTTCACAGGTTGGATTGTGTGGATTGGCTTTAGTAAGGGGTTGAGTTCTACCAACCTTGTTTCTTGTTTGCGTGAGTGTGTGTGTGTGTGCGGCGTCATGCGTTGAAAATATTTCAAATAATAGAAAACACACCATAATCTTATTTACATTCATTCCCACCAGGTACAGTCTATGTGTGGGGAAACACTGAGATGTAATGTAAAGTCAGGAGCCCTCACCAATCTCCAGCGCTTTCTTGGTTTGAATCAGTTTTGCCAGATTGGCCATGAGCTGCGACTGCTCACACGCAACCATCATAATGTTCATGGGGTCTTCCATTGTTTTCTGAAAGCAATGAGCAGAAACCACTCACGTTTGTTTCACCAATCACACCATAAAACGTAATTACATCAAAAGACATCAGGCGCTTCCAGAGCACAAAAGTATTTCAGAAAACATCCTTACCAGCCTCAGCTTTGTCAGAACCGGATGCTCCCTCATGGAGTGATTGAGGACATATTGCATCAGGGGGTCAGTTTTGCCCCCAAGGTGGCTTTTGGAGATCATTCTGGGAGATTTCTTTTTTCCTGAGGGCCAACATGAACCATGAAATAATTATAAAGATCTCAAGAGTATGATGGTATGACAGGACCAGCAATCCATGCTATACGTCTTTCAGATAACTGGCATCTGTTCCAGTTATTGTACAGTAGCTTTATTTGATTTAGAGTAGATAAAATACAAGTGAGCTCAGTGGGTAAAATCCAGTTATTGCACTATCTGCAAACGATCCAGATAAAGAAATGAATACTGGAAATTGTAAGACACCAAAGCATAGCCTGATAACCCGAGGGCAACACAATGAATCAGTTTAGACTTAGAATCTTGTGGCATCTTTCTCTCTATGTTTCTTATCTGTAAATATTGTTATTGTCTAATATTTATCAGGATGCATATTGCTGATATACTCTATATACTTTTGTTTAAAGGCTTAGCAGATTTGTATTTACTACCTGACTAGGAGGGTCAACGGAAACCTGAATCGAAAGTGTGCAAACTACCTTAAGTGCACTTTGTACTGGACGGTTATTTACTTAGTATAAATCCAAGCAGCTGTGTAAACTCCAGGCAGTGAAATGACTTTGACTATTCTGTATAAAAGGTGAAATGCAAACAGGTTTGACAAAATATTGTACAAGTCTTCAATTTTCCACTTTTTATTTGCAAACGCATGCTACACGTAATTTATGTCATGTAAGCCTTATATTAGCACACCCATTGCATTTTTGGTTGGATTTCATTAATCTCAATCCATAACAGTCATTCAACAATCTTGGTGCAACAATTCAAATTTAATTCACAGTTACCTCTTATTTGACAGCATAAAGCACACCACAATTACGGTAGTATATATATGTAACTATACTCATTTAATTGAAAATAAATAAAAAAATCCACTAGAAATTCTACTTATCTTAAAAAGATGAATCCCTGTTCAAAGTCCACATAATGGCCTCTAACAACTTCACCTCCAAGTGTAAGTTTATTACTCTTACAAAAAAACCTTCCATAACAAGATATAACAATAAGGGGAGAGTTACACCCTGAAAAGCTATGTGTAACCTGAAAACAGGGTGCCAAATACTAAGCATTTGAATTGTATGTTTGCATAATTTTTTTTCCTATTTTTGAAAATTCTATTTATTTGTCACTTCTTTACTTTTCCATGACTAGCCACTTTGGGGAACTTATTTGACTTCCAAAGAATTGTACAGAAAATGCCACGATATTGAGACAAAACAAGAGAACAAAGGCTTGTTCTCACACACTGCCCTCTAGTGGTCACAGCTGTCATGAGTAATCTCGCACAGCTTAAAGCAGACAGGTTACCTTGGTTGTAGTAGCGACGTCATAAAGCTTTTAAAGTCTAGTCTTTAGGCGTTTGCACCTTACCGAAAAAATAACCGGCGACAAATACAACTCCCAGTGTGAAGGAACCAACCAGGGCCTCTTTGGAAACAGCACGAAAAGACATACTGGTGGCTGTAGCAATATTACCACACGATTTAACTGTCCACAGTTCAAGCCCCTTCCGCCTTGGCCGAGCCCCGTAACCGTAATACTGCGAGTAGAGGCGCCGCTCCACAAGTGTCGCATAGGAGGCTTCTGTTGCATATATGTTGGTGCACTATGCGTTTAAAAGTCTCCCTTCTACATTCGTGTGACACTTGGTTGTGTTTTGCAGACATCAAACGAGGATATAATAAACAAACATTCTAGCGAATCTAACCAAGGCATACCACACGTAGAAGAAATGTCCCCAAAAGGCGTAAGCGCACTGGATTTGACAAATTCCTCATAATGTAACATGTTATAGGCACTTTTGACATGTCATTTTAAATCCACATTCAGACGCAAACGAATGCATAGAAGAAACACTCACCACAAAGTTGCGTCTATGGTCTGTTAGGTCTTGGTGAGCGATCCCCTTTCCCTGTGCAACGAACCTTAAAAATTCGGTCGCTCATGTAGATATAATCGCAGTCATATGACCCGCAGTTGGTCTCATGATTGGGCTGAACATCAGACGCCCATTGTTGCGACTCACTGCATGCGTGCAAGTGAAACTCCCCCCTTTTTTTTTCATGGGAATATGTCAGGAGGTACACTTAGTTTATTAACAGAATGGAGAATTATATCCCACATTATCTGCTTCAGCAAAGTGTGTGCCACGCTGTGAATATGTTGGGTTACAATTTCAAGTCCTACATTCAAATGTATAGTTATTGATAGTTCTGAAATAACAGAAGCAAATTATAATCTGTAAAAAAAACAAAACAACAACCTTTCATTCGATATAATCCCTTTCAGATTTTTCATTTATGTGTAATCGTCAATGGATTATTTTATTACATATTCATTAATATGTAAGTAGCACTGTTCTGTAGTGTTAATCTGCGTGGGAGCTGTCAGATTAATGTTCAGATTGAACCACTGTAGTTAAAGATTTGTTCCAGTGTATCGTGTTCCCTCAGTCGCTATGAAATAATTCTCGCCACCAACTAGGAAAAAAAAAAACACTATAAAAAGAATGTAGCTAAATCCTCTGGTGTGATTTGAAAGTAGAATTAAAGTTGATAATTAAGATGTAGAGAAAAAAATCATTTGCCAAGTAGCATTCAAAGAAACAAATTCAAAACATTCTCTATAATTATAGTGTAAAGAATTTGTTTTAGCTCCAGATATAAACACTTGTTCTTTGTCTTAAGGATTCCAACAGTTTTTATTTATTTACACTTTCTTCTTAGAGAGGATACACTTTGAGGGTAAACAGTTAATAATGACTTGAGACTTAATAATAATAATTCTTATATATCACATCATGAATAACAGCGATAGATAAAAGATCATAAAAGGAAAGAATGTGATGATAACATAGATATTTGTGTATTGAGTATAAATTAAATCCATTCATAGGATAGGATAGGATAGTACTTTATTGATTTATTGCGTTGCAGCAGCACAGACAAGTAAGGTCATACACATGAACAGAATAGATGAGATAAGATAAATAAATAAAACATCTATCTATCAATCCAATCTATTATCATCTCCTGAGGATGAATACCAGTTGAACAGGGGATCATACAAAGACGGGCGGTGCTGTCATGGCGTGTCTTGAAGCTTTACAAAACAAACAATAACTTCATTATTGAAATGGTTTGTGTGCACTCTGCTCACAGTAAACTTTAAGTTGGCAACATATGATGAAAAAACTCTTTTACAACCCAATATAATACACATCACTTTATCAGACTGGACTATTGGAATAATGAAGTTCAATAATGATAAAAAGGTGACGAAGGGATGTAATACAGGTGTTCAGACAGAGAGGGGCAGTGTTGTCAAAGCAATAAAGTTTGACTCTGTCACTTTAAATAACTTGACTGTAATTTAGGAATGCCTTCAACTTTATGGGCTAATAATCAACATTTAGTGCCGTTTGTAAGCGTTTGTTTCAGTCATTCTGTTTTTTTTTTTTTAAATGTGGATTATACAGCTTCCCTTTAATAAAATACTATTTCTGTCATAATAAAATCAACACTAATCACGTACCAGTTTGAACCCAGTATCAGTGTGGAAAGAGAAAAAGCAGCAGCCCCAAGAGAAATCATGTGTTTGTTTAAACGCTCTATGAGTGTGACCCGGGAACTGTTACTGTCTGTTTGAGTTCACTGAAGCTGTGTTTATTATATCCAAAAGGGGGGCCAGTCTTCAGACAAATGTGCTTTGTTTGAACACTTTCATGCTACCTCCCCTATTTGCTCCCCTCAGACATTGGTGATGTGATGACGGTTGTCTTAAATGTGATCAAATGGGCCAGGGGGTGAGAGTCAGATTGACTTACAGTGCAGGTTTCAGAGCTCTCACTGACAGTAAGAAAGGAAATATCAACCAATATACATAGGCACTTAAAAAAATAAATCGTACACCCTTTTTGGTGTAAAAACTTCTTCCATCTATTATTAGCATTCATATAGGCATACATACCATATATTGACATATTGTTACTATGAAGCTTTATTCAGTAATCTGCCATTTATAATATCGGCTGATATTATCATATCAAGTGACTGTCAGTATCGGCTAATTTTATCCCATATACTGTATGTGCAGATATTTCTATATTTATTCATCAGTCAAATAACATTTAATCTGAGTATCTTCTTATAACACTAGCATTTCCTTTTCTGGCTTTCACCAGCAGAGGGTGCTATCTGGGTTATAACAAGCATTATCACGCTCCACTGAGTGTGTCAAGCGGTGATGCACAAACATGAGCAGTTACTTTACAGTTGAGTGACCATTGCATCTTAATTATGTATATCTTTTCTGCAAGTGTTTGATAACTGCATTTGAGGGGTTAACAGAATAAATGTGTATATCGATATCTATCTCTACAGACTGAAAATAGATCTAACAAAGATATTGGCCAATCTATCTCTTTCTCTAATATCGATATCGGCCCAAAATTCTCATATCGGTTGGGCCTTTATTTATTTATGTTCACATCACTTTACTAATTGCAATTAATTTTTATTCATTAATTTAACATTAAAATATCTTTTAAATATCAAGTCCCTTAATCTGCTAGGGTAAGATCAGTGGTCAGATAGAGTCAGATTTAACTCTTAAAATTGTACATCATTTTTTAAAAATTTGATCATTATAGATTTATTTTAAATTAATTTCAGGCCAAGAAAACAAAGGAACTGAAGTGAAACTCCCGAAGCTTAGGAAAGTGCCAACTTTGAGCCCACTCAGGAGACACAGCTGCAGACATTAAGCCCAAAATTAAGAAATTAAGAAGCATCAGATATGTGTCTTCAGGACAAAAAATGACTCTGTGTATTAGTGTTAAGAAAAATGTTCTTAAGGTGGTAAAAACATGACAAACCCATCAAGATAAATGTTCCTTAAAAAAACATTTGAAAAGCCATGTGTCAGGACCAAATTTGTCATTCCACCTAAATACAAACTCCTAAACTTCACATAATAATTAATGTAAGAGCAGAAGGACAGGCACTTTCCTTTCAGCCTTTTACTCTTACTCAAATTAGTCTTTGTACAAATTTAATATAATCCAAACGTTATCTGTTTAAGAACAAAAGTATTGTGGTTTCAGTCTGGCAGTGTATGTAAGGCATAGTTGCAGAAAATCAACCAACTCTTTGGAATAAGTAGCTCATACTTTCCCCTTTCCCCCATCTTGTACGGGATGATGAGAGTGCAGATATGTATGAAATGTTTCCACTAGAGGGGGATATAATCCTTCTTTCATAGAGTGATGCTTACTGAACAATAACAAGGACACTTATATCTCTCATCAAGGATAGAGAACGTGTGGCTTTTAAAGACAATTTCAACAAATCCCGTGCCTGTGAACTGAGACAGTATGCAGAAAGTGTTATTCATCCTCATAGACCGCATGGATTTCTATGTTTCTAAATGTTGTTTCTGTGTTGTACATGTTCTACCTGATAGATAGTTTACAATGTGAGGCTCTCTCTGTTCCCAGGTGATGCTCCCGGTCGCTCACAGCAGGGGGGAGGGCACAGATAACCTCCAGAGGGGGGGCTGAGATGCTTCCAGCCTGGCTGCTGAGGTGTGGAGCTCGCCTCGGGGGGGGGGGGGGTGAGCCTCTTGGTGAGTAAACATCATAACAATCCAGCAGGGACACACGCTCCTCGGGTCGGGGGTTTTTTCTGGTACGACAGAACAATGTGTGACACTGTTGTGATGATTGAGTTTTATAGGCCGGCCCAACTCCAGTCCACTCTGTCTGCGTGGAGAAGTGTTTTATGATGTCACATGCCAGGATGATTAATGTGCTCTGAAATGTGTGGGCCTTCTTTGTGTGTGTGTGATGAGGCAATATTCTGTTTTTATCACACGCATTACTGGAAACTTTACGAGTCTGTTATCCTTCTCCACACAGCATTCAGAGAACTTGTTAGGATTGAAATGACCCACAGTCTTGTTTCTCGCCGCAACTCTTTATTACTTAGCAAACATGCCCTACAAATTTCAAATCAGACTCGTCAGACTTCTTGGCTTCCCCCAGACAATGAAATGTCATGTAAGTCCGCTCCTCTCAACTCTCGAATTTGACTTTGGCAGCAGTCCTTCTCTTTGACTGACAGATGAGCGAGCGATACGACTCCATCAAAAAGTGCAGCCTGACAGTTTGATTTGACAGCCCTCTTCAAACCAAATACACCCTCTTGTTCCTGGCACTACATCAACTTGACAAGAGGGAAAGTGGGAGAGAGAACGAAAGAAAAGATGATGTAGATATCTATACTCTGATATAGATTTCACGATGAAAAAAATCATTGAAACAAAAGTCCATGTTAGGATGTCAGGTCTTTAGTTCTCCCATCATTCTTCTGTCTTTTACGATGTAACTCACCTCTAACACAGGACTGAAGTAGTATATTGTGTTGCTTTTATACAGTTTTTAGGCTGATGTCTTTTCGATTGTATATATATTCATGTTTACACAGATTTATAAAGTCAACAAAATGTCAGAAGTTCAAAAACATTCAAATAAAAAAAGCTATTTTGGAACAATTAATTTCCTTGCGCCGGCAACAGTGTCACATTGCGTTGTATATGCTTACTTTGTGTATTATTTACATTCAGAAACCATATCAAAAAGCTCATCAGCAAACTTTGACAGTAACTTAGATTTTTTCCCAGAAACAGATCCAACTTCCTTCCTAAATGTAAGAAAATGTAGTTGAAGCAGTCTTTTTTTTCCGGTTCTAGATTAAGCAGCTATTTAATGGACAGACATGCTGCTGCATCCACTCTCAAATCCTGACACTCATTCTACACTTAGATTCATAACCACAGAACCCTTCAACACTAATCATTGTACAGTACTCTGTTTAGCAAAGTTGGTTATTCTTCTGTGGCACAAAGTCGTGATAAACACTTGTATCTTTTTTTTAATAACATTTATGCTGAACTGGACCATTGGACTCTACCAAACTCGTTCTACTACTACTCGCTGTCTAAGTGTTGCCGGTTTCCTCTGAACTAGGAAAATGTGCATTTAGCTGTTGTGCTTCAAACATGTGGAATTATTTACAACCGACACACACTCAGGATTGACGCCCTCGTTTCTCCCGGACTAATCAAGTCGATTATTTCAAATCGCTTCACCTCACTGTGCAATTGTTTTCACTGCGCATTGCTCTCACTTTGCATTTGTAGTAATTGTGCATATTTTGTGTCTCAACATAATTTCATACGAGGGAATCCTCATTAATATATGAGGCTTCAGTAAAGGTTGACCTACAGAATAGACGATGTGAACTGGTTCGTAAGAACAATCTATAATGCAGTGCTGGAGTCCTAATGCACACACCTTTAGACTTTTAAAACCTAAGACCTATGGGTAAACATGACCCCGTTAATAGCCATCAAACAACATCTTTAGTCAATAATTCATCAATGTGAAGTATTTGCTGCCATTAGCAAGGGGGGGGGGGGGGGCTACACAAAGTTGTTATAGAGCCACTAAATATTCTTGTTCTTGTGCTGTCATCGCTCGAGTGTGTAAATCCTCATCATTGTGATATGCCTACATTCCCATCTCCCATTTAGCTAATAAAATGCATAGACCTAAATGATTCATGGCAACCATTTACATAATTCATAATTAAATCACAACCTGATGGCTTGGAATTTATTAGTTGTGAAAATGCATGTGTGGCCGTCGTGATCTGCTAATTAATATCTTCAGTTATCATCGGCACATTGCTCAGTGGGCTGACTCTGGTTATGGGGCAGGAGTAATGCAATGGAACAACAAATTATCAGTGCATTTAAGTGGGAATGTCTCGGAATGATCGCCACAATATGCATTTGCCTTAAGAGCTTAATGGGGGACTCTGTTTTATCCGAGTTGTCACATGTTCGGGCTAATCATTTCGAGCACTGTAAAGATTAGAGCTAATGCATTTCCACCCTCGAGCTGCAGGCTGCAGGGTGACTTGAAAACCGCGCTCTACACTTTTCCAACAGTCCACTGAAACATACGATGCATGCTGCTCTCTGTCACCACTGAAAACAGCACTGCTAACAAAGCACACACAATGTTTTCATTCATCGCTAAATATGTTGTAACGCTTAAACATTAAGGCGACTAATTGACAGGAAATTGATCCACCGCAATTTTTGTCCTTAATTGTGCAATATTACTTGACATTTGCTCATTCTGGTTTTTTAAATGTTAGAATTTACAGCTTTTTAAAACAGATTTAGATATTGGACTATTTTTACACACAATAAAACATATTTATTTTGTTTTAAGTCTCTGAAAATGTCTTTAGATAATATAATATAATTTCTCTTCCATCTAGTTGTTGTAGCCATGTGAAAAGTTTCTGTTTCTGTTTTAATTTATTTGATAGAACCTTATTTACATTACAATGAACATTTAAACTCATTTGCCAAGACAAGAAAAAAAAAAGACATGGACTGATACACATTTAAATGCAAACAAAAATGTACACGTGAATACATCACAGTACCATCTGATTTCTACGAGTGATGTTAACAGCCTCAACATATGCAAAATACCACAAGTACTGGAAAAGAAAACAATAAGCCAGAAACACAATGAACTTTGCTTTCCAAAAGTTCAAACAAATCAAGGGTAAATAGGTTCAGGATGTTCGAAGGTGACTCATTTCTTAGTCAGACATTATGACTACCTGACTAGTAAAGGTTAGAAAACACTCAGAAAACAGACAATTGAGAATAATTTATTTAAAATTACTGCTGGTAAAGTATGTAATTTGGTTTGCTGAGTTCGTCTTACATTAGCAGTAATAGCACCGCCAGCCTTCAGTCCTCCCTGCAGGTTTACATCCACATGCCTGTTGTAAATGTGCTTACACATTGCTCTGGTAAATACACAAGTTTACACCAGCCTACATTCATCCATATACTAAAACATACAACTTTTAACTGCATTTTCTAGATCAAAATAACCAAAAAAAACACGCTGCTTCAACGAGATGATGTAAGTCCACCGTGCCTGATTACATCCTTGTAGTAGAGCAGGGAGAGCAGGGACATAAACTGGAGCTACTGCCAGTCTACGACCACAAACTCTAGTAGCGTGTGGCTGCGTTGCAGTTTGAGCATAACATTTGACCGGCATTTAGGACCAACATATATAAATATTCATAATTTGTTCAACCAAAAAGTTATTCTGATGCTGACTAGTGATGGCGTTTAACCGTTTATTCGACTGAACATGCACATCCATAAATCAGGTATTTATCTATGAGATTTTTGCCTGAACCCTAACACAGTTAGGTTCAATGTACTAATGTCTACAGAAACAACCACTCCAAATCTTGATAAATTAACCCAGTATTATCAGAGCTGTTCTAGTGCCATTTTTTGATCAAACTAACAAGTGTATGAAAAATACAATTGACACATCCTTCAGAAAAGAGGGTCACACTGCTAGCATTGCAGCTTGTAACAACAGCAAGGTTTCTTTCTCTTTAAAAAGAAGGTTGATGTGACTTTCTGATGACATCCCCCTCTTTTTAAAAACACTAGTGTCAGGCTAATGGACTTGTGTCTGTAAGAACCATTTCCCCTTCTCATACGAGCTCAGAGTATCCTTAGTTTGAACATTTAATTCAGGACTGAACATCCACTAACTCTCCCCCAGCGGTGGACAAACAAAGGGGTCCTCTTCAGTAATGGACCCTGAGGCTTCACCACTATCTATTGATCTGCTGTCACCCAATTTCTGTGTGACTTATGCCCTGCTTAATTCCCATTACTATGCACACTGAAGCCTTATCAGGGAGAACAATAGGCTCGTTGTCACTGAGGGCAAAAAATATGAGCGCGCCTGTGACAGTGTGAGCACAAACTCATGACTCCAGCTCCTCGAGCCCTCTCCATGACCTCTCCGCTCACGTACGGCTGGTTACGAAGCCCCGTGTCGGAATACTAAACTCAATCCGGACTGCTTGCAGATGAATCAGAAAATTGGATCTCTTCTCTTGTTCCATGAAAACGACCCCTAAAAAAAAAAAAAACAGAGGGGCCGGCTCCTTCGCCATAAAACTGTCTCTGTGATACGTCTCCAGCAGTGATGATTCTGTGTTCCTGCGTGGCCCCTCTCTCTGCGAGCTGCTATCTCTTCCTTCAATTATATGTTTCTCTGCTCTTTTAGACAAAGAGTAATAAAGCTATAAATCCTGCGTCCGGCAGAAGGTATGGACATTCTGTCTCTGAACTGCTGTTGAAGCTGCCATAAACCACCCACAAAGTCAAAGATAAGGATTTACAGTTATTTAACATCATCCCTGTCCCCTAAATCACACTGATAAGAGAATTAAGTGATGGCAATAGGTTCTTTGTCCTCTAGCTATTGATTTTTTTCTAAACACAGAAAGCTTTTGCAATGTTTTTATTGAGCCTTCTATTTGCTTTAAGCTTAAGATTGGGAATTGAGCTATTTGGATTGTTTTATTGAGCCGCATTACTCTGAATTAATGCATCTGAAACAGAGCCTTCTTATTAAATATCCTTTAAAAATGGAAGTGCTTTAAATCTAGAAGTGGGCCGTATGGAGGACAACATTTTTCTATGCAGATGTAAAAAGAATAATTTAAAAGCCATTGATGGAATTGCTTTTTTTATATGGTTCAGGACAATCGGATCTCTATGCCAAGTCTGTCAATTTTCTGATATGCTACACTCACCCTGCTTTACATTACATGCAGAAGATGAACCGAAGCATGCTAAGCATGTACCCAGTTCAAACAGAATCAATTGTTCCATCTTGGCCTCTCCAGATAGAAAACACATGACTTTATGTACAGGAAGACATCCATCAATAATAATTGCTATTAATATCAAATCTGGAAAAGAATCTGCTTGTTAAAGACGCCATTGTTTCACCAAACCCTGGAGTATATGTGTCCCTTTTAGCGCCTAATGCCCCAGTTTGAACAAAGACGTGTTTAGCTTAGCGGAAGTTAGTCACTTGTTTCAGCATGAAATCACTTCTGTCAGTGCCTCAGAGACGGAGAAGTCGCCGCCGTTCATATTTAATGATTCAGTTGCTGCTTAGCTTCAAGAGTTCACGACCCTCGAAGCTATGATAAATGTCAAGCGCAACAATGTCCCACTAACTAGACATGCCACTGCCAAGCAATCATCTCGTTGTTATTGACGGGGGAAAGCATAAGGCGCTGTAATGTGACTCTAATGCTGCGTTACAGTGCATCTATCTGGGTAACCATGTGGGCCGGTTTTTCCGTCTCACTCAGTCACGTTCTTTTGGCTCAGAGCAACACTGTCAGATTGTGCTTCAGATCACAGAGCGTGTGTGAGGCGGAACTCTGATTATATGTCAATAGTTTTATTAAGCATGGAAAGGCTGGAGGAAAAGCTATCCATTATAAATTCAGCCATTATAAACTTAGCCATTAGCCAAGTTCTTGATGCTTCGACTGTAAAAGCATGGTCTATAACTCATTGTGATAAAATACACTGAGATTCAGACTCCTAACAGTTTGCCTATTTTCATGCTAGAAATATGATTACACTTGAGAATAAAGAGGATTTTACTTGTGATCAAATAATTAGTTGGTTAAGTAATTCTATAGAATTTAACATTTTCTTTATCATTTGTGTCAAAATGCAATATTCGTTGTGTTTTCCCTTTTTTTCCACATCATTGTGTTTTGAATGTCTTCAGTTTTCACTGAATTTAAAGACATGTCTATTGGCTTTGGTAATACAGTAAAGGCATTTGTCATCTGTTAAAAGAAATATCCCTGTAAAGCTTTTGTAGACTACATTAATTTGAAATTTAAACACAAACTGGAAACATTCAGCCTTAAAGCCCTTCTTTCTAACGTTGAGTATTCTTCACACTAAAGCAGGAATCTTTGATATGAACACATCCAAACGGTTTGAGTATTGTCAGGAACTTGTGTGGTCATGTAGCTCCCTATTGCTTATAGTAAGAGGCTGATGATGGAAAATGTTTCCAGGACTGTTTAATATCAGTGATCCTGACAATAATAACAAAAATCCCAGCGTGGGTTTGGTTAATGAACTTGTGTCTCCAGCCACCTTTTACCTCTTTATTATGAGCACAGTGTATTCTTAATCTGGACATTACTTTATGGAAATTGTGCCTCAGTCATGGAAACATGGGCATGCAGGGATTGTTAAATTAAACCTAGTTATTCAACTCAACACATTTATGTCTATTTATTTGGTCCACAGTACAACTTATTTTTAACATACCACTCTTCAGTAGCTGTCAAGCTGTTTGTTGCATACAAATAAAACAACCAGTCAGAGTATTGACCTGCCCGGCTCTGTAATGGGAGGTATTTATGATGGTTTAAGCCTTTCCTGTGAGGTCAATTCATTGGGTACCAGACCTCCCAGTTTGCCAGTCTTAGTATAGAGAGTTAAAGAGAGGTTAAACAGGTGGAGAAATGGTGACAAGAGTGATTGTAATCCTTGTTAAGATATGCTGCCCCTACACATCAATCACATTTTAAAAACATTAAACTGTATGATTATTTTTATGTTAACAATCTAAAGTTTTAAACAAACAGCAGACATGAGGAACTGTTTTTTTCCAAGTGGGTCCCCTTTAAGTTTGCATTTAGCTATTTTGCCAAAAGACCAGTCAGTGGCCTCAACCTGAGTTGTATTGTTTCCCATTTGATACTCTACCCATCACCCCCCTCCGTCCTCCCTCTCTCTTCAGTCAACAAGCCCACCACCAATAATTACAGGACAGTAAACAAATCAGTAAACAAACTATAAAACAAGACACAAGTAACCTGCATATGGCTCCTACACAATGCATTACCACAATGTTAAAACATTCCTTTAAAGCCTTTTATGGAGGAGGAACTACAATAAAAATGTATGTTGGGTCCTGGGGACATGTAGTAGGTTTTGTAGGAAAAATAGTAACAAACTTTTTGTGTTGACTTAAACTGCACAGAGCGCCTTAAATTTCAAAATCAGCAGATTGAACTTAATACATCCATCTCCGCTGATGTTCCAATATTGTACAAGGCTTAAAATGTAGAAATTTGAAAGATTTAATAAGAAATTGGAAATGTTTGCTGAACCCAAATAAGGAAAATGTAATCTTTGAGCTGTGCTGAAGACATGACAACTAGCTGTTATTTGAATTTGGAGAAGTGCTCAGTCTATTTTGTTCAAATATCTGTAGGATGACTTCATGTGACCTACCTAGTGATATAAGAGAGATCTGATAGAAAAAAATCATATGATGAAATGTATGTCTGATATTGTATTGTCCCTCTACAATTGAAGGAATTGATAAATAAATAATCAACGTTAATTCGAGTTACAGATGCATGGTTCAAGTAAAAGTCATTAAAACACAACAAGAATCTCCTGCCTAACTTTGGGAATACAAAAGACTTACTTATGTTATGACTAATATGTTAGAAAAAATAAACGACTACTATCAGAAATGGTTTCAATTGCTTGTTGTTATCATAGTAACGTTTCACCAAGCATGATGATATGCAGCTTTAATCCATCAATCATCCTGAAAAGGTTTAACTGACCAAGAGGAAATTATTAACAACTTGCCAAGCGTATTAAAGGTTTCCTGGAGATCTTTTAAAAATATTTTTAAAAACTCTTCGGTTTTTGGTGTTGACCACATCCCAGTAACCCTCCACAAAATGCCCTTTGAGCTGAACAGGGCCACTGGTGGGGCTCTGCCTCATTAGTGAAGTGTGGGAACAAAAGACTCGAGAGTGGAGGAGTCCAATATCCCCATAAATACAGCCGAGCGGGAATTATGCTCAAATGTAAAACTCCCAAACAAATGAGATTGGGGAAAACTCTCTTGGGCGTCTTCAAAACTTTGCCGTTGTCATCAATCAAGAATATTGCCATGCGAATCCATACAGGACTGGGACAAACTGCTTCTTTAAGCATTTCTCCGGGAGGCATAAAAGTGTATTTATGGTCACCGCAGGCAGGTACAGAGGAAGATTGGCAAACATGAAAATCAAGTCCTCTCCCGGGTGCCATCTAGCCACGCTGGGCTGTGCTAAATCACAGATGGAAAGAACAACAGTCTGGTGGCACAACAGTCTGGCCTGACAAAGCACTGCCTTGGGCCTGCATTTAACATCCTCCCCACAGCCTGTTATTGCACTCAATGTTTGTCTTCATACCTGTTTTCAGCTCTGTAATGAACTTCATCCGTCTTGTTCTGCACATCAACGACATGTTCCAGTTTAATGTAACCTACAGTTTAGCGTATATTACCCTGTGCTAAGATTTAAGGCCGCAGAAGATCCTGTTTCTGCACTTAGCTGATGTGGGATTGATTTCCTTTATGGTTCTATGAATCACCGGGGTCATTACCAAGTCGGACTCTTTCATTAAACTGAGCTACATCTCCTGCTTGAACACGAGGCCTTCTGAGAACCCTCCACCATGAATATACTGTCTGGATAAGACCTGCAACATGTAAAGTATGGCTTCATTTATCCTACAAATGCACAACATCGATCGTCCATGGATAAAAAAAGGCGACAACACCCTCTTGGAGCGTTTTAATAATTCAGATGTGAAGTAAAAAGGTTGTAAATATACTCATAAGTGGATCTGGTTGAGAAATGCAAGAGCTAAATCTTGTAAGTATTGGGATGAGTAATACTAAGAGTGGTAGAAAATTATAAATACAACGATGCACTTGTGTACTAATAAACGCCAGCACATCTTAAAGCGCTCCAAAAAAAACATTCTTTTAATTGGGAGGCTTATAACGAATCACTGCAAGTCGCTCTAACAAGAATATTACTCACGCACACACTCGGCCAGTATTGACTTTTCAAATAAAAAGACATTCATGTAGATAACGGCCGTTTTGAATCCTCATTAGTCACCGGTAATCTAGAAACATGGGCGATATATTAGGCGCAGTGTTCGCGGCTAGTCATTAAAGGAGAAATAAAAGACAAAATAAATCCAATCTTGGAACGCCTGCCATTAATCATGTTGGCCACCAGCGGCTGGCTGGCTGCTTAACACTTTTATTGAGTCATTTATGCTGCTTTTCCCTGATAATCCATTTATTCTGAATAATGCGTCCCTTCATGCTCAAAGTGCTGTGTTCAGGTGATACCGCTATAAACTGGATCCCCCCTCCCTCGCCCCCACTCTCCCCCCAAGACAAACATATTTTACAATAATTACATGTAATGGCTGACAGAAGAAAAGCAACAATTGCACATTATTCAAGGAGGCTTTTAATGAAAGTGTTAATTAAGTATATTTTCAATTATTCCTTAAATTGGATCACAAAATAAGATAGTATCATGAATAATTCACTTCAGAGTTTCTAATTAGAACTATTTTAATGTAATTTTGCAGAGGAGAATGACTTAACAAGAGGAGAAAGATGCAGAGAGGTTCACTTGTGTCCCTGATGAAGCACAAAGGCCGATGCACATTGTCATGTGATGTTAGACAAAGCAGTAGTAAACAATGATTAAGATATCTTAACGTCTAACATGAAGCTTTTGATCATTATCCCTCCGTCCAGACTGCTGAAGTGCCTCAGACAGCAGTGTTTCTGCACCTCTGGAAGATAACAAACCTTCCTAAATACCAACAGGCCAATGCCAAGAGTAACCCGGCCCCACTTAACCCTGCACTACAACCTTTATCTGCAGAGAAGCTACTGTTTAGTGTCCAGAGGCACTGAGTTACCAAAGGTAGCAGGGTAACATCTACACACCTGATTCAGTATGCACATGTTTGTTTTCTTATAAAACACAACACTGAAACTATAAATGTTGCTGAATGAATGTTTGTGATGTGCTGTAAAAATATGTATTTCACATGTTTCAGCCTTCAGAGTTGCTGCAGTAGATCGCTTGTCTTAGCTACTGATCCTTCTCTCTGACCATCAGAGGTTTGCCATGTTTCAACCTCACCTTTTAAAACCAGCACAGCTGGCTGAAACTTTGGTCAAGGTGATTTTGCCAAATGAAAACCAAAACATGGAGTGATTCCAGAGATGTTTTGGGTCTAATCATATAATCATACCATGCAGCTGAAATGAAAAAATACTTTTAAATGACATTCCTTAACCTAAATCCCCCCCCATACTAATTCTGTATATACTTTTTTCCGACTAGGTAATGACCCCTTTAATCTTTATTGTGTCAGCAAACATATTTATATAGAAAATACAATACATACAATATAGATGCATCACTTAAATTGTACTCACTTTTCAGATCCATTGCCATTAGCCACTGCCCTCCTTTGCATGGCCTTGTTGAAGATCACATCAACATTGAATAGTAAAGCGTCTATGTTTCACTTACTACTAAGGGGCATTCTTTTTGTGTATTTCCACATGGGGTGTTTTCATGGTAGATGTTTGGACTTGGTATTGAAAACACAAGTTTTACTTTGAACATTAACAAAGGCTCTGCTCCATTAAACTATCCAGGTAAGCTATGATGTTGTTTCAGTTGGCAAACATTTATTCTTTGTGGAACCTGAAGCAGCTTAGTAGAATTCAGCCACCTGACATTTTATTATTAACACATGTACTTTTCCTCCCTAATATGTCATATTGCGTTCTGTAAAAGAAAAAGCTGCCTTTGGACCTTATATGCAGGTAATGTCCAAATGAAAAGGAACTTTTTACAGCTAAAACTTTTAAAGGGATCCTGGAAGCTTGTGGACAAGTTGTAGAAGCTCTGTAAAGTTGTATTGGCAATGGCATTTCAAGTTGTGGTTTAACTGAAGTCTCTTGGTACTATTGTTTCACTTCCTGTAATTACAAAAGAGGTAATTAGGGACATTTGTTAAAACTGAGTACATACTGTATTGGTAGTGTAAGCTTGACTCAGACTACAGGTCTGAACTCAAAATGAGGAAAGAAGGAAACTTTGAACTGCACTTGTTAAATAAAGTCTATAACCCCATAACAGTTCAGCCAAGAGTAGTTTTATAAATATTGTTCTAAAGTAAGCTGTTCCGGGGTCCTGTTAGGACAAGAATGAAAACAGAAAGACTCGAACTGAAAGACTCTGAAAACACAGTTTTAGTGGTAAAATGTGACATTCTTGCTGTCAGTGATTTAATGTGATATTTAACAAGTTTTTGTATTTGTTTTATCATTTTTGAAGAGACGGAGCATGCTTGAACATCAGTACAAAAAACATACAGAATGTAAACATTAGAGAGTAAGCAAAAATGAGAGTTTAGGTAGGTAATAAGAATAGAAAATATGGGGCGCTGGTAGTCTAGTGGTTAGTGCGCATGTCCCATGTCAGGAGGCTGATTTCCTCCAAACAAGCGGCTCGGTTCAAATCCACCCTCTTTCCCCCCCTCTCGCTCCCTGATGTCTGACTCTATCATCCCCCCTCCCCCCACATTAAAACAGAAATATTAAAGTAACAGTATACAGATGTAAACATGCAGTACATGAATACAAACAAAGAAGAATAAATTCAGAAAAATTCCAGCAATAACCTCTTATCACCACAGATGGCGCCAGAAACCACAAACAGCACATATCTCCAAGGCCACACTTTTTGTTCCATTAGTTGTATAAATAAAAAAAATTGCTTGTAAAGTTTTAAATTTTGACTGTGCCTTCATCTGCCTGAAAAAAATACCTGAACATCCACGAGATTAAATGGAAAATAAAAAAAATACAGTAGTTTATGTAGAAACAAGGTTAAAACGTGTATTATATATCTTTATCATTATGTTTACTGCTAAAACAAAATCCTGGTATTCACTCAAAATGTGTGCATCAAATTACACTCAGAGAAAACCTCCATATTTCCATATCAGGTGTACAGATCTAAAATCTCACAGATTTCAATTTTTTGCTTTAAAAAAAAAAAAAAAAGAATCACAGCTGCTACTTTTCAGTCCAAAGTGCACGCTCCGCTTCCGTTCCCCATTAGCAGATCGTGGTGTATATTTTGGTAATAAAGGTTTCGAGCGTTCTCAGCTGCGTCTCAGGAGACTCTCTCACAAGGTCTCAGCCTGAAGCCTATCAAGTGTCCCACACAGCACGAGTCCTCACACCTGACGACACGGCTCTGCGGGGAGTTTGTGCTGTCATAATAAATCAGAAACAGACGGGATACAGTTTAATCACGGCAGTGTCCTGTTACTGCAAAATCTACCCTGCTCACCAAACTGTTTACGTCGGCGTGCCAACAGAGCTTGATGGTTGACTTGAGAGGAATAATCCACGAGAGATAACATACAAAGAGCAGTTGATGATTTATGCTGAATGTCTGATCTACTGTACTGCCAGTAGGGCCCTTAAACCTTGCTGGCTTTGATAATAGATGGAATAAACAGGATGCCTTTAAGGGAAAAGGAGCCTGTGTTATATCTTAACATGTTCACCATACCTTAGAAGTGAGGTGTTTAAGACATTTTCAAAACACAGTGTTTGGCTCTGAAACCATATGAAGCTTCTCCTTCAAAACCAAAGCAAAATGAGATGCCTGAATTATCAGAGTGGGGACCATCGCTATGCTTATATCTGTGCTTCCTTCCCTCCATAAAGATGAATCATAACATCTAATTCTCACAAATTACCCCAAACGTTCTGTAGCTCTCTCATTTCCAACGCTGTTTAATCTGTGTCTGGAGTATTCGCTGTCACTTCGCGTTGCAAACACTCCTTTCACTCTGGCACTTCATTGTCTTTTGATGGGCCATAAAAGGCTCGGGTTTGATGGATGATAACTCGGGGCATCTCTCTTTGTTGTGGGATGTGACGAGCGAGTGCGTGTGAGATGTGAGGAGAAGACGCGGTGTGAATGGAAGATGTCACCGACGTCTCGAGCTGACACCGAGGCCTTAAGCGCGGGCTTTGATCTCCGTGAGTGATCGCAAAGCAAACACAAATAAAAGATTCCACCACGGTACAGTTTCCGAGGAGAAAGTTGAACTAGTTTTTTTCAAACATTTTCCAAGAGGTTTCACCCTGATTGGCATTTCTAGAGGGAGAAATTCTAGCTCATACCTGGCCTCTGTTACGATTTAAAGTCAGACAAATTGGAAAAGGTGTTTCCAGAAGGGTGGAACGTGCTCTGGCTTCTACCTGTACGCAGAACTTGATTTATCAAGAGAAAAGACGGCTCATGTCATTGCCTTCTGATCCAGTCCAATAAATATTGAGTCCTGTAGAAGTCCTGGGACTCCCTGCTGACCCTCCAACATCTGCTCAGGCACTTACTCCTTAATATATTAGCTGTGAGAACAAGGCAGGTGTTTTCAGCTGCAGCCAGAGAACATGGAAAACAGATTGGGCCTCTGGTTTTCACGCAATTGAATTAAAATGAGTCACCACCAGCTTTCCCCATAAAATAAAATCACAAATAATGTAATGGTATGAAGGGGCAGGTGGGAATATTTCACTGGTCTGCTCTGTGGTGGCGAGCAAACATAATTGACTGCAGCTCACATCAGGAATCTATTGTAAGGTAAAAAATCCTGAGATTAATATCTATAAAGTACCCTTATTAAAAGCAAAGGCGTGCGTTGCACTGTAAACTGCTTCATGGTTTATTGCAGCCGTTTGTTGTTGGAGTGCAGCTTTCAGTGTCCACATGAGGCTCTTTGTGATTTTACTTTGATGTTTACTTAACCAGATGAGAGTTATGAGATGCACGGCCTTTACATTATAGATTACAAAAAGGAAACTTTAAAGGGATTATAATGACGGTAGGTAGACTCATGTTTGGTATAAAGGGAATTAGACTTATTTGAAAGCGACTCTATGGGAGAATCCCCAGGGCTGTTCAAAAGGTTTAATCAAGAGGATAAGACTAGTCTAGTCTTTGCTTTCGAGGATCAAGTTATCCAGTCTACCTTTGTGTTTACTTTTGCCCAAATATTCAGCCAAAGCTGGATAGGACCTACCTTATCCAGATAAAGACTTTCAAAGATGACCAAATCTGGATTACCCGTGCTCTAAATGGGACAAAATATTTCATACTTTATCCATAGGGGGTGCCAATACCCACACCAACTGAAAGATCCTTTAAGTTGTATTTAAGTAGTTTAAATGTTTGATACACTGAAAAACCATTGGGATAATACAACATAATAAAGGGAAGAGTGCTTTTACCTTTACCTTTTAAGAACACAGACTGAATGCATTAGGTTTTAGTAGTTCCAACCTTTCCATGTTGATTTCAATTAGTTATCTTGGTTGAATAACACCAACTCTGTTCTTTTCATCCATGTGTCATAGTTTAATAGAAAATAGAAAGTTGACATTGCAGATGGGACATCCCTCACTCATTGTCCTACTGCTGTTAATTCTCCCTTATGCTCCAAATATACAATAAAATATCCCCCTGACGAATGCACAACAATTTCCTGAAGGTTTGTGTGGTTTGGTCTAGAGAAAAGTGACAACAATCTCTTCACATTGTGAAGCAGGTTACATTTGAGCATCTCCACCCACCCTACTTCCTCTTGACCAAAGTACTGCACCCAACACTCTTACGATGGCTTTATTTTTTATGCAGATCTGACTCCTGATGCAATTAAAATATTTCTTTTTAGCCTTAAGGGGGTAGTTTTGTGCATTTGGAGTGCGGTCTAGTTCAAGAAAAGAGTTAAAAAATCATGAATGCAGCTGATAGTACTGATGGTTGAGTTTGCACTTGTGCTCACATGTGTGGGAGTAACACAGACTGAAACCACATTTCAGGCTGTCAGCTGAAAATGAGTAATGTGCTGCAGATCATAGCCTCAGGATACAGTCATATTTGAAGGATATCAAAAACCCATGATACCTGGAATTGACCCCTGTCATTTCCTTCAACAATATATAATTTTTTTTTACTCTTTTGTGTCTTTTTCTCCCATATGGGCTCAGCTTTAAGTTCTACACAGATATCCTCAGCCATCTGGTTTTCATTTCCTGCAAGGTTGGAGATGGTAGGAGAGTTTAAAAAAAGAAGCCTCGTTTGAACTGGGGGGCTAATGTAGTCAGGATGGAATCTGTCACTCAGTCTATTGCATGTTGAGGACTAAGGGCAGTTTCAGCTGTAAGCAGTCCATGATTTATGGACACCAAGTGAACTCTTGTAAGCAAAAGCCAGCCAGGAGTTCAGAGCGGCAACTGGGCTATTTTTTTTTGGCCGCGGCTCGCCTGCATTTGCTTTCCATTCATGCCAAAACCTTTCGCACGGCAATTAGCTCCGTCCTCATTTGGGTCTGCAGTCCCACAGGGTTAGCGAAGCCATTTATCATCCTCAGGGTTTGGAGCTCTGCAACTACGTCTCAGGTAGTATTTTTTTCAAACAGTCGTTGGCCCAGCTCTTTCCATTTAACCAAATGAGAGAGAGATACAGTAGTTCTGAAGTTCTGCCATCCATCCATCTGTCTGACGCCTTTGTTTTTCTCTACAGGTGTGAAGGCGAAAGGGAAACGTCATTTCACATGGCTCATTTGTCATACAGTAACTACATAGTTAGAGTGAATAGAGTGATGACAACATAGCCCCTTGCTTTTTTTGGAAGGTCAACTGCTTTGGATTTGGATCTTAGGGTGCGGGCACAACTAAAGAAAAACCTGCACTCTGCTAATGAGGAGTATGCTTGAAAGACAAAGAAAGAGATTAATGATGCTGAGTCTTTTAGTGAGCTGGATTTATAGAGCTTTTTAATAGCAGCCCTGACATTTAGCACATGTTTACACAGATACAGATATAAGATATGTAACCTTGTTGGGCGCACATTAATGAACTGCTCTTACTTTATGCTGATCTATGCCTTGACTTCTATTGAAAACCTAAGTGCTGGCTCTGCTACAAGTATTTATATAGCTTCCAAATGCCTTTGGGGCGTCATTAAAACACATATTTGAGTAGGCAGAGCCATAAACATGCACTGGATACATTTTTTGTTTTCTTAGCCCAAACATCTTCAGAGGCCACGAGGAAAATAATTGAAATACAGTCGGTGCATTTTTTTCGGTTTTCACATCCTTGGAGAGCCATTATTTTACAAAAAAGCAAGTGATATGAAATTCCACATTTGTTGAGACGATTTGTTTTAGGCTGTATCACCGCTTAGTCTTTATCAATCAGAATTAAGGCATTAGATGGCGCTATTTGGTTTTGTCCTCCTTAAATGGAGTTAGGACTGCAGTGTAGGCCCAGGGGTTACCAGGAGTATCAGAGGGGACTAATTGTCAAGGTTATGTCTCAGCGGATGATTGATGTGAGGCCAGGCTGTTTTTGTCAGCCTGTCAGGTGGCTGGAATGTTTAATGTTCTCATTATTGGTTGCTCTGTTGTGTATATTTCTCTGTCAGCGCCGCTGAGCCATCTGAACTGCCAGAGCACTTCAAAGGCCTGCAGGTCATCCGTCTTCCTCCTGACGCCTGAATGTTCAGCCTCAGCTGAGTGCCGGTGATTTGTTATGACTTGAGAGCCAGCTGACAGACAGGTCTTCTATAAAAAACATGCACCCATTTCCCCTTTGTCTTGCAATGAAAGCATTGCTGCTTCTGTAATGGAGTGGGGGGGAGGAGGGGTGCTGTCATAGGAGGAGGCTGGCACCTGACAGTTGTGTCATCTCACTAATTTGCAGACAGGAAGACTTGAAGTATTTTGTCTTCTTTGCCTAAGTGCGGGTTTTGGTTCTGGTGTCACATATTATCACAGGTCACCATCTGTCGTGGAGTGCCACAGGGAACAAAGCTGGGACCACTATATTAAGGTACATTTTCATATCCATCTTAAGTCCATGTGATGGCATCATGGGAAGAATGCTGATGACAAGCAATGAAAAGTGAGAGCTGAGATGCTTAAGACAAGAGGAGAATCCAAATGTCCTCGATACTTTTCCCAGACCTCTTCACAAGATTGATCGTTTTCTGCTGATCTAATTTTGGATCATACCAAAACAGCCCATTTGTCTTAAAGAAAAATGATGTGCCACTCGGTGCAGATGGAAACTATTTTTTTTCAAAGATGAAAGAGAAACTATTCTCCTCAGCCATAATCACGAGCTGTAGATTACTCTGTCGATTTAACCAGATGGCAGGATGGATTCTGCAGGCCCCCCTGTATATTAATGAACAGCAGTCTGTTATATTTGACTTAGGTAAGTGAAACGTCCATCACCTGTAATGGTCTGCCAGCTGGCTTTATGCATTTTTTTATACAACTTTTGATCTGTCTGGCATTTTTCATTTTAAGGAAATATTTTTTTACTGCTGTTTTCCATCATTGTCACAGTTCTGGTAAATATTGGTTTTATTTATTTCACCAGAAAGAAAGCCTCCAAGTTATGTCCACAGCTAATTTCCTTTCATAGGTCAAGGTAATAATTCTGCCACTAAAACTGTCGCGCTGGGCGAAGCACACGAGTTCGATAGTAACTCGATTAAGTTAGGCTGTCGACATAAGTGCAAACACGGCAATACTGTATGTTAACAAACCTAATAATAGGAAGGGGGAGATTTCTAACCATAGGTGTGGCACAAAAGCAGCTGAGCTAAAGGGAAAGCTTGTTTGGCTTTGTTTGTTAGTGTGAAACAAAATGTCTTCTTTCTGCTCTACTAAAGTTGTTTATGACTTAATCAGACGTCCTTCTTATTGGCTGCCTCTTCAGTGCATTTGAGACGAGTTCGCTAAAGAAACTGATTGTCTTTGTCTCAGAATGTCAGTTTGAAGGGATTGCAGAAAACTTAAAAAGGCAAGGAACACGTGTTTGCAAGCCTGAGTAACCTAGAAACTCCCCTACACATGAATATGCCAAGCCTTATTTTAAAACTAACTGCGGGGGAAAACTTTGGCTTCGTTTCCCGAAAGAGAGAGCACGAACAGTGCGGAAGCACAATGCCAGCGTGTCATACATTTAAACACTGTTAAATTAAAGGCTGTTTACTGCTCTCAGAGGCCATTCATCTTACTCAACGTTCGTCTGCTTCTTGCAAATTTGTCAGTAAGAGCTTCCACATGCCAAGACCAAGAGTAGGAGGAGGGGGGGAGGTTATCAGAGGAAGGTTTTCATAGCATGTCTCTTCAGTCAGTATGTAGTTAATTAGCCCCCACGCACAATAAGGCCAGAAGTCATTAATCACCCGGACCCAAGCAGAAGCAGACTCAAAGTGAGAAAGACGTTTTCGGAGACAAAAAAGTTAGCCGTCTATGACAGACTTCAAAATGGCCGCTGTCAGTGGTGTGTAAATTATAGGGCATGTTGAGTGCTGAAAGACAAGGGCCCACTGTTTAACTCACTGTTGCTCTTTCCGTTGCTTTGTGTGTTGACAGACTGTCTTCCGAGGGAAAATTCCCTCTTTTTCAACTGGCTTTTTTTTTTTTTTTTTTTTTTACTCAAAAAGACACTTTATTTTGAGTGAATGGAATAAAAGTTGTTCAAAATGAAGGTAATCTCAGCATACCACACTCACTTCCTTCTTTAAGAGGCCTCAAAAGGTCAGCAGCTCAGTCAAAAAAACAGCTTTAACTTTGTAGTACTATGTTTATTTTCCTTGTCAAAAAGGACAGGAAATGATGGAGTGATGATAAATATGGCGCTTGTTTGGAGAAGCGAAAGCCTTTCTCTCACAAACATGAACCCCGACGTTCCTCTGGATGATGGAAGACACACTTCTCAGCTGATTGAACATGAAAGAGGTCGTCGGCTTTTCCCTTCTGCGTCTGTAAACAGAGATCCGCCTGACTTTCCAGAGCACATAAGCAATGAGGAAGATTTATTCAAAGGCAGCAAATGTTTGTGTAACAACGGGGGAAATCCCTCGTTGGGATCATTAATACAGCTGACAGAAGGGTGTTAAATTCATTACATGGCCAAAACATTTGTAACAAGTGTTTGAAAGCTGGATGATATATGTATTTGCGGCATGGATTTATTTCTGGAAAGTCAGTTTTCTTGCATGACTGTTGGACCTTCAACCATAACAAGGCCAGAGGACGGCTTAACACGTGGCATGCAGCTGTGCAAAAAAGCCACCATTTTGAACATGATGTGCCGATCTGTTCCCCCTCAGGTGAAAGGCCGAAAGTCTCGCTCATACTGCACTTCAAAGCAGAACAGGTGGGGCCGCCATAGTGATTCAACGTGAAGTCATGACGACGTCCAGTTTATCTGAGGTCCTGGCAGTATTTTACATTGGAACATGTGGGAAAGAGATCATCTGTTCAAGATTGATAGACTTCGACACGGTAGGATTGATGTATGTGAGTCACTTAATGTAATAAACAGAAAGAAATGACCTCAGTCCTGAATGCAGCATCTTTTCCCAACAACCAACTTAATTTAGTTAATCGAAATCTTAACTTGAGTTTCTTAAGACAATCTGTATAATTGTAAAAATTCAAACAAAGCTTTACACTGCCACTATTGCAAAAAAAAGTTGATGTAATAAATACTGTGCAGTATTATACATATTGTATGGATACGAGAAATTAGATTATTATTATTTATTTTTTTAAAGATTTTTTTTTGCCTTTTTGTGCCTTTAATGGAGAGATAGGACAATGGATAGAGTCAGAAATCAGGGACAGAGAGAGCGGGGAATGAAATGCGAGATAGGAGCCACAGGCTGGATTCGAACTTGGGCCGCCCGCTTGGAAGACTATAGCCTCCAAACATGGGGCGCGCGCACTAACCACTGCGCCCCAAGTTTGTTTTTTAAAGTGAAACACACACTGTTAACCCCATCTGTGTAGCATTCATAAGCAGTGCATCAACATGTAACACATTGTTGATGACACATTGATGTAGTTGTAAGCATCTGTGAGGACAAATGTTAAATTGTGTATAAAATCAATGAAGACATATTTTACAATGCTCTCATTCATTATCTATTCCTTAGTCAACCTCTTCTTATGGGTCCCTAGAAGGGACAAAATGTGACATTTAAATAACCATAAAAAAGCATTCATATCTGCCTTTAACTACATTATAGAGAGTCCAAACATTCATTATAAATTATTTGACTACTTGCAAATTTCCATCAAAGATAGGGTTTAGGTTTTCCTAAATGATAGTTTTATAATTTTGTGATAATTACTTTATAATGACTTTTGTTCACTAATGGTTGTTTGTATGCTTTGTGCTCAGGTTTTTTCGTGAATTTAATGTGATTTCCCTTAGAAAGAACATAACCATGAAACCCATCACTTGAAATTTTACTGTAAATAAACTGAATACCTAAGTTGTGACACAAGAAAAAATGTATCACAATAACATCCAACACTTGCTCATTAAATATATTTTTTTTATCAAGTGTTATTACAGTTTGCTCTGCTGCGTAGTATCCTTAAACGCAAGATGATCCATCAGTCCATTAAATCCTTATTGGTTCAATTTGTTCATACACCAGAGGATGTGTGAATTTATACTGCTGTGTCACACATCTATTACATATTGAGGAATAATTTCTGAAGATCTTCCCATTTGTTCCCATCATACTGTCAATAAAAAAGATGCATCACGTTTGATCTACCCTGCATGGCTTTTTGGCTGTTGTGTAGACCTCAGGGCTTCATCATCATCTATCACAGAGCTGTTTAGGGCTCATCTGCATGAAGGATGTGTGCATGTGATGAATACGACATGTGACTGTTAATGATGGTGATTTTATTGCCCCAGAACAGCCTGATTTACTGAGGATGGATAATGACACTGTTGGCTTGATTTAGCTGATTTGTTTTAAGGGGGCTGGAATAGTTAGGCCTCGCTTTATTTCATGCTCTCTGCTTCCCGGCTTCATTAGAGCGATCACAGGCGCCGTGGAAACGTCTCACATCTGGTGTCATCGTAAATCTTTGCTCACGGAGCTCCTCACTCATATCACTCGCTCGTTTGTCTTCGTTAATGAAAGCATAATGCATGACCTCGTGATTGAGAAGATTCTGCATGTTTTGATGAGCATGAGATAATGCATCTGAACACACACACATACACACACACACTAACACACACAATGTACCTATTGTAGGTTAAGGCCTGTTAGTGGTTTGAGCATCTTAAGTTCAAAATGCAAGAACACATGCTCTCAATAATAACTTTTTTTAAAAATATAAAATGCTGAGAAGACTTTATAACTCTGGCATTACTTTTTCATCTGCAAGATGTTTGCATGACCCCCAGACAGCCTCATGGTAATAAAGCGAAATATATAAAATAAACCAAAGTTATATATATATTATGAAATTACATCGATTAACCATGGCTGTGCACAATAGAATTGCATCTTTATAATATTTGTTTGTGTTAATCTTTGCAAAATCCTCTTAACATGAAATATTGACCCCAATAAATAAATATGATATATTTGCTTAAAAGAAATCATAGTGACCTCTCACAAGCCAACAGTCCCATTGTCCAAGAAGATAAACACAGCTGACAATGAATTAAAAATTTAATAAATAGGATGTTATAAATTCTTGTTAGTGCCTTTTTTTTTGGTCTGATTTTGCCTTGGAATAATTAATTTATGAATTAATTTCACCGCATTGTAAGCATTTTTTTAAAGCTGTTCCAAACCTTCAATGTATCACCCAGGAAAGAAAAATACAGCTGTCATGTTTTTTCTCCTAAAAATAATAAATCAATTGCGATTCTGAAACATGAAATCAACTCTGGTGTTGATTTCTATTATTCTGTGTCATCACTCAGCATATTTTAAAATAACAGTGAGGCATAAAAATAAATTACATTTAAGTGGAAGAGGTCCCATTTAAATCAGTACAAAAAAAAATACAGTTTTGGTACACAGCAGGTGAAGTGAACACAAAAATGTTCTCCTGTGTAAAAAGAATGCAAAGTGAGGCTTTTTTCAAAGTTATATTATTTTTTATTTTTAGTCACGCTTGAAGCTATCGCAAATAAATACACTGATCCTCACGCGGATCCAGTCCCTGCATGAAGTACAATATAAAACTCATGTGGCCTAAATCTCCTTTATAAACGTATAATTCTCTGTCTCTACTGGTATCCTAAGGCCGAGGCTGTAGTCAGTCTCTGTCCGTACAGGGCGTACGGGGAGTAGTAAGGCCCTGTGGCCGCGGGCACCGGCACCGGGCCCCCGGGTGTGGGCAGAGGGCTCTTTGAATACGGGTGGTAGCGGCTACTCAGTCCGAGGGGGTGATGGGGGCCCCTGAGGGCCAGCGTGCCGGGGCTGCCTGGACTTCCATTAGGAGGCATATGCATGTGACACGCCATGGCAGCGGCTGCAGCGGCGTTAGCGAGAGAAGAAGAGCCAGGATAGCCCGATATCAACTTCTCCGTGCCGGCAAAGGCCGTGTGAGTCCGCAAGTGGCTGAGCAACTCCTCAGAGGAGGAAAAACGCTTATCACAAGGTCCGTTAGCAGAAACCCAGTTACACACGTGCGGCAGAGGGTCGTTAGGCAGAATAAACCCATATGGATATAAGGGATGTCCACTAAAAGACGGGGCCGAGGGGTGCACGCCGTGGAGCGGGTGAGTGGAGTACATGAGCGGGTATCCGGACTTGAGCGCAGCAGCTGCTGCCGCCGCCGCAGAGTCATGCGCGCAGTTCGCACTGGACGCACCGGATAAATGGCTCGTGCAGTGGTAGCTCAGGCAGTATGGGTCCCGACACAGACTGGCAGACATAAGAGAAGGAGGAGAAGCTCCAGCCAAAGGGCTCCCTGCTTTACTGCATCCCAGTGAGTTGGCCGCGGCAAACTGTGCGCTTAACAGCTGGCTGCTGGATTTGGTGGGGTCCAGGGTCATTCCATGAGGGAGAAACGGCTGAGGGTAACCTGCATAGGCCCCCGCTAAACTTCCAGGGTATGAAATACCAGCAGGTGGCATGGGGAAAACTGTATGCCCGGGTTTGTAGGGGGAAACGGGGGCTACCAGTCCGGAGGAGAGCATGGAGGAGGAGGAGGTCACAGATATTGAGTCTGATGTAACAGTCTTTGATCCAGATGTGTTCTCTTGGTGTTGGCTGCCATCGGAGGTAATTCCACTTATCCTATGGCTGCCATTACTCTCTGTAGAGCTGCTTTTATTGCTATCAGACTCCTTCTTGTCCTCTTTGTCTCCCGCTTTGCCCTCAGCTGGCACAGGAGACACGGAGGTGCAGGAGCTGGGGCTGCCTGTCCTGGGGCTGAACGGCTGGCAGGTGGCGCTAGGCACTCGGAAACTGTTTTTATCTCCACTCAGGCTGCCGCTCGACTCCTTCTTTTCCGACGATTTCGAGTACGGTTTAAAGCTGGATTTGTCGTCGGCTCCGATGTCGCTCATTTTCAGCGGGCCAGATTTACTCTCCTTATCGCTAGATCCACTCGAGGTCACGGAGGAGAGCTTGGAGGAGGACGGCGGGTCCGGTTTGCCGATCTGGGAGCATGTTTGCGCCAGAAGAGCCAGAGGACTTTTCTTTGCATCCAGCTGTGAGACGAAACAAAACACAGTCAGCATAACCCATTAAAGCACTCCAGATTACCAGGTTGTGGGGCAAATACTCACAAGAAAAGGGTTCCGCGTAATTTACGCATTGCGCATAAACTTATCTCGTTATGAAACTCAGAACTCAGCGTAATGAGCATGTTAAGAGGTAATGCACTCACGGGGGCTGATGTACAGGAGATAGATAAGACTGTACAGCTGCCACGCGTCGAAAATGACAAACACGGGCATCAGTTTGCAACAACAAGGTCATTAAATTTCAAAGCGAGTCTGAATCCGATACAAAAAACAACAACAACCTCCTCAAAAAACGACAATAAACTCCGACATCAAGTGTAAAAATCAGAGAACAAGAAGGCTAATCTTTCCTCTATCGAATAATTTACTACATCGTTTGAATGCAATCTTCAGTTATCGATCGACTTTGTCAACGACATCCATCCCGTAAAAGAGAAAAGAAGCTTTCGTGTTCTCTGATTTCAGAGCGAAATACTTGGCCGTGTGCGCAAACGTTTCAACAAAAATCGCGTCGGCTCTTACCTCGATGGGACTGACAGGCGTGGACGGTAAAGGCTGAAGGTACTCCGGGTGTAAAAGGTGTCCTGCCCGAGCCGTGAGCATCTTTAAAACCTTGATGGGAAGGCGGCCGGCTTGGCGAGAAGGGTCTGCGGGCGAGACCGAGTTGTGGACGGTTGGATTCTTGAGGTTCTTCTCTGCGCCCTTCTCCCCCGAGGAGCCGCTCTCCCACGCTGTGTTCGTGCTATTTCTCAGGACAGAGACCGTGGGCGATGTGATCATGACCCAATTCTCATCGAAATGGTTGAGAAAGACATGTGTAGAGGAAAGAAAGCCCGCACTCAAAGACTTCAGACGGTTAAAGCCACAGTTAAAAAGATGTAAAATCCTTAAAAGAGACGCCTGTGTGAGAAGAATCCGTGCGAATCGCAGCCGCGTTGCTTCATCTCCGGTGTCGCTCTGACAGTGTGGCTGCAGGTCCGAGAGCGCACTCGGTTTACGAGAGCTACACGAGAGATCACTCCGCCTCCTACACCAAAGCAGCGTCGGAATAAGTCCGCAGATCAGAGCCTGTTCCGCCTCCCAATCAAAGAGAAAACTCGAGGTGATCGGGGGGTCGAGTGAATGTGACGTTTCCTCCTCACACGAGTGTGTGTTTCACATTTCACTCACTCAGAGCGGCTTTTAATCTGGAGTTTTTGTGTGCGTCTTTGCGTAATTGGCGCTTTGACGCATGCGCCTCAAATGTATGGTGAGGTGTTTGTGGAAGATTTAACAGGCCAACGAAAGTAAAAACGATAAGTGTCAAGATGCAAACGATACGTTTTACATGACAGAAAAAAATAGGCCCTGTGCTACTTTTGTCAAATAATGAGACAAAAACGTTTCACAATTACACTCCTATTTGTGACATTTTTCTTTTGCAAAAAATAGTGTTCACTCTTTCTTAATCCTTAATGAAAAAGTGTGTCCTAAAAAGAGAAAAACAAACAAACATGGCTCTCCTTTTCAATGTGCACAGATATCCATCGGCATGTTTCACATTCCCTGCAACTTTCTCCTCTCCGTCAAGCAGAGTGTCATCTGTCAGTTCCCCGTCCTGCACGCCAGTTATCTGTCAGCTGTCTGCACTTATTTTTTTTTGTGCCTTTTCACAGTCAGATTCAGGTCAAACGCTGTAAAGTGAATCCATGAGGAGTGGAGGGGAGAAGTGAGGTTGCACCTCTCCGTGCCTCCTCCGTCGTGATTTAGGCCGTTTGCTCTGCCTGGTGTGGTCAGACTATTAACTACGCTTTGTTTAATTTGAAACAACCCTGAGGCAGTCATAAAGAGCTTTAATTCTGCCACATCATTTATTTAATTCTATTCAGATGTTTCCACGTTTTTTTTTTTTTTTGGTCTAAAGATTCAAGATACACCCTCACATTTCCGCCTAACTCAAGTCAAAAAAAAGCTATTTTTTGATATCATGAGCGCGTAAAAACTCCCCTTGTGGCTCCCATTAATCATTTAAAGCCTCCGCGTTTCTTCCCATAGAAATAGACCCACTTATCTTATTACTCAATAGCCTATAAACGTCTTGCTGATCAGGCGAAAGTTAAACATATGCAAGTGTTTTTTGATTGATAACAGGGGGGCTGTTTTTGGGCTCCGGCTGTCAGCCTCTGACACAGCGCTGTGAGTTATTAGGGCAGAGAAGGGCGACCATAAATTTCGACCGTCAGGCAAAAACTCCTTTATTGCGCACGTGATGGATGGCTCGCTTCCACAGACACCAAATTCTCGGCTCTATCCTTAAATGGCTGCACTTTTTGTGTGTGTGTGTGTCGTCGACGCAATTCATTACTTTTAAACAGAAAAAGCTTCGAAATCTCCTGATAGTATTTCACACAAGGACACGTTTATGAATCAGCCAGAGTCCGTGCAAACACGAGCGTTTATAAGCAGGGCTGAATATAACGACAGGAAGGGAAAGACTCTGTAACTGCGTTGTAAATATGCGATAAGGTCATTTCCATTTATTGATGAAGTAACGTTTTTTGTGAAGTCACTTTCAATGATGCATTCAGAGACAAATGAAGTCAGAACTCAAACTTTTGTAAGCAAGAAATGCGGTCAACTGATTCAGAGTTCACTGAAGTCTTTTAACATGCACAGTTTAGTTATAGGTACAATCTATGGCCAATTTTTTTCTACCCAAATGTAACCTGGCTTTTGCTTTATTCTTCGAAAACATTGAAATTTGATTTTCCAGGCACTTTTTTTCAGTTATTTTCAGTAAAAAAAAAACAAAAAAACTTTTTTGTAATCAATTTCATTTCTCGTTTTACTTTTTGCAATTATCTGACTCATGTTAACCCTCCTCATTGGACCACACACATACAAAACAGAAACAAAATAGTGCTTTCAGACCATCTGTCCACTTCATCTGTCTGTTTTCTAAAAAGTAAAAAAGTGATGTATATATTTTTTAACTTCCTTAAGACAAGTGTTCTTTTTAAATGTATGCAGCAGTGTTTAAATTCTAAATGAGCTGATGTGGTGGCGGAGAGTTCTCCAACCTGCCTTTCTTTGTGTTCTGTGATTCATCTTAAGTGTTGACTTTTTATACAGAACAGTAGTGCTTGTCTTTGCAGGCACCACCGATGCTGTAAACGTTGAGGTGATTAAATATTGAAAATAACAGTAATTAGGGTCACAGCGACAGGAGTTTCATTATGACTGTGTTTTATAATGTATAATTGCATAATGTGTGCATTGTATAATTCAGCTCTGCATGTTGGGAGGTTCCTACAGGGTTGATTCATCAAATGCATGCATGCGATACGGCCGTTTAATCTGTTTTAGTCCAAATCTTTTAACGCTTTTGTGTGTTCTTTCTGTTTTTCTCAGATGTTTTGGAGATTCCGCGCAGCAGTGGAAGAATTACCTAAACAACATAAGGGTAAGTTACCACTCCACTTGTAATATTCTGCACCTTTTAGGCTTGCACATGTACATTCAAGAGATCAAAAAAAAAAGAATTGAGCCAACTCAGTTGCAAAAGCCCTTGTCATTTAACTTAGAAAAGGATAGTCGATAAGTGCAGCATAATAACCTCTTGCAAATTGAATACAAAATCCTGTCGACGTGACATGAAAATTCACCTTGTGGCAGCCGGGCACATGCAGGGACGCGCCGCGTCAGCAGCCAGACTGGATGTGACAGGTAAAAAGGGGAGATGATGGTTAGAGGGTGCTTTTGTTTCTCGCCCGCGTTCTTTGTGACCTGTCAGGTTCCCGGCGCAGAGGCCCCTGGATCCATGGACCTCCTTTTGTCACATGCAAACAGTCTTAAAAGGCCGTTATCCAGACTGCGCCGATTGCTCCTGTTTAATTGATTTGCTTTGCACTGAGGCCTGTCACATTAATAATGGTTAAGTACAGGCCTAGTGTGTCACCCAGAGTGGTGCGTCTATCGTGAAATTAACAGCCTTAACTAACTGCTGTCTGTGAAGCAAGAAGTTATCCCGTGAGATGCAGCTAATTTGATACTTAGGCTAAAACTGTGGAATATATAATGAAATCAATATCTGTTTCCGGCTAGCAGCGGCACATTTTCTTCTTTCTTTCCTCCATATTTTTAAAAAAACCTTCTGAACAGTTTGACCTCTTCTTAAGTAGCTCTGTCTGCAGCTATATTATATCCCCATCTCCTTATGAACCACCATCCACAGTAAAACAGAGAGCCACGCTGACATGTCAATGGCGTTGAGTGAATGGGACTCAGATTACTCTCATTGCCACTTCACAGGAGCCTTTGACAGGTCGCGGTAGACATTAAGACTCTGTGATATTTCCATGACTGACTGACAGCTTGAAATTGCTCCCCCATCACCTTGATAGCATGGTAATGCACCTTGCATGCGGACTGTCTTTAAAGTGCAGGAAATTAGACTCCAAGTTGAGAGTCGCCTTTCAACCAAATATGACAAGAAAATAGACTCGCTTTTCTTCTGCGCCCAGAGAGGAGGGGGGAAAAAAAGGCCCCACAGAAGCTGGCACAGAATAAGAGGTTATAGGAGAAAGTGTCAGGAAGTATTACAGATATTATGTGTTTAAGACAGGACATTTCAGATACTTAGAAGTCATACCCATTCCTCTATTCCCCCCCCCCCCCCCCCCCCCGTCTGTGTCAAATGCTGACTTCATTTGCAAGAGCTCAACCCGCAGCTGACACGGAGAACTCGCACTATCTCGCCGGAAGTCAGCATGACGGAGACAGTTAGGAAAAGTTGAGGTGCAGCCAAGATCACAGCAGTGAAGGGTCTTTTTCACGTTGTCTCCTCAATTAGTTAAAGCTGGTCAGGAGTAAGGAAGCAAAGCCTTTTCGGAGATTATCGGCTGTCGTCCACTTGCCATCAGGCAGGTGAGGATTCCTGGCGGGTTGTAGTCATGCTGTAGAGAGGAGTTAACTTCACCTTCCCTTCTCTGGTAGCAACTGGAACCAACGGCTCAATTCAAGCTGACAGCTGCCATATTACCGCCGCACAACTTTGTGGAAACTTCAAGAAGCTCCAGTAAGGCCGTCTGTGCTGTACTTGTCTCGAAGCTTTTTGGGGAAAAGGAGAGCGATCATGTTAGCTTCTGATGACATTGAAGTTTGGTATTTAGCTTTTGTTTAGCTAATTTTGATTACCTGTAGGTGCTTTCAAAATGATCATTTTCATAATTTATGGATCTGTTAGATCCTACCTGACTTCTTGATCAACTGTTTGCCAGAAAATGCCCTAAGTGATTTACTAGAGCTCAAATATTTGTCTCAAAAGTTCATGTTTTGTCTGACTTGTCCTTCAAAACCCTGAAATAACCAAGTTACAAGGATATGAAACAAAAAAATACTAAATTCTGACTCTTTGAGTTAATCCTTGCGCAGTAAATGTCTTTCATGACTCCTTGTAGGTGAATAATTGCCAAACAGGCCAACCAAGACAGAGCCCAAACTTAAGTTTACAGAGATATGATACAAAAAAACCATACGTCCTTTATCACATAATGTCGTCAAGGTTTCTTGTAGCCCGAGTTTATGTCTCATAGTTGCTTGTATCGTCCAACCAGAAGTTCTGAACCCAAAGATATTCCGTTTATAAGAGTAGAGAACAGAACCAAAACCAGCAAATCCTCACATTTGAGTTGGAAAACCAAAGTTTACTGATCATTTAACCAGCAAAAACATTCCCTGGACAACCAATGAAACAATAATCATTACAATCGAACTGCAGCTCTAGCTTTCACCTTTATTACTGACGTTCTGAATCTTTCAGGAGTCAAAAGGATACCATGTTTTTGTTTGTGAATCTTTCAGTGTAAAAATCCACATTCTCTACATCCACACACATGCAGCACTCGATGTTGATCCCTCACATTTACTCGTCTAGATTTAATTTATGGAACCTAAGCCGGGGGTGAAAATGTACAGGTAGCGTGTTATGACACTGGAAGCACTGTGCAGGTCGGGATGAATGTCTGTGATGGGCAGATTATTCAGACTAAAGTAGGCCTAAAGAATGATCTTGTCACATTTCACAGGCCGGATTAGGAATACGCGGGAGGAGCGCTTCAGTCAGGAATTAGCGTCATGTGGTCGGCTAGAGACAAGCATGCGAGGTATTTGCCGAGACAGGCTTGGACACTTACCGCTCCATTTGTCTACTTAGTGATCAAATACCGAGGCTGATGGTTATTTCTCTGTCGTTTGCGGTTTATATGATACGCCTTCATCTCCGTGGTGAGAAATGTGGTGGGAAATTCAGAAATGAGAACACCCCCGTGGACATTCAGGTTCATTTAGCTTCTTTTTATAAACGCACCACATGCAATTCTACATGTACAATACAGCATTAGACACAACACATGATGCCAACTTGAACCTGCTATATTTGTGGCTTTGCATCCTTAACGAGAGTGAGTGAGAGTGTCTTCGGGCTATCAGAACGAGCTATTACCACCATGATTGAAGAGTGAGGGAGCGTGCAGGAGCTAAAAGACAAAGTAGAGGAGGCCTGACAAATGAAATCAAACTTCATAAGACCTGCCAGTGGTGTCAGTTGTTATCCATATCTCGAGCGCATTATGGTACCACAACGCAGCGCACCACCGTCTCATCTGTCGCCTCGAATTCATCACGTCTTCGACTGTTTCTTTTAAGTCACAAGTGTCAGTGTGAAGAGGAGTCTTAATTGACAACTGAGTGGCACCGACGTGGACCGCTGCCTTTATTTCGGTGCCAAGAAGGGTTGTGTTGTTTTTGATGAGCTATTATTGGCAGGAGCCGGTAGCAAGATAGCAGTCGGGGCCCTGGAAATGGGAAGTGACATCAGACAGAGAGGAGCTTGTCATTGTCTCCAGGCGAGTTCAATCCCAGCTGTAAGTTAGGAACAGCCTGTTGAAATGTCACTCAGACGACTTTCTTATCTTTGGGGACGAGAATTTTGGCTCCGTTCGGTGAAATTGTGGCTGAAGTTATGTAGACGTTTGCCGACCGAAATTTGAATAGCGAAAACAAGTTGGCGTGGTTTCAAAGAAGATGTTTTCTGGTTAATTAGATTTATTATGTTGAACATAGAAAGCTATCATGGCCCTCCAGCCTTCATATGCAGAGCTTTTAAGATCTGTAGCCCCAAATTTGCTGCAGTGTTTGTCAACACATTATTTATTTGTCAAATTGCACTGGAAGTCGGATTCTCCATCTAAGCATTACATATTTTCCAAGATATTTAGTGATAGCTGCTAATCAATACTTTTTAAATTCCATTTGCGTTGAAGTATCCATCCCTGTGGATTTCAAAGTGTTGATAAAAATGAAATGGGGAAAAAGTGTTTCATCAGTAGTATGATGAAATAAGTTATGCTAGCTAGCTTGCCTGGTGTGAAATAGCTCAACAACCTTGAAATAGATTTCTATGAAAATTGATACAGATGTTCTTAGTCCCTAGAAGATGAATCCTACCAACTTTGATGTTCCCCTGACTTACCAATGTGCCTTATTCCTTGGACTTGAATAACAGACACTTTAGCAGGTGTAACCGAAATATCCGGACACTGCCGACTTTACTTGTTACTTTAGAGGATACAAAGCCTCACTGCAGGAACCCTCTGCCGTAGTAAAGCTGATATAGCGTAGCCTGTCTTTTGATAAAACCGGCGCATTTACCAGGGGCAAAACAGATGTCACTTTGTTTTTTGTTGTTGTCCTGTTTAGGTAACGCCATCAAATAATGTACCAGCTTCTTTTTTGAGCACAGAGGAGAGGATTATGATTCATTGACCTCCTTAAGCACCAACTTTTTTTTTTAATTGTTTTTTTTTTTACAATTGGTGGTTTTAAGATGAAATATCCTTGACAACTTTGGAGTGATTCTTGTTCACCTTGAGATGAATTGAACGCTGATGAAAATGATGCTCAGCATTTAGCTGAAAGCTGTTCCTTAGTGCAGTCTCACAGTGCCTCTAGCATGGTGGTGGTAGACTCTTGGTTTTGTTAAATACATCATGTACAAGATTTTTGGAGGCTGACTCGACACATGAGCATGAGCATGATAAAACCATAACTATGTATGTATACAACAGTAGCTTTGGCTAGTATGTTTGAATCTTGCCTGATCAATCCCTTTAATATGATTTAAAGACAACTAGTGTAAACTGTTGTTCTCGATACTGCAACCCGCCCTCTGAGCACGTCTTGCATTTATAACCAGCTCACAGTAAATCAATGAGGCGTCTGTAACATCTAGCTCAATAGCAGCACTTCTTAATCACAATGTTCTCCTCTAATATTCACTCAGCTGGAGTACAGTGTAAATAAATAGCTCTCAGCACACTGCGCCTTTACTGTACATTGATCACAAGCACAAGACCCCAGGCGATAACGTACAGAAGAAAAATGGCTTCCTTGTTTTCAGTCATCCGAGGCTCTGTGCAGCCCTTAATAGACAGAATCAGAATGTCTGCTGTGGTGTTGCAGGCTTTATGAGACCATTACCGCTTTTTATTGTGTATCCCCGGACTAATGGCTTTCTATAGTACCTCTGATTTACGGCCTGCCAGCTCTGTGGCTGTCCATTAGAACGGGAGGTTGACATCGAGCCAGTGGTTGAAGGGCCCGCTGTTAAAAATAAGGAAGTGGTGTCGCTCACATCGACGTAGGGATCCTTAAACACATTCCCTTTAATATTTCTATGAAGTTACATCAGACAAATATTACTCCTGCATTTAAACATGTCTGAAGTTTGTAGAAATAAATCAAAAGTCTGTCGCATCCATTTACTCACAATCACTTACTGTTTGTAATCATCTGCATTAAAACGTTTTTCTTGGTTTTTATTTTCTGGGTAGTTTATGTAAGAGCATAAACTGTGGGCCCAGCACTTAAACATGTCGTTAAATATTAGCTTCTCTTTGGTTTCTTATATTTTCTGCGTTGAATTTTTAATGTTTTATGGTTTGGGTGGTAACCCTTAGAAAAACACGAGTCACTCACACATGCAGTAGATGGAGATTAATGGTGCTGACATCAAACAGATAAACAGAATTATTTAATCGCTAAATTATTATTCTGGTTCATTAAAGATTGTTTTATTATGATAATTATAATATCTATGGTCTTGGAATAAAGTGACATAACTAAGTAGTCAGTCCAAGCAAGAAACTTGAGTGTTTAAGAACTAATCCAGATTTTACTTTTTAAACATATCTTTAAGGATTCTCCATAATTAGACACACTGAGTGGAATTGGCAGAAAGAGGAGATTCTGGGGCGAGTATATGGGATAAAGTTCTTTGGAAAGACACCGTGACACTGTGATTCCATGTTCATGGTCTAAAACAAGACCCATTATCCTTTTGCCAAACTTGCTTGATGAAACAAGAGAAAATAGAATCAATAATATACGATCCAAACTATCCATTAACATCCATCCCAGTTTGTAGACCAACTTAACATTACATTTCTGGATTTCACAGTTTTAATGTGTCCCCATTTTTCATGTGCCATGAGGGATTGTTGCACAAATTTTTCTTTTCCTGGCTAAATATGTAGCTTTGAAAATCCAAATAATTGGTGTAGACAACGTGTCTTGATTTTATCATATGACTACTTTAAAGAAAAGACAATTTAGCTATGCTCTCAAATGTATTTTGTTTACAGCCAAAAGTTACACATAACAGGTTTAACCAGAGGTCAGCACAATTTACCAAAAATGTAGGTGAACACCCATTAGGTATTTGAGTTCAGGAGGTTCCTGCTACTGGAAATCCTACGATAATGGAACCATTTTTAATAATGTTTATCAATCACACAACTTTGATCAGTCTCACATTTTCTTTTCCTGCCATCAAAGGTCACAATGTCTCCCAATTAATGAATGATTGATTGGACTAAATCAGCCTTTGAATACTAATCATCTCATTGTTTGATGTGTTACGGTACTTAGTTATCTCCGAGAGTTAAAAACCCAAAGCTCGGTCTGTATTGTACCTGCATCGTGTTACCGTTGTGGGCCACGATGAGCACATGCAGACAAACAGGAAGGAATGTTTAATTTAAAGGGGATCGTAAATGGATCACTATACAAGAAAGCCACCTCAGACCTTTATCTCTGCTGGCTCTTGTATGACCTTTCGTACTGCGTTTTTAGTCTGCACAGCTGGACTAACTTTAAAGCCCACTGAGTTTCAGGACAGTGCTTTTACCGCTGATAATCTGTCCGGAATCTTCCATAAACCTCACTTTATTAGCTCATACACAAGGATCATCCATGTGGAATTAGAGCCAGAAAATATAACCGTGACAATTTAACTTCCTTCAGATGTTTGGGGGGGTAAATCACATCGTACAAAACGCGCTCTGCAGGTTGCCGTGTATGATACATAATTAACAAAAATGTCCTCTGAAAACCACGGATACCTTGTCAATATTTGGCTGTCCTCCCCTAATTGTTCATGGTGCATCAGAGCCACAGGCTGGGGGAGATGAGGCAGGTGATCCCTGACGGAGGTGGAGTCGGTCCTGCTTCACATAAAATCAATTCTGGCCTTTGGTGTTGGCAAGCCAGCGGGGTTTGTTGGGGGATGAGGAGGGGAGGGGGAACACATGTCTGACACCTCCTGACTTTTTCATGAGGTGGTGTTTGAAGTTTTAAACCCCCACAGAGGATTCTTGGGGCGATGAATATAAAAGGGGGTGCAGCTTAAAGCTCGGGCGTATTATCATCAATGAAGAACCGTTACCAGGTTTGATGAGGAAAGTCAAACAATTTGATTTTGATGTGATTTCAACACCTGAAAGAATTCCTTTCAATGTCACACGCTTCAGAGGCTCATTTATTTGAACGTCATATCATTTGAATGGTTTTCTTCTTCTATGATGGGCGTCCTCTCATTATAAGCCGCTCTTAAGTCGCCCTTGTCTCGAGTGGTTCTGTTTCTCTCGCGGTGGGCACAAAGAAGAGGAGCTTGACCTCAAAGCATCTTTTGTTGCAGAGGCAGTGAAGGGTGGTGGCTGGGATTCATGTGATGGGGTGAGGAGGTGTGGTAGGTGCTGAGGAGGGTGGGCCCACAATGACAAGCTTGAATTCTGCAGTCCTGGTGGTCCTGTCTTTCAACTGCTCGTGTTATTACTCTACTCTGCCTGTCTTCGAAATAAACAAGTTTATCTTTGACTTTGGAGGCTCATGTGAGTGTCTGAAGTCTATTAGAGACTATTTCCACCATTATGATCCACTACTATGAAATCAATGATTTACATTCTGCTTTTCTGTTCCAAAAAAAATTAAAAAACACTGTCCGTTGTCGCAGCTTCATTTTACGTGTTTTTTTAGGTGGCAGATCCTTTTGGTAATTATGGCCAATAATTAGAACAGGTGCAAAGATGGAAGTCATTTAACATGCTATAAAGTCTGAAGAGGTTAGGTCAGGGCAAAGAAGGGTCAAACACAGGCCTTTCTCCTAACTGGATTTCATGTCCTATGTTATTTAATCACTTAGATTAAACCAAAACGTGATCTTTTCCTTAACCTTAGTCTGGATTGCTGTTGCTTTTACTCCCTTAATGGTCACAAACATTGTAGAAAATTGAAAATGGATCATTTAGGAATGAGGATGTGTTGAAAAGTATAGTTAAAAGATTTGTACAGGTTTCATTTGGACCATAAGCCAAAGAATTGTTTATGTTTTTAGTATAGCTCTGTATTGGAGCATTTTATTCATGGCTTTTTTATTTAAATCGAGGTGGAGGATATTTTACCTAAAGCCTGAGCTAACTTTCACCTCTTCACTTGATGACATGTTCCTTTATTCTGTATTCACCGTCCTGCCAATGTAAACGGGAAACCCGAAAGTATTATGGAACAAATGCACAGCTGTTTTATTTTGAAATCTTTCCTGGGGATAAGGTGAGACCATTTTTTTTGTTAGTAATTTGTTTTGTTACACAGTGTTGGAAAAAATGACTGTAAATGTAATTGAAATGAATCTGTAAATGTAAAAACTACCTTTTTCTACCAAGCAGCCATTTTTGTAACAAAACCACCAGCTCACTGTCATAATGATAGAGGTCTCTGGTCTTCTCCCCTACATATTGTTGGCATAAGAGCCACATAATTGATTAAAACTCCAAACTCAACAGTGGTCATGGATCCAAATCACAAGAAATGTTAACACTTCATGCTAATACAAATGTGATAACATTCTTTCAAGATTCATCCGCCAATTAGCATGAATTGCTATCACTTAATCGAGTTGAATCCATTGCAAAGCAAACATTTCTTAGCATTTACCCCAACTACGAATAAATCAAGAAATGTGAATAATCGTAGTTCTGTCTGTTCAGTATAAAATACTTGCTTGTTGAAGAATTGAAAACATAGGATTCTTTAGTAAAAGGGCCTTTTTTAACCTTCCAGTAACTGACACGTTACATTGAACAGTCGTGCAAATCCAAAGAAGTGTCATCGCTGACTTCCTCCACCAGATGCTGGTCCTCGTCTCAGGGAAGTGCAGCGTCCTGGATCTGGTGGCGCTGCCATATAACTGCTGTATAAATAGATTCCTTTGACAGAGCCATTCATCTCCCGCCACGAACACATCAACATTAAAAGACAGCTCGCTGAGACCTCTGCGCTTGTTAGGGCAGGATCAGCGGTCCAGATGCCCGAGATGTAAACTTGTGAAGGGAAGATTAATTTATCTGTCATCCCTGCCTGTGACAGTAGTTATAAATCTGATTTAGCTGTTGAGCAGGGGCCGTGAAGAAGGGCAGCTGGACATTAAGATTTCAAAGTAGTGATATCAAGAGGACTAACTCGTGACTCACGGCCTGCCACAAACGGGTCAAAAGTTCTTGTGGGATGTTTCTTGTGACTGGTGTGATGTTTCACGACTTTAGGCTGAAAAAAACAAAAAACAAATAGGCTCCTGCTTCACCTCTTCTTATTTGTCTTATTTTCAAAAATGGCGGCCTTAATGTGAGGCTCCGCTGACAAAAAAAAAGCAGCACAGTGTGTCAAAGGAGCTATTTACTGGTAGATGGATGGGAACAGACGATACGAGGTGGTCACATCCTGTGACCATCTGCACGCAAGTCATGCTAGTTATTCAGATCGGACACAGATGCTTGGGCAAAACATGCGCCTCTTTGCAGCTATTTGGATGCGTGTCAAAATGTTTAATGCCACATTTCCTGGAATGTCAAATGATTTGTAATGTGCAGAATTTTTTCTATAAGTTCACTTGAGTTTCCCCCCCCCGCAGAATAGCGGCTTATTTAGACGATGTGAATAACCAAGTTCTTGCCTTTTCATTAAATAAACTTTTAAGATAAGCTCTTCAAGGCTTTTAATTTAAAGCCATCCACCACTATATGTTCTGGCAACGTCAACAGTTCCCACTGAACAGAAACTGAGGCGTCTACTCACACTGAAGCTACACTGTGCATAACACCCTGCTCTGAGATGCTTAAGGTGGGGATAAAATGTCATAGCACATTAAACAGCTAAATGACCTGATCACAGCCATGTGTAGGTGTAGTGTGTGTGGGTGGGAGGGGCGACACATGGTGATGAATCTCTTCCTTTGAAGACCCTTTTCTTTTCAACGTGTCAGTGTTGCTTTCACTCTGATGAAACCACACTCTTTGTGTTGTAAACAAGACGGTTTTGTGACGGGAACAAAGGATGAATAGAGGGCTTTTTAAGGGACCATTGTTACTGCATACATGGATGTCAACTGGAAGGACAGAGAATACACTCAGCAGTCCTGTTTACACACACTTGTATGTAATGCAGTCTGCTGCAGTGGCTGAAAGTGTTTATAAGTAAAAGAGCAGTTTCATGGCACAGTGATTTAGCTCACATTTACAGAAAAACTGAAACATTTTGATAACAACCGGCGTGCACACGGATCTGCAAAAAAGACTAAATACACTGTAATGTACATGACAGGCCAGTAGTTGGCGATCTGACTTTGTAAAGAAACAACACACGTATGCTGACATCCTTTTAATTCTACAGAGCGGTGAAGTGTAAATACAAAAATGACCAACGCACAAACGTTTGTGTGGACAGATGATGAGAAGGGGCTGCCACTACAAGTGACCCTAAAGTACAAAGAGAGTAAAATTCAAGAAAACATCGGATGCGAGACATGCCAGTCCACATTTTCACAAACAGAACTCAGGAGGCGGCCATTGTTGTTGTAGTCCTACCCTAGCAAGCATAGCTTTTACCATTATGGGCGAAGGGCATACCACATTTTTTGAGCATTTCATTGAACATAAAGTAAGTAAATTCTCATCAACATTTTCATGTTTCTTAGGAAGTGAAAATTTCATCAAAGAATGCCTTCAAAAGTTATTTTTTCGGTCACTGTTAAAAACTATTTTGACTTAAAAGGAACTTTGAGCAGATGCTTTTGATGCAATTGATAAGTAACTACGAGCCTTCTGTTTAAAATCCAAACTCATAATTCACCGTCAGCTCCAGTCACCCAGAGTGAAGTAACTGAACAATAAAGCAAACTTCTGTGGTCTCCTCTGCGGAGTCATTTCCCATACATTACAGTACAAAGTAAGTCATAATGTAACTGCTGACTTAAGTAAGCCTAATAACATTAATGATGGCAGCGATTACTCCTCTGGTGTGGTTTGGCCACTGTGGTGCATTTTTTCCCCAGCTCTGTGGCACGGAGGAGATGGAGGAGGAGGAGGAGGAGGAGGAGGAGGACAGTTGGGTTTTGACATGTCAAAGCGTCCGGGGCCAGAAGCAGGATTAATGGCGGCCTCGGCTGAATCCAAGGTCCTTCAGCTGTAATTGCAAGCAGAATCTGACTCTATGATCTCAGCTGCGGTATGCAACATGCCAAAACAGCCTGCTTTTGACAGATTACCTTCCTGCAGTAATAACTTAAGTGCGTTCATTCTCTCAAATTAGGCGTCACATGCCTCCCACTCCACAGAACAGGAGCGATGACTTCTTCCCACCTTCCCTGTGTGTGTTTATCTGCAGATTTACTCCCCTGCTTTGACAGATCTGAGTTCAAATCTGTTTTGAATTCAATAAAATCTGATTTTGCCGGTTGCATAGCTTCACCTGCAGTTGACAAGTGTTTGGAAATGTTTTGAATAAAAGATGTAATATTCATCTTTTGCAGCTGTGCAGTGCAGATCTTATGAAACGCTTTTGGAAGGATCATGCTACAGATGTCCTCCAGGCTTTTCTTTTTTTTCTTTTTTCTGACTGTTTTAGCCGCTCTGCTATGTTAGCCTCCAGGCCTGTGCAGGAATAAATCTCACTGTGGTTCTCTCTGTTGCTCTCATTCTCTCAGTTGATAGTTTGTGCCCTGCCTCAGGACAGAGGGACTCCTATGTGCAGCTCTGTGGTGGGTTGTGTTCTCTGGAGCAGTTAAAAGCCTGGCAGCTCCACCCCATGACTGTCCAAACACAGTTGACTGTAGGCTTTCACATCAAACACAGCTCTCTGCAAAGCCCATTGGAAAGCTAACCGTGGGGGTGCTTAGCTTATTTATTTATTTTCCATGTGGAAAAAAATAAAAAAATAAATAAAAACCTGTCTAGCTTCAGATTATTAAAGCAATATTCACCCTTTGGTGTTTGCAATCTACGTGACAAAGCTTTATTTGAAAAGTGTTTTTGACGCATGCAGCACCCGGTTCTGCTCAAGCCTTCTGGACAAGAGCGCAAAGCAAGATCCAGAGCGAGTAACAGGAAAAGACAAGTCAATGAAAGATTCTTTCAGTCTGCTCCTCAGCAGCGCTCACAACAGACATGTTCAGAGAGAAATGAGCTTTCCCGGCAGTGTGTGTGTGTGTGTGTGTGTGTGTGTGTGTGTGTGTGTGTGTGTGTGTGTGTGTGTGTGTGTGTGTGTGTGTGTGTTTTAGAGCACACGCTCTGACCGCAATCACTAATTCATCGTGCCTTTGAGATCCTCTTGACACTGACGTTGGAGGGGAGATGCTATGTGAAAATGTAAATAAACTTTAGAGGAGCTTTGGGTCAGTGTGGGAGGAAATTTATAGTTTTGGCATTTACTCTGCAGCCATCACTCATCCCCCTGTCGAGAGCAGAGGCCTTGATCAGCAGAGCCTCCGTTGGCCCTCAGATGACCCGCAGCCTATCTGACCAGCTGTGGTTCAGATGCCTCAGACTGAGATGTTCGCATTATTTGTAATGACTCCGACTTTTAACCCTTTCTGCACAGCTACAGCCTCAACAAGAAGGCGTCTTTTTTTATTGTCACTACAGCAATTTCAAAAGTTGAAGAATGATCATGTGGAGTTTATTTGGTAAGCAAAGTGGGGGAAAAACAACATTCAAAAGCTCTTTTCATAAAAAGCCTTTGGATTTGATGTTGTTTTGAGATAGAACTTTATTGAACATTGTGTAACATTCCTAGTTCAAAACCATGTCTGCTAAATTTAAGTTTGTTTGTTACTTTAAGCTTTCATCATTCCACGGGGTTGATAACTAAACTGATGAGTAGATGATTTCAAGAGAAAATGTTGCTGAGAGTGAATGAAACATAACATTTATTTACCAAGTTTTATATGTAAGTCACAAAAGCACTTGCTTGTTATTTAAATTTTGTCTTGAAGCTCCTCTGTGGAACTTTTGGTTCGTGTTGATGTTGGTGACCCCTCAGAGTGGGAATAGTCAGGGTTACTCACGATACTACGACCGATTCATGTCCCAGGATAACAACAATATAATGATACAGCCATTCTACAAAAAAATATTCTGTATATACTGCAGGAAAGTCTAATGCTGATATCTTAAAACCTTAGCACATAAAAACAAAACTATCCGCACGGCTGGATGCTGCCAAATGTAAGTGACAAGATATATTTGATATAATATGAGCGGACCTGCCCTTTAAACTGTAACTGGGGTTATAATGGATTTGGCAGCCGCTCCAAACTCAACAGGGTGTGTGCACTGTGCAGCAGAATGTACAGGCCTGTAAAAGCCAAATCAAAGTCTAATAATGGGAAGGTGGCCTTCAAGCAAAGTGCCAATTATTTTAAATTGCTCCATTAAAGCCAGCAATCACAACTGTCATGTTCACATTTGGACATAACGGCTCGCTTCTGGAGGCTGGAGTTCATGCGGGTGTAGCTACAGAGTAATAAACACATGCCGATTTACATAACCTCATGAAACAAATGATTTTGTTTGCTGACTGCTTGCCATAACACATGAGGGGGAAAAAAGCCCCAATGTTTTCTCACCTCAGCCCAGAGAACAAAGGCCCTTGCTGTTTTTCCTGCTTTTAACAGGTGAGCGCTCCAGCTATTAATTTGTGTAGGGCCACCTACTTTAATTGGTCCTAATCTGGAGTGAGCGGCTTTGATCTCTCTGACAGTTTGACTGCATTAGCACGAGTGTGCGGGCTAATCCTCTGCGTAGCTTGTTCTTTTGGCGCAGTCAGAGGCCTGTCCGGCGATAATATGTCAGCTGAGGGATAAGCCCTCATCAAACAACCAGGTCTAAGCTTCTGGAAAATGGGGGGTTGAAGGGCCACCATCATGCTGTGCTTCAAACAAAGATGGAGACGTATATACCAACTCCAAACATTGAAGGGGACATTTTCAAGCTTTATAGGTCTGTGTCCTCTTTGACATCTTATGTGCGCTCTGCTGACCGCACACTTTCCAGCTTTATCTTAAACACTATTTCATACTACTCTAACCTCCAGCTAGTCCCAGGTCTTACAATAAGTTCTTTATATTCTCCAACCCAGCGCCGCTCACACACACACCCATCTGCATGCATGATCCACAGGTCCAAAGCAGCGTCTCTATCCGTGCTGTGTCATCTTCATATTAGGAAGTAACAAGCGTGTGAAGTGTTTGTCCTGAACTCCAGCTGAACCCTCATGAATTATGATAACCATCGCACAGTCAACAATATCTGCTTTCAGAAGAGAGCGAGATAGCATTTGAAATGAAGAAAACAGCAGCACTTGTGCTCCTCCGCTGATTAAATCACACATCATGGCGATTTAGTCATCAGGACGGGCATCTCTCGACTTCAGTGGAGCTTTTGTTTTCATGTTATGTGAAATGTTAGCCGAGCTTTATTCAGTGTTGCATGTGAAAAGGGCAAATGTATCAGTTAACGGTCATTCAGACGGAGCAGTTAAAGAGGTGTAAGATGTAAGAACAGCCTCTATTTGCTTTGCTTTTGAGATTATTATTTGATCAGTTTCTTTTGTAAAAGAAAAAAAGAAATGGCGGTAAATTTGAATTCAACCATTTTTTTCACAGTTTTCATGCCGGGTTTTACTTTCCAACTGTGATCATTCTTCGACTTTGTATAAAATATGACCAGCATATGAATATGTATGAATGTAAACCAGATATAAGTACCATAAAGCCTGTTCCTGACCATCATTTTGGTAAAGTGAAACTTTTTTCTTGTAAAGGTTACTCTGTGTTTATGTAGTGGGGAAAAAAGATTAGCCAAAAACCATACAAAAAAAAAGGAAAACTTTGATATACCATGCTAATGTCCTTTTTTGCTAACATGATGATCATGCTGTGATCCCACTTGTTATTCTGTGATCCTTAACAGGGTAATCACTCTTTTCAAAAACATTTGAAAGAGCTTTTGGTAGAACAAACATCATCTTGTCCTTTCTATATTTTGTTTTAATTTGCCATGTATTTCAATTTCTGTGTACTATTGTACATTTTGGATTCTCAAACCAATTGTTTCTTAAATGCTGTATTTCTCCCCCCCCCCTTTAAATAAACTTCCCGATCTAAATCTCCTCTGCTCACTGGCTTGGCACATTGGAGGCCACCTGTAAGTGGTCATCTGGTTTCATTTGTATTTGGGGCCATTTGGCCGATGTGCCATCCATCAGAAACCAGCGGAAATATTCAGTACACCAGGGACACTATTGGAAGGTGACTCTCCAGTCATGGGCACGAGGTAAAGATTAATCAAATGTTATGTGTACTATCACCAGCTGGCAGCAGCAGCCTCTAAGCCTCTGAGTGAGTAAGTCCACAGAGAGGCCCGTGGCACAGCTGAGTTTGTCTTGTAAAAGTGCAGCTGTCCAAGACATGACAGCTACAGCATTAGCAGGGCCATTAAGAGGTGTAGAACATTTCCAGGGAAACCATTTGAAAAATGACAACCCCCGGCACCGCTGAGATATTAATTATACGCAGCAGCCATGGAAAATAAGTGAAAACAGTTGGTAAGACAAAAGATGGCTTGTTTTCTCACAAGATGCCTTGTTTGTGCGTCAGGAATTTCATAAGCAATAAACCTAGGGAGCAAAGAGGGGGAAAACTAAATCCAGTTGCTAGAAGCAAACACTTTTTTTTATAGGATGGCAAGAACCGTGCCTTTTAATAATCTACTGCATTTATTTTTCAATCAAGAATTCAGTGTGAAAATGGGAAAAAAATTCCTGGGCAAAATAGCTTTAAAGCAGCTTCTGACTAAATCCATTTACTCACTGGGGGGAAACAAGATTTTCCCAGCATCAGAAATGTTGAACTCAAATTTTTTGATAATGCTGTCCTGTTGACAACTAAATGCTCATGAATCAAAGAAAATGTGTTACTTGGAATATCAATTGACTCATGCTCTCTTAAGTGGAATCTTTACTGCTGTGTAAAAGAAAAAAAGAAAGACTCAGACCACAAAGAATTAACACCTTCATTTGGAGCTTGAATTTGCATCTGTTAATATCTTAAATTGTTCTTTTTTTTTTTTTTTTTAAATCATCCAGCCTGGATTTACACAACTTTAGGATTTTCCCTGTGGCTCTATCAAGCTAGTAGAGTGCATTTTTTGCATTTACCCATGTCATAAAGTCTATGACTTGCAGGAGTTATGTTTCATTTTATGTGAATGTTAGAGACAGAGAAAAAGAAGTCAGGTCATGTTGTGTATACAGTGAGTCGAGGTCAGTTAAACACTGATCTTTCACTCAAAAGACAGATATTTATTTTCCATGTGAGGCCAAATCCCCTTTCACACTCTATACTCAAGACTGCGGATGTTCCCTAGGCTACTCATTTCGAATTAGATAGAACAGAAATTCTACTAACAGACTTGTCTAAAGTTAAGAAAAACTGCCAATATTGAGTACTATTTATTTAAAATGGTCTCTACGTAAAGTATTTGGTTAAAGAGTGTTGCTAACATTAGCATTGCTAGCACCTCCAGCCCTCGGTTGTCCTCCACGTTATCATCCAAATGCTTGCCTAAGTTTGGTAATGCATTGCTCTGATCGATATGCCCAGTTCAACCTGACACAGCCGTACATTTTTATCTCAGTTTTGCAAAAGTGCTGCTCCAGGAAGATGCTATCTGTTCACTGTGTTTGTTTACATCAGGGAAGTAGAGCCAGGAGGGAAGGCCCATTAAACAGGGCAATGGCACGTCCATGGCTACAGCCCTGGTACAGTATAAGGAGAGTGGCTGCTTTACAGCTTGGTTTTAATATTTTATCATCATTGGCCAACATATTGAATTATTAGCAATGCATTTAAACATCTAGCAATTCTGGTACCAACTAGTGAAGATAAAGACGTTTAATCATGTAGACGACTAAACACGCATAGGGATAGATAGTTACGCCTCATGATAAAATTGAAATGTCATGAAGGAATGATGGTGGGCTGAGGTTGTTTCGTTGCTCGGCCAGCAGAAGAGGTAGTAACAAAGGCAAAACAGTGTTAGTAACTAACATACTTAACACACATCCCAAACTCATAACAAGAAACTGCGCTAAATGACACAAGAAACTGCTAAAAAAGGTTACATGGAATGCAGAATGTCCTCAAAGGGGCGGGCTATTTATAGACCGTCCCATTATAACCCATTAAATGAACAGTTAATTCCAGCTGCACCACCTTATAAACCGGGAACAGTGCTGCACCACCTTATAAACTGGTAAGAGTGTTTGATCTTCTCTCGAAGAAAGAGAAGAAATGATAGCCAATGGTTGAAACTGAAACTTGCAAAAGCAGAAAAAAAGCCTGCTCAGACATGCAGGTTGTAAACTGGCCTTGCTAATTTTGGATAAAGATGCATCATTTAGTCATTAACCAGCCTCATAGGGCAGCTCCTAGCAAGGATGTAGCGTTGAGGGGAGGCTGAGCTAGTTTTGGCCCTGCAGGGAGAGTTTTCAGGATACGGACACGATGTCCCCATCTTAGACTTTAGACTAAACCTTTAACAAATGAAATATTTTCATCCCTTTATGCGGAAAGCAGTTTCATAATGACTAAATCTGCTCGTTGTGTTAATTGGGGATTAATTTGCCATGTTTTGGTAAGTCAAAAGGCTTTAGCAGGGATCCAACAAGGTGCCTCCTAATTAAAACGGCAAGTCCCTGGGAGTGTTGTAATTCCCATGAGACAAGTCCTTTAATTGGTCATAACTAAACCCTGCATACAGCCGGGTCTGAGTACTCTAAACTCTGAAACTCTCCCATATATTGGAGCTACTTTCTGTCCTGTCCTCAAGGGAATGCGGGGAGCTGATGATGGCCACATAATGTCTATTCTCAGAGCCTCATAAATAAAGTGCTGCCCCTGAGTGCAAACTCTGTTTATTATAGTCTGCCTGAACCCCGGTGCCAGCCCTTGGAGTTACTTATGCAGATAAATGCAGCACCATTCATCATCACTTCTATTCATAAATAGCCAATAATTCATCCCTTTCCATATGGAAGATTAGACCTTGGAAATGTGACTTAAGCGCAGGAAGTATTCAGTTCATGAAAAACATGAGCGATCACACACAGCCGTCTTCCCCTTTACTCATCATATCTTATTCTACATGTCATTTCACCGCTCGGCTATCAAACACGAGGCCCATAAAGAACAGTACAAAGGCTTCTTGGTGGTAGGAGAGCAGATGATTTCTTTTTTTGTAGTGTGCTGGTTTGCAGAGAGAAGAGGGCCGCAGAGGTGCACACACTGATGAGAAGGGATGATATATGTAGCGCTTGTGTCCCAGCTCTCCTCTGGCCCATTGTCATTAATCACGGCCATTAGGCTCCCCCTCCGCCGCTGCTCGCCCTGTCTGCGCCTTCACCACCCCAGCCTCCCTTTTGTCTCATATCCATAAAGGGACGGGCCGTATACTTTCACCTCATCTCCTGCTGCAGGGATGCTAACAAGGGTGCTAACATGTCTTGTATAGAAATGAAATCCTTTTCATTTCTTTATTAGAAATAATCGTCTCACTTATACTATCTTAATCCTAGTTATTATGTTTCTACTGTTATTATTGCCATTATTAGTATAAATCTCTGTTGCTGTACTCTTGTTGTGTACATCTCTTTGTGTCTGAATGTCTGTCTCTATTTCTTTCCCTCTTTACGGCAAGTTATTTTTGGTCTTTTTGCCTTTATCACAGATTGGACATTGGATAATTTGAGAAATCGGGCAGAGACAGTGGGGAATGACATGCGGAAAAGGAGCCACAGGTTGCTCTTGAACCCAAGCCGCAAGCTTTGGAGGACTTTACCTCTGTACGTAGGCCGCGACCTTACTGCTTGGTCATCTGCGCCCCTCTTTATGCCTTTCCTTCTTTCTTTCTGTCTTTCTTTCTTTTTTTCTTCCTTACTTTCTTTCTGTAAGTATGCCTATATTTTCCTGTGACTCTATGTCTGTCTGTATTCAGGTCTTTCTTACTGTCTGTCTGTCTGTCTGTCTTTCTCCAGCCTATCCGTCTGCCTTCTTTTCTGTCCGCTATCTGTCTGTCTCCTGTCTGTCCATTTGTCTATCTTCCTGTATTTCTGTTAGTCTGTCTGTCTTTATGCCTTTTATCTGTCCATCTGTCTGTCAGTCAACCTTTCTTTCCGTCAGTATACCTGTCTTCCTGTATTTCAGTCCATATGTCTGTTCTTCTGCTTGTCTATCTGTCTGTCTGTCTGTCTGTCTTTCTTCCTGGCTGTCCCTCAGCCTATCTGTCTGTCTCCTCATCTGTACGTTTGTCTACTGCATGTGTCAGTCTTCATATATGTCTACCTCTCTGTGTTTCTGTATGCCTGTCTTTATACCTGTGCGATGGTATGTTTGTCCTCCTGTCTGTACACCTGTATGTTGTTCTCCTTTGCTGTATGTCTGTTTATCCATCTGCATGTACTGTGCGTCTGTCTGCCTGTCGTTCTGTGTTCATGTCTGTTTTTTTGTCTATCCATTTCTTTTTCTTTCTCTTACTCATTTGTTCGCAGTAGATGGCAGTCCACCAAAGAATCTGGTTTTGCTTGAGGTTTCTGCCTGTTTTTAAGAATTTTCATTTGCCTATTTATTTGCCTAAGTGATCCTTTTCATGCTTTTATGTTATCGTTATAATAAGAAGAATTGCTCTAATCTAAGCGGCCACATTATCATCCTGTTGTCTCTGTGAGCTAATCAGCAGTCAGAGTTCCTCTCCTCTGTCTTCACATCGTTAACCCCCCCCCCCCCCCCCCCCCCCCCTCCCCCCATCCTCTGTGACATCAAACCCAAGAGGTCTGATATGATAATATGTGTGAACTGAAATGTGAAAGCAATTCATATCACTTTCCCAGGGCTTTGAGTGTTTGATTTGCATAACTAGAGAAAATGATATTAGATGGGCATATTGATTTAATTTCATCCTAGAGCGCTGTTAATTACGGTATCATAAAAGTGTCATCTCTTTATTATCAGGTTCAGAACGGGGGTTGATGGCTGCTATTGGTGCAGTACTTGCTTTTTATATGGGGAGGTTATCACCGTGATATTGTTTAGCATAATTTTACATTATGAGGCCGGGTCGTGATACGTTAAAAGACACAGCTTTTTTTATTATCAGCCCATCAAACTTCTTTGACTTTAAAGGATTAGCTGTATCTTTTGTCGCTTTGTTCTTTGATATCGCATGTCTTCTAACCGCATGGACCCCCTCGCTGTTCGCTGCCGTCTTGACTTCACTTTCACTTTTAACAACATGTCATGTCGAACATCATACGACCAGAAAAAGAGCACGGTCTTGCTTTCATGTCGATGAATACCACATGTCCTGCATGTGGCCTTTTGAGTGCGTTTTCATATCTTAAAAGACTCCACTCAGCGCAGGATTATGGGATACTCTGTAGCTATGCATGAACATCCTGAAGTATCCCCTCCAGCTGAATTCAGATCTTTACAAATGGATTCCCTGAGTGCAATTTATCTAAATGAGCAGTGATCATTATTCTAGATCTAGCCCATCCGTAATGCTGGAGCACTATTGAGCAGATATCTCTTTAAACACAGCAAATAGGTGGTCCAGGCTACAGGAAGCCTGAGTGCATTCATTACTTCTCCTTCCTCTTTTTTTTCTCCTCAGGAACACAAAGCAGTGCATAATGTGCAATCTGATAAGTGTTCTTTTGCCCCCCCCCACACCGCCACTTCTTCCTCCCTCGTTCATCGTCCTATACATCACCGGCCGGCTCAGCTGCGGTCTGCGAGGAGGGGGAACTCTGGGATCGGTGTGGCTGAAGTTGATGAATAGGCCTGCGAGGGTGAGAAACTCCAGGGCCAAGCTGTAGGTCCGTCCCCGTGGCATGTGATGCTGATTGGCTTTGTCCTGTGCGGCCGCTCCGGAGAAGCGGACATTAAGATTAAGTGATGCTGTCGTGTCGGGGAGCAGCGCACTGCATCATCCCAGGGAAGAGACAGCTGCGGTGGTTAATCCTTCATCACCAGGGGAGTGCTGCCAGAGTGGAGATATACAGCCAAAGATAACCCTCCATAACTTCTGCTAAAGATCAGAAACTTTGCATCCATCTGTCCTCAATCCTCACTTTAAAAATGAGAAATGAGAGGGAGGCAGTGCTGAAAACAAATGGAGCAAATAACATCAAGATGAGGTGAATGTTTTAGTGAGAGGTAATCCTTCTCTTACAAACTGCTGGCTGGAAGACGGTCATTGTGCGGCACATAACTGTAGCTTCTGTGAGTGTCGGGACAAGAAACGGGGGCAAACAAACAGAAACCCATTTACACAGCTCCTGTGAATGCTCGTGTGTCATCGGCTAACGGACAGATGTGTGCTTTATCACACGTTCTGGGGTTGTAGGGAATTCCCAGTAGATGGAAAATCTAGTTTAAACAGAGGGAAAAAAGCCACTCAGAGGAGAGCTAAAGTGGTCTGTATTTATGTGTCTGCGTGTGGCGTCAGCATATTTAAGATTGCTGGGTTTGCATGTTTGTTGTTGGTTTGATGTAGCTGTCGTGGTGTGATGGATGAACATCATCATGTAAAGAGTAAAAAGGAGAGGTCTGCAAGAGAAAACCGCCATGTTTCATGGTACAAAAAAGACATTACAGCAGGATCAGTCTCCTTCTATCTACTTCACTCTCTGTGCTGCCTAAAGCCAACAAAGCCGGGCTGCTTGAACTTTACCTTTTTTACATTTTCATACCACTTGTGCTTTTCTGAATATGGTAATTTCCCAGAGAAAGCCTCCAAGACCCTGTGGGATGATATATTTGGCGTGGCGCAGGCATACCTGCAGAGAGCACTTGTGACAGTGACATATTAGTTACGGTGTCTCCTGGAATCTGATAACTTCAAATTTGCCACCTTGTTAAGTTGTGATTTATGTGATACCATTTCACTAAAGTAATTGGCCTGGCCTGTTGTAGAAAATAATCAGCCTTGGTGCAGAACAAATGCTGGGCCATGCTAATGAGGCGGCCTGAGAGCTGAAGTGATGCTGCCAACTGACAGTTATTAATGATTGTTATGATACACAGACGAGTCCAGAACGGGCGGAAAAAAAGTGACATTTAAAAAATACGGCATATTGGGAAGTACTAATGAAGTAATATACTGCTAGGAAAACAATCATGTGTGTTGTCAAGGCAATGTGTAATTATCCAGCAGCCACCCTGGCTGGCTGGTAGGCAAGCTGGGGAGGTGGCGGGGGTGGAGGGGGGGTGGGGGGGGGGGCTGAACAACCTGGTCGGGTAATGGATGGAGCTGTGCTGGCGAGGGGCTAAAATGCAGCAGGCAGTGACAGAGGTGTACAGATTGATGAATTAATTGGGTCTTTCTTGGGACAGAAGGGGAAACGCGGAGGCATATGCTCAGCTTGTTACTTTGGAAAGTCTACTGACCCTGAAAGTGAAGGCGTCCCACACAGGTAGGTGTGGCTTTTTTATTTATTTTTTAACTCAAATACGCTTTCTCCTAGGGGATGAATAGCTCACATTAACATGTAGTCAACCGCATTCTGCAACAATAAATTATCTTATAAAAGCGACCTTTAATTCTGTATTTTAAACCTAGAAAGATATGCTGTATTAATAATCGGAGGAAGTTGCATTTAGACTTAGAATATACCCTTTTGTAGTTTCTTTTTAAAGGTAGATATTGTGTCATTTTATAAATGTTTTTATAATAGGCCATTTGTTTGAACATCAGTTTGATTAACATCTTGGACTCTAGAAAGTCTTTGGACGTCGCAATGCTTCAACAGAACTTGTTTAAGATACGTTCACCAACCAATTTAGACTTCAAAAAGTAAAATGGACTTAATGGACATAATGCTTTTCTAGCCTTCTGACTATTCACATGCGACTGCAGGAACTAGGGCTCAATCCCCTGACCACTGAGCCACAGCTGCCCCCAAGAAGTGGTAATAATTGTTCAAAAACCTCAAAGGTAATTTAAAGAAGGCAAACATTGCACAAGGCTAACCATCATGATATACTCATACACACATTTTATCCCCGGTAAGGCCTCCCAAACACTATTGCTGTATACTTTTAATGTTGGGCCGTAGAGTTTGGGAAGTTCCAAAACAAATGCTTTCTCTTCCACTGACTACTTCTTTATAACTCCTGGATCTGTCTCATTTAAATATTATCTTATTGGTTTTCACTTTGACAGGTCTATTGTTTACCTGTGGGGGCTGTGCTCAGTGGGGATATCAAGCAACAGAAAAGCTGAGAGTAGAGCCCGTTTTCATATAATAGCGTCTTAGCTACATAACAATCGAAAACAGTATTTATTTTAATTGTATTTCCCTGCCCTATTATGTAGAGAATTCATCATATATAATGTCTTAATCTGTAAAACTAATGACAAACTAGTTTATTTGCAACATTATTTATTGAGTTACATTTTCAAACCAGCACTAAGTTGCTGCCCTGATTCGGAGCAGGGCAAAACACAATGACACATTTACAAAAAGTCCTCCATTATCTAAAAGTAATAGTTGTACGTTTTTTTTCTCTCTCCTTAAAATCAGACATTCATCAGAGAAGTTGAATAAACCAAAAAGACTTTCCTGGATCCAAACCAAGTACATGAACAGTGGATGAAAGAGTCCCATCAGTGACATCACTTTCCTCCTGACTGCTCAAACTCTATCGTCCACCCGCTGCCACTCGCTGAGGTCTTCACATAGCTGCCATTTAATCTTTTCTCCGCGACACCCCTCTGTCAAAGCTCTCAGACGCTCTTTCTTAGCGCTGGGTGAGAATGAAAGTTCTCACAGCTGCTTTCTGTCACTGTGGTCTTACTTCAGCAAGTGCCCATTGGCTGTGATCAACCCCCCCCCCCCCCCGCCAACACCCCCTCGCTTGTCTCCCATCAAGCCGGTGCATTAAGGCCGACTGCCGACCGCATCAGCGGGCCCTCCTCGGCCCGCAGAGAGTCCCAGGCCCATCAGCACGAATTAAAGCAGAGGCTCGGGTAGTGGCGCTGCTTTCGGTGCCACTGAGCATTACACTGACACAAATGCTGAGGATCTTTGTCAGCTATTATTTCAATACACGAGTGTGTGGTGCCTTGTCCATCCCGGTTTCTTTGAAGCTCACATATCCTCCTCCTCCTGCTTGGAACAATTTGCCTTTGAAGTAAAAGAACAAGGTCTTTGATATTAATGGTTAATTTACCTCCTCTTTTCATTTTTGCTTTTTGTGGATGTACTGCTACACACTGTCCACCTAGACTGCAGTCATAAGGTTATAAGAGTTAAATTATAGATATTTATACAGATAATGTGTAATATTTAATCTGGTCCTTGATCTTTGTTGATGTAAAAATACAAAACAATCATAAAAATATTACCCATTATTCACTGATGTGATGATTTGCCTGTTAAAAGAAAAGAAAACTGACAAGCTGGGCTAAATTTTGTTACGAATGTTTACAGATGACACTGTTGTTTTAACTATAATATAAACAAATATTTATATATGTAAAGTAGCTTCATAACCAATGTTCAAATTGAGTTCTGTGGGACTAGAAAACACTTCGTCAATCAAAATTGGTCAAACTTTAAGGATTACTTTTGAAAGCCACAAATAATGACAGATTTGGCAAAATGTTTGCCAAAGATGAAAAAAAAAAAGCATTTAATAGGAAATGTTGCCAGTGTGAAGTAGTTCCTAATTCCAAATTCAAAAAGGGTCATCTAGGCCAAGTAAAACCCACATTTCAATCAGGACACCTACAGAAAGAGAAAGTTATAAATGTTAAATATTACATTCTTATTAATTTGTTTTCAATAACAATGAAAATCAGTATCCTTCTTGCTAAGAAATCTCTGCTCCCAAAATAATATCAGCCCATTGCTCAATTATGCCCCAAATTTCATTGAAATCCACCACCGTCCTAGCTAAAATAAATGGAGGGTGAAAAGATTACCTTCTTGGAGCCATTGGTTTCCAAATCAAACTGATTTACCCTCTTGGTTTCATGTTTTTCAGATTGTAATGTTTTTTTTATTTTTTAAATCTCTGGGTGCTGTGTCTTCCAGTTTGCCTCTCTTCACTTAAGCTGTTAATCAAGTATACCCAACATGTCTCCTTAGCCCTGTTGTTTTGGGATACTTGGGAGTCGATATCCTCCGCCTTCCATCCCTTCCCCGCCTTATCTCTGTGTCCGTCTCCCCTCCCTTCCCTCAGCCTTTACACTCATCAGAAGAGACAGGTGAGTTAGTGCGCGCTCAACTTCAAACCGTCGTAATTGTTTTTCATACGGAACGAGAGCCGCAGACTCGACATGGATTGCGGAGGAACAACAGGGCTGATTAGCGAGGGTTAGATTTGCTTGCTGGACCATTTTGACACCTGTCTCCATGCCTTCGTGGGAAGCTGGACCTGATCCCTCTATACTGTCACTCACACTCGTGGGCTGAGAGAGAAGAAAGTAGGCGAGATAATGGATTGAATAATCGTGGGAGACTTCCCCACCTTCTCAGTCAGGAGCCTAATCACAGCTTGTCTTGAAAGTTGCCATGATGGAGCTATTATACTGTACTCCTGTTATCTGCGGATCATATTCTGGAGACAATAAAGCTTGGGCGCAATTGCATCCAATGACTTTTCCATTAGTCATTAATCTAAATGCTATTTTCAGATAGATTATGCAGCGTCAATGATGTGTAAAGTTAGTTCCATTAATGCGCTCCCATCATACATCAAATACAGTGTGTTAACAGCATTAATATCAGGCTTATTTAAAAGTGCACCGACTAGCTGTGCGTCTGGAAAACTAATGTACAGTATTCAAAATGTGCATCCCATCTGGCTGCGTCTTGTTTACAGAATACAGTGGCAGCCCTGGGTTATTAATCATGTTTGTCTTAATTACCCTGCATAGCTGCTCCATACCCAACTCTGCATTTGACCTTTTTTCTGGATCCTTTCAAACCATTAATCATGCAAAGATCAACGCCAGCCAAATACGAGGAGATTGCATTGCATTGCCTCAGCAGCATCCGTTCACTTGGAGAGTAACTTATGTATAATTATCTGCAACTATGAACCATCAGCACAGCAGGTTTTCTTGCATTTAAAAAAAAAAAAGGAAAGTTACGGTTAAGTTTGAGGGTAGAAGCTCAACTATCATCTACTGTCTCCTAAGTCTAAGTCTATCATCTAAGTCTCCTCGCTCTCTAAGATAAACAGAGCTGTCTTTGTATGCCTCACTCTCTTATGTGTCTTGATTTTCTTGGATTAATGAGCGCTGACATTTTCAGAGACAAATAGTTCCCTCTCCAAGTACTATTCCTGGTTTCCTGCCATATGGCCCCGAGCAGAGTCACTCCTAATCTTAATCTGACAGGTAAATGAGCGCCTGTGTGTGGTCTATCTGCTGACGAGGGACAGTTTAGTCCTGTGGGCTTCAATGTCCTTGCCAGAAAGGCAAAACACTTAACGGAGAAGACATAACCGAGGCATCTTTGTCAGATGATTTTCATGTGTCACCGCCGGCCCGAGGAGCGAGATACTGCCATCTTTGAACAAATCAAAGAGAAACAGCTCAGTATCCTGATGAGGCATGCATGACAAATCGCAATTAAAAGCTTGTTTTTGTTTCAAGACGTAGATTTTAATTTGAAGAATTACGTTTGATGACCTGGAAAAGGTTGATCTGCTGATTTGTTAACCTCTTTCGTCGATTGTTTCGCAGTGAAAGTCGTTCATCATTCAAGCGGCTGGAATTTGCATCACACAGTGCAGCACTGTGATATGAAGAAGAACTCCCTTTTCCACTCCTCCTCAGTCAGTTAAACAGATGAACTATTGCAGCACAAAGATAAAGAAACAGTAACTGTGGTTGCCACAGCGCTCTGTGAATGGAGCCTGACAGACATTTTATCAGTAAACCAATTAACATGATTTATGGTCGGGGGGTAACCATGAGAGTTACCCATAAAATACAAAGGGCTGGCTGAGCAGCTCCTTCTAAAGCGAGATGTTATCAGATTCCTCTCGATTCCTGCTTTGCTGGCATGGAGTCAGCATGCATTTGTAAATGCAGCTACTGTGCATGGAGGCCTCGCCTCCACTCTTCACTTTGTGTCAGGAGTTCAAAGCCCAGCCTGAAGAGTTTAAGAGAGAGGCATGAACTCCTGACCCTCTTAATGTAACAGGGCAAGCAGGGGAAACCAGTTCTTATCAGGCTACACCCATCCAGGTGCCTTCTCTTTGCATCAGATCAGATGTAAAAGTGGAAATAAAGGGAATTTCTGATGTCCCTTAATTCCCCATGTAGCCAAATCAGAATGTAGTATCTGAGATGATTCAGGAGATTAAAAAAAATAATAATAACAGATTCAAAGCAGCTGACTCGTATCTGTCAAGTGTGAGCTAAAGGTCTGGCACGAGGTTTTCTGCACCCACTCTCGACTTGTGTGGAATTTCAGCCTTTCTCTTGAGTTTGGAAAAGTGTTTGCCCTGAAAAAGATTTAGTGTTTCCCAAAAACATGTTAATTGGGCTCTGTCCTTTTCCAGGTGATATACTGTTTTAACTGACGCAGTCAAAGGTCGTTAGGTCTTTAACATGCACATGCCTCAGGTCCTTTTGGCAATAAACAAACCCTGACAGGTGGATTTGCCACAAGGCTATCTCAGTTTTACTTGAGATTGCATGAACATGGGTTAATATAAGAGGAAAATGTGAATACTCATCACAAGTTCCTGGAGCCAAGGGGAGATCTTTAGACTGTTTTTTTTTTATCCAACCAACAGTCCAAGGCATTCCTATATTCCATTGGTTAACCACCTTGGTCTTCTTTACAACAATTGGAGAGACATTCACAATCAGTTTTGGCTTCAGAGAAATCTAAAAAAAGATATCTTTTAATTATAAAAGATGGGGAATTTTGTCAACATGAAGCATGCTAAACATGCTAATTAGGTTTGATTTGCTGGAAAGCAGCTAGAATTTTGGTAAACTATTAGTCTTGTCATTGAATATCATATTAGATTTTGTCTTTTGACTAATTCTTTAATCGGCTATTGGTTTAAGCACTAACCAAAGAACAAAACCTAACCTAAAATCTATTATCATTATCTTAAGAACAAGACAAATCTGCAAGCTCATGTTTCATTATGGTCCTGCCGATGTGTTTGGTTCCCCTCCCAATCACAGATTTCTATCTGACCCGATTCAAGTCAGGCCATTCACAACAGTCGGTCTGATATGCGAGGATTTTAATGAAGTTTAATACAATGATTGAAAAAAAATGAACGCTAATGACACAAATTGGTCAAACAAACAAGAACGCTGCCATTGATTGCTTCTGTCATCCCAAATGTCATATTATTCTGACCTAGAAGCCACATTGATTGTACATTGAGGTTAGCTTCCTAGCCTAGTACCCTACTGCTATGGCACACATTTTGTTGGTCTTGTTGGTTGTCCAGAAGCACTTTAATAATGCCTAAAAATCAAATTTGCGACTGGTGAGGCTGTTCCATTGGCCATCATCAACAGATTTCCCACCTCTCACTTGTCCTGCATGCAGCATATTCCTGCTTTAAATGAACTGGTGATAAAGTCAGTGTTATGGGACATCAATGATGAGCTCCTTATTCCCTCTCAGAAACCAGCAAGATCAAATACTTGTGATTAATCACGGCCAAGTGATTCTATGATTAATGTTTATACAGTCCCTGAAGGCGCGGCAGGACATACTCTTACATCATCCAGCATGTTTACAGTTTTGCTCCTCTTATGAGGGAAGACGGAGAGCTCCATTTACAGATCACTAACCTTTACGATGGCAGCCTCTTATCTGCATTTTTCTTTTTTATACCACATCAAGCCATCTACAAACGTCCAAATAAAACAGGCCTGTCATGCATTCAGGCTCAGCTTTTGAAAGAACAACACTGATTAAGAGGAGGGCGTTCCACTCTCGCGCCTGGTTTTATTAGAGCTTTTAAATGTAATTGAAGGTTGGTGCAAAGTAAATGGTTCCTCATCTAAGGAAGATTAAATGATCTTATACAATTTACAGAAACACGAGGGCATGAGGGACAAAGGCCTAGAATGTCCTCTAAATAATGTGAGGGGAGGTGAAGGCGCAGAGGGAGACGGGGGATGTGCTTCTCTGCAGACACATGTAAATCAATTTGTATTGATCCCAACAATTCTGCCAGCAGCTCTGCACAGCCATTGATTAAACAATTAGATCACTGCTGGATCTATCCAAATAGAAAATTATATTTGATTTAGCTCAAACCTGACAGTGATATGCATTCATACTTTGATGTCCTCTGCCCTCAGACCTGTTTGTAAGATATACATATTTATGCAGCATTTAATCATTCATGAAATTCACAACATACACCTTGTTATATACGGTTTTGGGGGTGTTATTGTACTTGTGGTTTATGCATTTTATCCATTCATCCATTATTTATCTATGCTTTAGCGAGGTCAAAGGGTTTTACATTTGATGTTACCTTATACTTAACAACCTTCATGAATCAAATACTGCTTTTCAATATAAAGAAATTATAGCTTTTAAAATTGGAAATAAAATAAACTACACTCTATTGGTTGTCACTTGGATTACTGTAATTTGTTGAGGGGCTTTTTATGTCCATTTATGTGAAATTTCCTAATTTTCCCTTTTGGAAACTTTCATTTCTTTATTTTTTTCTGGTGTGCCTTAAACATTTAAAAGACTGCATAAAAATAATCACATTTTCTGAATTCCAATTGACCCTTTGTACGCTCTCTGATTGGTCTGCTCACCACCATTTAGAGAGCTCCCTTTCATAGCATTGCTACTACTTCAGTCAGACAAACTTTTGCCTGAACCAAGTCTTTTCAGTGCATCAAAATGAAATTGTGAACTGAATTATGTCTCTTATGTCTCTTGGGGTGTCTGCAAGAGTGACTAAAAATATCCACATCGTAATGCAGAAGTATTTTTCATTCTGCTCCCTAAACTGAAGAAACTTCCAGACACAGTAAATGAGACTTCTGTCTGTTTTTTGCATGGATCTGCAGCATTTGCCACTAATTGATGTTGTGCTGATTGCCAATTGTACACATAACTCTTAATTGCATATTGAAGGCCATGTTGACAACCTTTAATGGATATTCCAGACCCATGGCTTCAGAAATGGTCATTGATGAAGCCCAGTTGTAAGTCAGTAGAGGCGAGACGGCTAGCAGCCAGGGGAGGACAGCTTACGTTAGCCGACATCACTAGCATCAGACGGTGATCATATTTTTGAGGTTTTGAGTTATCATTATACACCCTACTGTATCTCTGTCCTTGTTCTTTCACTGAGGCCAAGTTTCTAAAATAATCAAATCAACTTAAAACAAATAAGTCTGTCAAATCTCAAGGCAAATGGGAAGGAGACTGACGGAAGAGATTTTGTCTCCTAGTAACAGTAACGAGGAGGGCAGGGCTTGACAAGGGTCAATTGTAATGCATGACTTCCTGGAATTGCTAAAACCCATAAACTTCAAGTGAAAGATGGACAACAGGATCTCGGCATACTAACTGTGAGTTACAGCCATTGTTAAGTTGCAGGTTTTGTCCAAGAATATCATTATCTCATGAAGTAAATATTACACATAAACCTATAGCTTTACCTCGACCATCTAAAAAAATCTGTTAACATGTTAATGCATCAGTAATAACCATCACAATATCTTCCAGAAAGGGGTCATTATTCATCAGTAATTCTTTTATTTTTTGATTTTTTAAATAATACTTAAACTTTTATGCTTACTCGGCCATATCTTTTGTCATTAGGGAGTAGTACATTTAGATTTTTCCACTGTATTGTAAGTAAAGGATCCAAATACATGTTCAACCATTAAAAAGACATCTTACATTGAGAACATCATAATGTTTTCAATCATGGTGACACATTAGCGTCATAACATTTGAAATTTTATTGTACACCTTGCACCCTCCTATATTTCCAGATCCTTCACTGCTGTGTCGTCTTCCTCCCCACACTGTGTCTCAGAGTTTCAGAGGGCCAGTAAAGCATGCCTTTCAATTCCCCTGCTCAGGTGTTTTCACTCAGGGAATAGGAGTGATGAGCAAACGCTTTCAGACTCAATCCTTGAGCAAAGGGCTGTGCTGACAGGGATTATTATTTATTTGTCATGGTGGATGTAATAAGCTGTAGATACAGGATGGAGGACCTGTGATTTATTGCTCTGTCGACCGCCACTAGCAGGACGCGCGCTCTAGCGTGCAGGATGAATACCGCACTGTCAGTCCTGTCCATCCGTCACCATCACCTCCTCCCCGCCGCCTCCGCTGCTGCCTCTCTCCTCCACCCTCCCGTTTCATGCCACAATACATAAACAATCTTTCATTATTTCGATACCTTCTTCTCCATATTTGTTTTCTGCAGGTAACGTGGGGCCTCGGTTTTATGTGTGCCATTATTTTGATGCACTAGCTTGAGTTGTACACCCTAGAGTTGCTGACATTTCAATCAAATCTGTTTCTTTTCATGCTTTAGTGTTTGCAAGACTCTTTTTTTTTTGTGCCATTTTAAGCAAATTGAATTGATGTTCCTCATCCGCAAATCCTCTTGGATCCAAATTAGTTTAATTTCTTACATATTTACGATCTTTAATATCATATTTCATAGTTAGAGACACGCTGTTTGCCTCTATTGTCCACTTTGAAGGTTGTACTGCCAACGATAATGGCCACATTATTCTGCTGCTTTTAATGTTGTTGAGCCCCGTTGCACAGAACCGGTGACTCCTTGCCTCTCTCTGGGTCATGTAATCTTGTTAAAAGCCTTCATGGTTTTAGGATTATGTTATTGAAATGTCACTTAATTGGATAAACATTTTTCATGCCGTAAACACTCAGGACGTGCAGTTTGTGTTTAGTCGCCGTGGATATTGTTTACACGGCAGGGGGGATTTGCGTAAGTGGAACTGACTCCAGTAAACAGGGGCTCCCACTAGAGGCTTTATGCGACAAGCCAGGGCTGAGAGGGAGTGAGGCATCAGGGAAAACACTTAGCCCACATATCAGAGCCGCGGACATGTGCTTGGCGAGAGGGAGCGAGCACGTCGGTGACAGGGCTTAATTAATATGAAGAATTGCCTTTGTGTCCGGGTAAACGACTTCAGCAGGAGCCGCTTTGTTGTTTAAGCCCACTCAGCTGAGTGTTGGGTGGGGGATTTTTTTTTTTCTGGAGTAAGCTGTAATCTGGGAATAACATTACACCCCATGCATGGGAGCCAAATTTTCATTCCTTAGATCAGACTTCATATCAATCACTCTTTTTTTTTTCTTTCTTTTCTTCTACCCAAACAGAAAGCACTCCATGTTCTCTCCAGGCCCTCAGATGTCATTTACCACCAACTCTGCTTAGTATCTGTCTTATTTAAAGTATCGTTTTTCCTCAGCAAATGGTTATTTATGGACTTTTGTTTGTTCTCAGGCATCATCACTAACAATACCGTTAATAGCAATCATTTGTTATTCGGAGCTGGTGCTGATTCTTGGGATGGGGGCAGTGAAGTGAAAATACTCATTTGGAGGTTGAGGAAAGTCTTGACAGCGCCCATTTATAACAAGATCATTGTGGAAAGTCCAGCCTATTAATAACCCTCCACCGCAGTCTAATTAGTGCTTCCTGATACAAACGGGTCTGAATAATGCAGTTGTGTGAATTTCTTCTGTAAAAATCATTTTTGGTTTGCCATCCATTTTTTTTTTTTTTTTTAAATGCTGAATCATCTCTATTTTGTTGTGGCACATTTTTCTCTGTTTGGCCAATATATCCAACATATGTGTTTCCACCCTAACCTATATGTTCTCCTCAACACCTCTTCACACACTTCAAGCCAAAAAAGCAGAACAAAAAACAAATTGATAATTCATTCTTAAATTCTGAACCATGCTCAACTTTTGTACGACCAATACAGGACATAATCTGACAGGGCGTTATTGCTAGCAAAACTAAATGTATGAACACAATGCTTGAGGACTTATATGTATTCTGAGGGAACACTTTATTTCACTTGTTGGCTTTGAATTCATCATGTAAGGAGATATTTGTAGATTCACATCTGAATATAATTTCTTTAATCTCTGCTTAGTTATTTTCTCGGTTCAATATGCGATATTGGTATCGCATATTGTATCATATTGTGAGTGACCCTGTAATTCCCCTACTCTTGTGTTTCTAACCCTGTATGATTATGATACGATTGGCTTCATTGTTGTATGGCCTCACAAAGTACACTTGAAGCAATCTAACCTAGAAGCACACTCAGCACCTTCCAACGAGCTAGCATTAGCGGCAGCTCAGCTCATGGCCCCTCTATACTTTCTTTGTCCACCAAGGAGTGTCCGAGAAACTCAGATTTTTAACATAAAACTGTTTATTTTTTCCAGTTTGACTAACTTTACCTTAAATAAATTCATCTCAAAAGATGTGATTGGAGAACCTTGAAGCTTGACTAACGTTGCACTCTTTGTAAGCAGAGCACTGTTATTGCTTGCTGTTCTCAAATAATAGTAACCGCATTGGTATTGGCTACTTCCCTGAACTTGATATTTAGATGTTCTTCAGATTGTGGCGTCGGTTTCAAGATTATAAAATGATCACTAGCAATGTTAACGTTCCTGTCAATCTATTTTACTATATCAGCTATCAGATAAAGACAAAACACCAAAATTAACTATAGTCCCGATTCATTAATGAATAATGAAAACAATCATTACTCATGGCCCTACTTACCATTGTTTAAAGCAATATATTGATTCATGCTGTACATTAGTCGATCCCTAAATGCTTAGCATGTTAATATGCATATTTAAAGATTTTACAACATGCTACTTAATGGTAACCCTATGCTCTATAAGGCTTTAGATGCTAAAAAGTAAACTGAAACCTTCATGCAGAATAGCTGACTCCCCCTGTTTACTCCTCTCTCTCTCTCTCTCGCTCTCTCTCTCTCTATCTCTCTTTCTCTCCATGTCTCTCTTCAAAAAGTGCAGTTGACTTGCTGCTTATCAAGCCTTAATTAGTGATACATTTTCTCCCCTTGATCTCTACTGATGTATTTGAGAAGAAAAGACTAATTGAGTTGTAGCCTGACCCAGGAGCCAATCCTACTTGAAAAATGTTCCCCCTCTTTACCTCCTGCCTCTCTCAATCTCACCTCATTCCCTCTTTCTTTCTTTCTTTCTACCTCTCTCTCTCTCTCTCTTGCCTTTTTTTCTTTTTACGAGGCCAGGAGTGGTCTGATGAAATGAGGTGCAGCATTAGTGTGTTTTTTTTTTCTGCTTGCCTGTGCAATAGAAAACAGTGCACGTCAGGGGCCCCGTCAGCAGATCAGGGAGATGCAGATGGGAGGTGAAAAAAGCTCCCCGGTGGCACTCGGGCCCTGCTCAGATGTGATTGCAGCCGCCAGGATGAAGTCAGCACTGACAAAGTGCGGCCCATTGATGGATGGACAAAGCCGGGAACGGGATGTGAGAATGGATGGGGCCGGAGTGGGAACTTAACACGGACAAACAAAATGAAAGACAGAGAGGAATTACCAGCTAAAGCGTACCGGCAATACAAATCCCAGAGCAATTTACTTACTGCTAAGTGAGCACAGGAGGACTGTTTGCATCGCTCCAAGAGTGCCTGACTGCAGGAATGGCTTTCATTCAGTTGATAAAGGTTTCCAGATTTTACACAATTGTTTTTATGATTGCCTCTTTTTCCACATTGTCGAATGAATACATATTAAGTGCAACACATACTCACTTAAACCTGCTTCTACTCGCACTACTAAAACAGCCAGACTATAGAACTGCACCCTGTCTAATACTTTTGTCTTTTGTCAATAAAACATTACTGACAAGTGCTTTATGATTAATTTTAGGGCAGAAAATCACAATTGTTAGAAAATGGATAAACTGCTATTGCAAGTTCCAGGAGCTGTCCAGGCTGCCTCATTTCTTTCACAAACTGTCAAAAACTGTAAGATATTCATTTTACAGTGGTGCAAAACAAACGAAAACCCATAAATTCTTAGATTGAGGTCCAAGAATCGACCAATGTGCGCATTTAAATGACCAAAATAATTTATAGGTTATTGCGCTTGTTCTCAGTTTATTTTCCATCAATTGATTATTCATTTCAGCGCTAGGCTGTGTAAAGGAGCTTTAAATCGTCTGTGTGCTCATGCACACTTTAATTTGTCCCGCCTCAGAGTCGACTGTAAAACACCAGATATTTTAGGTACCTCATGGCCTGAAGAGAACTAATAACCCCTGAAACTCTGGGCCAATAACCTTCCCAAACCCCAGAGCTGTGTGGGGGGTAGCAGAGTTTGCTCCCTTGTTGGGGAATGAATTCTCATTACGATTGCACCAGCACTACATTAAATGTCAGAGTTGCTGCCGGATGGGGCCTGCAAGATTAAGACTAATGCTGTTGCCCTCAGGAACTCCGATTAGAACTCTTCTCATTAATCAGAGTCTCAGAGATGGAAGCAATTTAAAGGCCCGGTCCTCTCTGAGCAAGGGGCAGGGCAGCACCCTGTCACCCAGGAGGGGCGTCGCACCAGCACCCATTCACTATCTGTTCGATGGGGCACCCAAGGACCTGTAAAAGCTAGTCACCCCTTGATACTCGTTATTAACTGATCCGACCACTAACTATCTCCTACATTACTCCTGCATTGGGTTTTTTTTGACACAAATGTGTGTGTGCGTGCGTGCGTGCGCGCGTGCGCGTGTGTATAGCCTTGCTACAACTTCCCAGTTTGGGATCCATAAAGTACACCTATCTGGGCCTTATAACCTATGGCCCATGTTTTTTCCCTAAGTTCCCTAATAAGAACCCATCTTAACTTATGACTTTCAGTCTCACTGATCGAGTATCAAAATCTCACTGACCCTTGAATTAGTTCAGTTTGATCACATTAAAGCAAAATTAGGTGGAAATTTGGTTTGGTTCTTTTTTTGGCGCCCAAAGAAGGTCTCTGAGTGCAGCTGCACTGTCATAAGTAACAGTGCTGTTATGGCTCCCCATCACAGGCAACGTGCATTTGTTGACCAGCAGAAGAGTATTGTTAGAAACCAAAAACCCATGTCGACTGACTAAGTTTTGTTATATTACCTTGTTTTGCTCAAAAATGACTCTGCCAGTGTCTTAAGCCTGTTGTGGAGACAACTTTTGGCATAAGATGGGTTTATTCATTTATTTATTTGTACATGTAAGCCTGAGTCTTACCTTGGGTAAGATTACTTTCTGTACCCAGTAAAGCTGCTAAACATGAGACAGATAATAATACAGCCTAACGTTACGTCATGTCATGAATATTATTTGAGGGGATATGCACTCGGCTTCTTGCTTGTCGCTCTCTCTGTTTCTCTTCTTAGCATTATGTGTCTCCGTCCTCATTCGTCTCTTAGCCTCAGACATTGTATCAAACTGTAGCGAGGCAGGCTAACTGGCTAGCGCTTTGAAGCCGTGTGCAATTCTCGCGAGAGAACCACAGCCCGCTGCCGATCTTACACATTGCTAAAAGAAGGTGACCGGGGCGATCTTTGGACATGGAGAGATGCTATTCTCCCTGCTAGAAGTTGATCCACTTTGAAACTGTTGTTTAAAAAACCATGATTTCTGAACATTTTCAGGAATCAGAAACAAACGTGTAAAAGTTTGACTCAAAAGCCAACATGTGCATTTTTCTAGTCATAACTTATATAGTTTGTTTTCAACTCCTGGGTTTAAATTGTCACTTTTTGTGTTGTCACATGTCATCTTGTGATTTGTGTGTCTTCGTCTCAGCTTCCAAGGTTATCCAGAAGGCCAGAGAGAAGCTTTGAGGTTTAAACTGGATGCAACCTGTGTTTGGTTCTCTATTAGCACCTGTCAGAGTAGACAAGCTGCACGAGCTTAAGCGCCCCGTGACACCCAATAGATGGGCGCCCTGCTTTGTAAACCACCTGGGACTGAAGCAGCTCCTTGGTGGGAGTCAATGTATTCTGTAAACAGGGCAGCAAACGGGAGTGAATCTCCCATAAATCTTGCCGTGTGGTGTTATCATTTCCTTCAGCTGACCTTGGCCAGGACGCCGGATGGGAAGCCTGTGTGGCAAGCGGGAAAAAAAGTATCCGATGATATACGGGCAAGAGGAGCGAGGTGGGACATGAATCAAAGCGGCATGTGATTAGCTGTGAAATCTTACAAGTGAAATCTGTTTCCGCTTTTTTTTTTAAATTTCACCTTGCATTTCTTTTGATCTGGTAACTTAGGCTTCATAGAGTATACAAAACTGAAAAATAGCCTCAAGCATGATACACATTTGTGTTTAAAAAAAGCCTCTGAGATTGTTCGAAATGTTTCTTGTGGATTGTTTCATTCATGCAGGCTGCAGAGCAGATCCATCAAGCACATTTCTCTCCTTCCATTTGTGTTTCAAACAAATACTTATCAACAGGCCGTGAAGTAATCAATGGGGATAATCCATCTGGGAGCCTGTCGATATGGTAATGACTCTGTCTCATCGTTATTGCTCTGTAGCCATAAATCACTCGCTTTACCAGAATGCTTAGCAGCTGCTGAAACAATCCTGCGGTTGTGTGGAATAAAGTGCTGCCTTTTGTGATCAATGCGGCTGCATTGTGCTGCTTCACACGCTGATTGTTTTCAGATTTTGTGTATAAAAAAAAAAGAAAGCTGGATGGATTGTATATCAATAAGTCAAGGGCTCTAACAAAAAAGTAGGTAGCAGGTATATCACTCTCAGGTAATCAATGCTCCTATTAAGCTTTGTTAATGGTGCGTTCATACATGCCTTTTTAGCCAGATATATATTACAATTACAAAGGAACAATCTGTGATTAAAGCATCAACAACAAAAATGCTGGCCAATAATTCTGTGCGTGTAAAATAAAAGGGCAGAGCTTATACTGATTATTTTGCCAAATTTTACGTTTTACTTTTTTCACAGGACTTTTGAAAGGCACATACAGCATGGCCAGTTGATTAATTCCAGTTGGTTTGATTAGTGTGATTGCTCCGATCTGTGCTCAGTCACGGTACACTCCCTTGGTCCTGGCTTTGGTTGGAAGAGGTGTTCTTGGAACGGTACAGTTTCTCATGCACGAGCATAAGCACGGGTACACAACGTGGACATGAAGTTCAATCAAGCCCCGCCTCCTTTATGATGAACTCCTGGAGTGTTATGGATGTGTATGACTCAAATAAGCCACAAAGTCAGTAAAGTGTCTGAGTTGTTCTCTGCCCGTGCATACCTTTCATTATTTAATTTTTTCAATCCGCCTATCTTGTAAACTGAGCATGCTTCATGATCGCCTAAAGACATGCATGTGTTGTATGACGACGATGTTATTTATAGAGGTAAACCGAGCAGTGTGAGTGCAGGCCAGCAGGGGAATGGGGATGAGAGGCAATCAAGCTTAAGCACAGACTAGTACAGGACTGCTGGGCCTAGTGTGAGTCTTCACTGGATAAAGTACAATATATTCCTCTGAGTATGTTAGTCACTTTGAAGTTGTTAGGAAACCCGCAGATTGATCAGATAGTGATTATGCTCAGCCAAAAAAAAAAGTTACTGCATGAATTGCTTGCTGTAGTATCATAACAAACAGATTGATACTAAAAGTATTATTAATCCTATTTTCTTATGCTCAGCAAGACACTTTAAAATTTAGTTTCTAAATTTCTAAAAATGTTCCAACTACTCTAGGAAAGCAACTTCTGGCACAAGTGAATGATTAGGATATAATAGTTTTTTGTTGGCTTAGTAGTGCATATCTTGTATAAGTGCAGGTGCTATAAAGTAATATGATCTGCATTTATATAGAGTAATTTCTTTGGTCACAAATAAGAAGTCATTATATGTATATCATGACCTGCTGACCCTGTGATCTCCCTGCAGATGTGAAATATTCATAAAACATTAACACAGTCGACAAATCTCAGACTGAACTTAATTTATTTTGGCCTTGTGTTCCATAGAGGCAGGAAGGAGTTGCACACTCAGGGCAGAGTGAAGGAAGAAAGACAATTAAAAGTGATAGCGCTCGTCCTCATGAGTGTCAGCAGCAGCCAGGATGGAAGCAATTTATTCATCCAATCATGCAAGTACATGAAGTGCGCCGGTGTTCTGCTGCTGCAGTGGGACGCTGGAAAATGTGATAGTTGTTTCCTCCCTATGAATCACTGAAGGCAGGATGCTCGCTGGACGCAAAGTGGATTGTTTGGTGTCCTGATAACAATTTAAATCCTGTTATGGATAATGCCGGCTAATGCCATCAAGAAAATTGAACATGACACTCGAGCAATTTATTATATCTTTGTGTTCTTAACCTTGGATATTGGATTGTTTGTGCAACCATATCCTTTTTTTGATCCTGTGAAAGGTGCACTCTGGATGCATGCCTTTATTTTTCATTGCATGTGGATGCTAGTGTTGAACAAACAGATAAAAACGAGGAGAGAAAATGATGTATGGGTGGCGAGGATTCATGCCAAATTGTGCAGAGAATGCTTCACACAAAGCAGAAGATGTGCTGGATTTGTCTGTTGAAATTCCACTGAATGCTGAATGCTGTTTAATGTCGGAGCAGTTAAATCTTTCATGATGCAATTTATCACCTCGTAATTTTAGCCACAGGACAGATTCAGAGTCAGACACTTTGCAGATGTGAAGCAGTCGTGAGGCTAAGACAACAACAGCTAGCGAATAAATCACTCAAACAGCTTTTTTGAAGCTTTCTTGAATGAACAAAGCCTGTAATCATTTTCAAAGCCGTAAAACTCATGCCATTCGGATGAGTTAGGGAAAAACTGATGTCCCAGAGGCCTTTCATACTGTAGCTTCTTTCTCTACATCTGCTTTGTCAAGCCCAGCTGCTAACGGCAAAAAAGAAATCCACAACAAACATGCCTCCCTTCAGCCCCTCCACATTGTTGTGGAGAGCTTCCTCCCCCCCTCTGACACCACGGCCGGCCTTTGGTCTGATTTAAGACTCTGGCCTGCTGATGACCCTGTTTGCTGCTCTCTCTTTCCCTCCCCTGCTCTATCTCTGGCTCGAGTTTAGCTTGACTTAGGGAAATGCTTGCTCATTCTCTCCACCACTCATTAATCAGACGAACAATGAAAGGAGTTGAGCACAAATGCTGTTGGCGTAAATCTTTTATGGGGAGTTTTTTTCTTTTTCTCTCCACTGTTTTAAGAGGCTGATTTTGTAAAAAAAAAATAAAGTTTTATTAGGTTATTATAGTTAACCAAATTCCCATGACGTCACATTAAGGCAGGAGTCAACTGCTTTAATAATGTCTTAAAGGCTGACGTTTAGTATTCAAATCATTCTGCCTACAACATATTTGATAAACCATCAGCCAATGTTAGCGTACGACAACAGCGAAACGTTTTGTAGGATAGAACAGGAAAAGCATACCCAGACTTAACTTTATAAAACAACACATTAATAACCCATTTTCTAGCTAATTACCGTTAGCTAGAGAGTGACTGACTGCTAACATTACCTGTAAAGTGTTGAAAGGTAATATATAAACAGGCTGTACTTTGTAGAGCAACATATTTGATTACACAGCTACTCTCAGACATAGCTAATAACAGCATTCAGCAATTAGCTAATCTTACCATTAGCCAAGATGTGAATGCTAATGTTATCCACAAATTTGTTACCGTTAGCTAAAAGCAGCTAATATTAGCATTTGACCACACTTCCTTTGAAATTACACCTTTTCTATCTTTAGTGTGACAAAATCAAATGGATTGTTAGCATTCAACCACTATCTTGATAGCATAATTAACAGCTTATCATGCCTTCCCTTTATATTGTACACACAATCAAACAGATATTTTAACATTAATTAACCTCCTAGCTAAAAGTAATGTTTTCTGATTTCTGATTTGAGTGTAGCTCATTTGTAATCAGATACATTTTTTGAACTTGGGAATATGGCCGAATGCCCCTCTGGATCTTGACCATCCATTATCTATTTAGTGGCTAATCAATACTGAAATAATGAAAAGATAATACGTTGTTTGATCATGTTTTTTTTTCTTATGATTTACAGAACTAGGCCGATAATTTGTTTTTTAATTCTCCCCATCCTGAGCCTAATGTGAGGTGTAAAGGGTTGTTGTTTAACTACAGTGATTTTCTTCCTTTATTTCAGAACTTTCTCAACATGTTATCTGTTTTCCTGTCACAGGCCAGTAATCAGGGTGATCCTGACTTTCCTGCTCTTGACTTTTTTGGCATCAGTGAGCATGTTTGATGATTTATACGCTCCAAATGAACGTCATTGCTTTAAGACAAATGGCCAGCCCTTGACCTTGACTCTGGGACTCTTGCGCTAGTTTTTTTCGACAGAGATGTGTAGCCTCTTAATAAATAAATATATTATTTATGTGTGCTTAAGTTACTGCTTTTGTTGTCTCAGCACATACAGAGGCCAGAGCTGTGGCCTTGGGCCAGGCGACAGCACACTTTGTCATGCTTTTTTTTTTTTTCATTCTCATGCATAATTAAAAAACCTAAATTACTTGCCATGTTCAAAATTATAATGCTGCGGGAAACAGACTGCATGAGAATTTATTTTCTTTGTGCATGTGGCTGACAGGAAATCAATTAATCCTGATGTATTATTTTGCGCTGGACAGGCAGTGGGCTCAAGGAGAGAGAGAGGATGGAGATTGGCTACAGCTGTTCTCATTGGTGCAACCATATATTATAGCTGAAGTGTGTGACAGCTTCTGAGCAAAATGGCTGAAGGGTATCAGGCAGGTGACTGGACTGTTAAAAGAATAACACTGGGATACAAACAGTTTTCAGAGGCTGATGTAAGATTTGTTGTGGTGAAGAGGCACTTTACTGCTCTGCTTCATGTCCTCTCGGTTTCCCATATTTTTACCAACATTGCTTTCTGTCACAATTTATGAGGGAGCTTTCTGAGTTAGTGCCAGGTGTTGTTGTCATACAGCTCCATGTACTAAGATGTTATTTGTCTATTTTTTAGTTTGTTATATTACAAAAGCAGATTTTAGTTATGAACAAACAATCCAGTATATAAAATTAAGTTTCAGAATCTTGAAAAAGTAAGCATTAATCTCTGCTCTGGGATGCAGTGTGTGTTGAAACCACACCCACTCATGGGAAAGATGCACCTCTCTCAACTGTTTAAGACTCCTACTACCTGTCCATGGAGGGGTTCTTCTGGCTGCTCTATTGGACCTGTCCAGCCCTATATGTTTGAGCCACCAAAGCCAGAGTAAGATCCAAACATGAGGACACTGACCTTCCTTTCAGTCCACCTATTTCCTCTCAGTCTGCCACAGAATGGTAATTTTCTTCCCATTTATGCAAGTTAGCTTTTTCAATAGGTAATGTCAGCGTAATACTTTTAAATCCCCCACTAATCTACCTCAGATTTGATCATGAAAGGCCAATGGTCTGAACTTGGTTGTGGTTTGTTGTTATTCAGTTTCCATTTAAATGTCTTGTGTGTGTGTCTGTGTGTCATATGACTTGACACACACCAGATAACACAGCGCAGAGTCCTGCAGAGGTCAGATTACAATCCACTGGTGAGCCAGGCGAGCCATAATACTCACAGTCACAATATCATCGAGGACGAACACAGTGGAGAGGAATTGTGAGTGATTCGGGGAAGTGACGGAAATCATTTTTTCCTTCTCTGGGTTAATTCATTGGATGAAACGTTGTGGCACATGATGTGTCATATATCCCAGACAGGGCATCAGTAATCTTTGCTCAAGGGCATGGATAACAGGCGGATAGACATGTGAATGAGATGGAGAGGGGGGCTGGGGAGAGACTCATCCCTTTCTGCCATCACCAGAGACAAGATAGAGGAAGATTTATGGGGCATCACAGACAACATACTAGCAGGCTGACCATCTTATATGTGAACCCCCGCACTCCCACAACAGTCCTCCATCTTGTGTGTGTTTTTTTTTTTTTTTTTTTTTTAAATGCATGGCCTATAGACAGCAGACGGTGTTACTGGATTTTCTTCTTTGCTTCTCAGTCAGCCATGTTGTTTTTGGTGGTCATAATATCTACAGTTATTAGATGTAGGCCTATATTTTATCTAAAATAACTGTTTTACCATCTCTCATGTGTAACCTCAAGCATAAACTGATTCATTTAGAATTTTGTTTTAATTGCAGTTACAGTTATTATATTTAATTGATATATTTCTTCTTTTTCATCTTCATTTTAAATCAAACCACCGTCAAGCCGGATACACTTTGTTGGATAGCTTACAGTGTTTACAGTATAATTTAAGATGCACTATGGCAGTGGTTCTCAATTGGTCTAATCCAAGGACCCACTACTAACTCCTTCATAAAATCGTGACCCAAATTTCTGAAATTTTTCCAACCAATCAGATTCATTGAATGAAAAATAGTGCAGATTTCACCTCAAATGGTACGAAACACATGACAGAATGAAGAGAAGGAAAAAAAGCAACATGTTTGAAGAGCGCTTCATAGACTTTTTACACTTTTTTTTTTTCAGGTTTTTTTTTTGCGACCCACTTTTGGGTCCGACCCACCAGTTGAGAACCACTGCACTAGGACCTGGAGTTTTGATAAAGAAATGTGAAAGTTGGAGACATTTACAGGTTCTGTGGAATATGTTCATTACTCTATACACAAACTGTCCTCAGAGGAAACTTTGGTCCCTGTAAGAGTTTTTGAAGATAAAATGCTATGCAAGAAGTTATGGTGGTGGGCCCGCAACAGTGAAACCGTAACTCTCCTGGTAGCTTTTTTACGGTGTATCGGAACACAGTCCCATGAGTTTATTTGAGCACAAGTCCCACCTCTGACTGGCCAGATAGCTCGATCACAGTTTAGGATTATAAGGAAACCCCTGGGGTTGCTAAAAGATTCCAGGTGGAGCCCATGCTCCCCCAGACCACCATTGGAAACACCCTTGTTGACGCCGATGAAACATCAGGACTAATTATGCGTTTTGGCCATCTGACTCATATATCCCGCTGATGCCCTGTGGTTGAAATGATCTTAGAACAACGACCAAATTTACTCGGGGGATTTCCAAAGACAACGCTGTAACCGAGGCAAGGTCTAATGCTCAGGATATCTGTATTTGTTTTTACACATTAGCAGCCCATTGAGGTTTGATAAACACAGATGGTTTGGAGCCCGTCCAGTTTCCAAAAGTACAAAACAATAGTCTTACTCATTATTTGATTGTAGTAATCTATAATGCTGTCACTTTGGCTCCACCTTTGTTGCAAGGCAGAGCGCTTAAATCTCAAACAAAGTCTTACACTCAAAAGCCGTCTGACGCTTATTTGAAAACATTTTAATTGAGTGTGATCCATGAAGTGGCGCCGCTATAGCTTGTCTGATGGGATGCAATCTGATCCACAGTGGTAATAACCTTGCAGACACGTAATCACTGAGGTACACTGTGTGGTTGGATGTAGTCCTGTCTTTTCCTGGAAGAGAAGACGTCACATCTGCCTAACAGGTCGTGGATGATTTCTGAGGATCACAGCTGGTGCTCTCCCTCGGGACACATTCATGTGTTATCATCAGTCATTACAAAAAAGTCTTTATAAATGAAATGTTTAGAGTCCCTCTTGGCGTATCATCTGCATTGTTCACAGCAGGAATATCTCGGAGTGCTTTCAAGATTAGGGATTTAGACGTGCTGTTTCTAATGAAACTACAAGAGTGAAACTACGTTGTTATGAGCTTGAACACAGCTCTTTATTGCTGTGCACTGCCAGGTAGGGCTATTTGGCAGACAGAAGGCAGAAATCAGGGGCACATTTCCTCAGGGAGCAAAAGGAAAGCATTACAGAGATTCTCAAAGTGTCCAACAGTTTCAGGTTACAATTACAGTACAGGCCATATACTCTGCTTTTTTATATTAAAGACTAAAGCCATGCTGAAAAAGGCAACATTTTTTATTTCCCATAGTTTAAAAAGAATATTTTTTCTTGCTCTCCTTCATGTCTGCATGCACACTACATCAGATTCAGTCAATCAGGTTGCACTTTGGCTGTTCCCCTGTAGCAAAGACATGCTAACTTTCACATAAGTCTGCTAATTGACCTAAGCGACCAACGCTAGCTGGTCGAATGATAGCATCCAGAGCAAAGTGCTTGCTGGTTGCATAACACTGAGTCTTTGAACCGATTCAGAACCCTTGTTATTCTTTATCTGTGAGCAGTTAATCAATGAGGTTATAAGCCAGCATTTTCAAAGCATGCATCTTTACTTGGGTTACATTTATGGCCTTGTGCTATAGATTGCAGTGAAGGAACAGGACAAACCACAGCCTCAGTGTGTATCGGGTTGCCTGCCAGGAACTATTGAACTTCTCTCTGACAGGTCATTCAGACTGTGACAGCAGCTAAAGGACATTTGGATCAACTTAAAAGCGGGGAAACAAAGCAAGTCCGGCGTCTGTACTTCGCATCTGATCTACCGCAGATGGTGCTCACGTACCTGTAAGGAGCTACAAGCGGAGGGAGGAAGTGCACTGCGTTCGTAGGGTGATATCCTTCCTTGCTCACACAAAGGGTATAGCCTCACTCCTTTGCGCTGTTTATTTTTAGTCATAACATCCACAACTATTGAAAGTATGGGTCAAGGTGAGGCTAGGACACTTGCAAGGGAGGGGAGGGTGCTGTAGGAACAACAAACAGATGTTCTTTGATGATAATTGCAGAGAGGGGAAAAGGAGTATGGAGGGCAGCCTCGTAAAGCACTCACTTGTTGACGCTCTCCTGGCCCCCTCTGAAGCCCTGTGGTGGTATGTTGTTTAGCCCCAGGAGTCAGAGAGGGCCTGCTGGTGCCATTACCTTTACAAGCCCAGAGGTGACATCTGCTCACAGTAGCAGCCACAAATTTGAATGCCAATATCCTCGCCTTGAACCGATCTGGTAAAAAAAAAAAAAAAAAAGTTGGTGTCAGTCAGTGACAATCTTTCTTAACATGAAAGGTTAGCGAGCCCGAGCCCTTAATCAAGTGTGGCTGTCAGCAGGCGCCCTTTAAAATGGAGCTGTAAAGACAGGCTGCCAGCGTTACAGCCGATGAGCGCTCGCACTGAGTGATTGATTTGTGTAAATCATTTTCTTTTTTTGCTCACTGCCTCTCTTTTACGAGCAGCAGTAGCGGTGGAGGATGGTGAGGATACCATCGTGGGATTAAGTATAGCTTCAGCAGGCTGTCCGGGTGATTAATGAGCTGCCACAGCGTTCCCAACTGTCACTAACAGGAGCCCGGGTTCAAACCCTGTCTAGACTGATGATACAACAGATAAAAATCACTTGTGTCATCATGTCATTAATGTCCCAAAGTTCTGAGGTTGATTTAGCAAGTTGCCAATCACCCTCAGGGGTATTCACACTCTTGTTATTTTGAGCCCTCAATTGCTTCCTTTCCTGGAAATATTCAGAGCAGATTTAATATTATTGACTGACAGAAGTGTTAGGGTGAGCATCCCAGCAGTTTGGCCCATTTTTATACCACTTTTTTTTTATTTATTTTTTTTATCACTAGCTATGTCACTAGGTTAGCTTAATTTGGTCAGGGTTAGCTTAGCTTTAGCATTATGTTTTGAGTCTCGCCACCTTTCTTCTTTGAATGCTACTATCTTTTGACGAGTCATGAGAAATATTTGACTGACGTGGGATTCGACACTTGTTTCTTGTACAAGGATCGTCTGGAAGAAAATAACCAAGCTGAGCCTGAAGAGAAAGAGCAGTGCATCGAGCTGCTGAAGGCCGTGCTGGAGTGAGACAACCATTCAAGTCCTTAATCATCCATTCATCAACCAGTACGGAAGGTAAGTCTTTATGTTATGCAAAGACTATACATAATGGACTTAGCAACTGCATAGACATGCCTCAAGTTTGGCTTTTGGCTGCAGCTATTTTTTGAATGTAGTTATTTTTATTTTTATTTATTGGAGCGATAGCCAATCATATTTAGGGGATACGGTCGAGCTGATAAGGAGCCTCCACAGCTGTTTAATTTATCAGGCTAAAAGAGATTATGAAAAAAGACTCAAATCAAATCTCCAGTGAGGGTTGGACTTAAATAACACCTACCTGCTACTTGTATTATTTATTTAAGTTTTTATCAAAATATACCATACAAACACATCACAGACGTTACGATCAATGACTGAATTGGCTGTGTTAATGACTAGCAGATTGCACGATCCACCTGTCACTTTAAGTGGACCCCCACCCCCCCCCCCCACCCCCCACAAACAGGCACGACATTAAACCCTCCCAAAAAGATTTAACCCTTTAAAAATCTTCAGGTGTCACGCATCTCTTGCATCAGTATCTTCATGTTCTGCATCATCATTCATCACTTTCAGGCATTTTCATCATTTTAAGGCACATCATCTTTTTCAACCAAGTCTTCATCATCTTGAGCATCATTTACATATATTTTGCATCATCATCATTCCAATTATCATAATCAGAATTTCAGCGTAATTTTAAGCGTATTCAGCTCGCTATTCAGTTCCCTCATTTTCAGCAAGAGTCTTATTGTTTTTTATTACATTAAGCTTTTGTTTTCGCAGGTCTCAGGAGAGCAGCAGTTTTTGTCGTGTTTCTACATTTTCAGCAGTGTTTCGCAATTTCATTTAAGCTTTCAGTATCCCCACGCATTTCTGCAAGGAAATGCAATTTTGTCTGGTTTTTAAATCTCAGATATCAAAAGAGATATCAGTAAGATCCTTCAGATCCTCTAAGGATTTCTTTATTGTCTTGTTTTCATGTTCATACCTTGTAATGTCTCATGACCTTTTACTGTACACTGAACTACAGAGCTGGGCAGAGAGCTTTAAGGAGAGCAAGAAAGCGCAACAACAACAAAAAAAAAAGCCACTCCACATCTATCTCTCCCCGAGGAGTGTCATGTTTCTCTTTCCACCATTTATTTGAAAGCTATCATTTCCTGGGATTCATAGCTGAAAAATGGCATTGATTTTCAGGATGATAGATGCTAAGTGTCCTCCTATCGACATGTCTATTGACAGGCCTGTGTAAATTCTGCATCTTATTACCCCCTCGGATAAATTATACACCTTGTGAACAGGGAGGATGTTGCTCAGTCGATGGAAATGTCTGAGCATCTCCTACAATAGCGGGTGTCACTTCTGAAAGGTGTGATTCAATTTGTCAGAAAACACCTCATCAGTCACTGTGCTGAATAATTAAACATAGTAAGACTGTTGGCAGATAACAGCCTTTTAAAAGAGAGAAATAAGAGCGACTACAGAGGATTTGATTCAGCTCTGTTGTGCTGTTACTGTAGGAAGGTCAAATCTTAATCTAAAGGTGTTTTTGAATCTAATATCCCTGTCGGGGAAGTTTGCTGTAGCATTAAAATGACTTATGTAAAGCCTTAAACGTACTGCATGTGCTGTGAAGCAACACCTTTCTTTACTGCATTGTTTACAAGGGCTATTTCTCTTTGACTCTGTATGGTTTATTGCATCTTAATCTTCCCCTTTCGCAGCATTGCCTGCAAGGACGTTAAATAATGCCCCACTGCCAACCGTTTTCTCCATCTCAATTTGTTTTATAGTAATACACAATTTAACCTTCAGAATAGCATTTGCAGGTTCATAACACTTGGAACAGGTGTAATTTTTCTAACAAACAGAGCTGCAATGTGACCCTATTTATCTCTGTTTCTTATAATGCATTGTATTAATCTGCGGGCCATTATTTCAGTAGGACAATAACTCACTCTTATTGTTTAGCCTCGCCACTGAAAGAAATCTTTCTCGTCCAGTTATGCTTTAGTGTTCAGGCCTGCAGCTGGGATCTATTGGGGTTTCCTTAGCTTTTTGCACAATGTGCTTTTATTATTTAACATGGGAATTTCGTTGTTGACTGATTTGGTGTTTTAGGCTTTTATATTGGTTTTGGTGTACACTGACACAAAATGTTTAAAGACATATTTTCTTGGTATTTTTTTCTTTTTGTTAGATCGGACAACTAAGAGAAACAGGCTGAAAGGAGAGAGTTGGGGATGAAACCGAGGTCCGATTCAATCCCACGGCTGATTGGACGAAGACTATAGCCGCTGTACATGGGGCTGACAACTAACTGCTAGGCGATCAGATGCCTCGTAAAAAATTGTTTTCAGTATTGATAAATTCAGTTTAATTAGAGAAACTGTGAACATTCTTACATTAAAGCCAAATGCCTATTAGGTAACTGCAAGTCGAACCTCTGTGTAGTTCTTCCCCTTGTTCTAAAGATAAATTAGCAGCTTCTAAATAATGCAGTGAACCCTAATTCTCTTTGATTAGTAGTGAGTTAGATGATGGCGACCCATTGAAATTGGTCATCAGCATAAATAACGAGCGAATGAACTGATAAAATGCAAAGTCGTGGGCCATCATAAATCAAATGGAATCCACTGGCCGTGGAAGCGGGTGGAATTAGAAGTCCATGCTCCTATTAATTATGTTGCCTTGTGAAGGCGACAGCGTGATAAATCAGCACTGAAAGGCCCTTCACCAGCTCAGCCTGAGGAGTTAGACTGCCTGCAAATTGCTTTGTGTATGCTCCTAATTGTTTCTTAAATAACCCTCCTTTTTTGAGGCAGGTTGTAGAGGAAGTCTACCAAGAAGGGTCAAAGACGTCAGAGCCGCTGCCTCTGTAAGATAACATTTTAGAAAATGATCCCCCTCTCCCCTTCTCCTTCTTAAAACCCCTTTAAGATATTAAGAGTTATGTATATATGTGTTCAAATGTTACAGTGAAAATGACAACAAACAAAAATCAATACAGATCCAGTTGATCAGTAAGAGTAAAAACTGAAAGAAAAATGGATACAAAATCATCAAAAATATGAATAGCATAAAATATATTCATTTGTATGTATAAATACTTTAAAGAAAAATCATAATAGAGGTACCTATATAAAAAACATTAGACCATCAGTTACCTCATTGTTACACAGCTTTTTTTTATTTTAGTTATGAAGCCTTGACAAAATTTAACTAAATTATTGATTCATTTTAAATAGAAGTAGCTCTATTGTTCAAGATTTAATGTCTTATGAATGTTTTGTTTTTCATCATTAAAATCATGACAAAGGATAGTACACCAATGCTAAACCCCCAGCCATTTATGACAGTAGTTCTCGAAGAGGTGTTAGGAGAGCCCCAGGGGTCCTTTAAGGGATCCAGGGGGGTTCCCAGCAATTACCTTAAGCTACACACAATTATATTCTTAACAAATACAAAGAATGGATTTGTGACAAATTTGGCCATGGGTGTCATATTCTTTCTAAATAAAACATGTTCAAGCAATTTCTGATGGCGGACCCTGGGACATAATCTTTTTGTGAGTCATATCAGAATCTTTTAAGCTTTACCTGTCATCCTACATAAATGAAAATTATACAAGTAGATTTTCCTAATTTCTGATGAAGAAACATTCAAACAAATCGCACTAAATCATATCCTCTTTTGCTGACATATAGCATGGACAGTGTCCAACATCCCTTATGTTGGTTACACATTCACGTTGACCATTTCCTTTGTTGCCTTTTATGCAGTTGTTTGCAAACACATGCCAACACATTTTTAGAACTGCTTTTATTTGAGTCTTACTCTTTAGAGTCTAATCCTTTATTTTCTTCTCTGATATAGTATTTCTGAGCAACAGCTTTATTTTGGTGGCCATATAACATCAACATCATCAAAGGGATTCAATTAAATTACTTCAACTTTCGAGGCATCATACCTCTGAGAGGGCTGTAATTAATGTGAACAATGAGGCGGTCAAGAGCGGTTCCTCTAGTAAAACCAAATATACACCAGGAAGTTAATTTGTTGAGCAGTTGGCATCCTAAAGCATAAAATGTGGAGTTTTTAGAGTAATTAGCCTGAGTGTACAGCTCTTTGAATTGTGCGCTCTGTCTGAAATGCCAGCGGTCAATGCAATGTCAGAGTATGGATTTGTGTCTGCTGTCAGTGTGCTGATGAAGAGCTAAAGTGCTTTGATCTGTTGACAGCTTTGCAGTGTAACATGTGTGTGTGTGTGTGTGTGTGTGTGTGTGTGTGTGTGTGTGTGTGTGCGTGTGTGCGTGCGTGTGTGTGTGTGTGCGTGTGTGTGTGTGTGTGTGTGTGTATGTATTGTAATGCAGCCACTTATTGTTGTCATTATTGATTCTTTTTCTGATAAGCCATTCAGCCTGTAACAAACAGTCATCATTATTTCATGGTGTATTATAAATTCCCAAGGACATAGCTGTCATGTCAGCCTCTTTCTATGGGTCTTAGTTCTCTGACATGCTGTTCAATACCAAAATGAAATCACCTATATAACATTTTTGGAGTAAGCAGTAATGTTTGTGATTCATGACACACTGAATTAAATTGACTATAGGAACCTTGTAGGGTCTCAGTAATAAACTGTAAGTGGGAGTTTCAGTCGTTAGCTGCTAACCTGTACAGATGAGATAACTAACTATTCAAAAGGTTCAATAGTTAGAGTTAGAATAGAGTTAATCTGTTTTTTGGGGTCATTTATGCCTTTATTTACTCGGGAAGATAGAGAGAGACAGGACATATAGAGAGGAGAGAGTGGGAAATGGTATACAGTAAAAAACAGAGATTGGAGTTGATTCCGGTGACGCTGCATCAAGGATTTTAGCCTCTGAATATGGGGCACACACTCCTGACCTAAACAGGCACTTTTGAAAGGTTACTTTCTAATGTTTTAAGTGGGTGGCCCTGACAGGAAAATCCATAGCCCAGATAGTAAGTTGTGCTCCTTTCTATAACACTAGTTACTTTGTTATTAGATGACCAGAAAGTATTTCACTCTATATTGAAGAATTATATTGTTACTGAAATCTAAGAAAACAGATTTTCTTTTTAGAATCCTATTATAGTTGACTCCAGCTCAAGGTGTACAACCAGTATACTATTGCTTGAAACTGAAAAGCAGCACATTCACATAATCAAGAGGCTGGAGAAGAAAACATATTTGGCTTTTTTTGGTTGAAAAATTCCAAAGTCTTATTCATTAAAGTAGTTTCAGATAAATTTTCTAACAACCTGCCATATATTTATTGACTTATTGACGCAGCTCTTAAATTAAAAAAAAAAAAAAAAATCAATTTTGAGAACTATTTGGCGTGTTCATTTGACAAATGTCTGAAACAATAAGATTGATAGCTAATATTGACTATTAATTTAACTTGTAACATATATATGTGTGGGTGTGGATGCCCTTGGACTGACATTGAGCTGCCGGTAGATGTTTGAGTTTAAATAATGCTCCTGTGCGGCCGGAGAAATGATGGTGTGGTCTTTCATGACATTGCGTCAGTGCCAAGGTGACTGACTCGGGGACTGACTGATTGCTCTCTCTCTCGCTCTCTCTCTCTCTCTCTCTCTCTCTCTCTCTCTTTCGGGCCCTCAACCCCCCTTCTCACCCTGTCAATAAGCATCCTCTTGTCTGATGGAGTCACATCAGGGCACTGCAGCTGACACCATGGTGTCTTTATTTCCTGCAGCAATCCTTTTACAAGACACATCAGAGGTGATTAATACACTGACAGCAGCCAGGAGGTTAACCCCCTGCTGCCAGCCGGATACTGTTCCTGACAAACACACACACTACTCACCTCACATACCAAACTACACCATTCTGCACCTTCTCCTTTAATACACACTGTGTATAATCACAGGGGAGAAATGACAGTGCAGGATTTTTAGATTTGATTGATGGGAGCAGATAACACTTGGTATTCCAAAACTGTTTTTTACATTAAACCAAATGGTCGCTCCCACTTGCAGCTGTCTGTGCGCTTATTAAATCGCAGCTCCTCCGATTCAAATTTATGGCATCCATTACTCCAGAATTTACATGTCCAGGTGTTGCATCTGTTTGGCTTCAGGTAGGGGTCACTTTGATTTATTAATATCCATGCTTTCATCTGCGAGACAATCACTGACATATTGTCACTTAGGGCAGCGTGTCTCTCTGTTTTTAACAGCTGTGACAACCTGCGTGTTATTCGCTCCCTGGATGATTACGCACACGCACAGACCCAACATGTCAGCCTCGGTAGGGCCAGATTACACACGGTGTCTAATGCTTATAATAGCCAATAAACAGCATATCATAGACTGCAGGCTGAATGAGGGTTTTCTCATTATGTCTCATCAACACCTGCTTAATTGTTGGACATCCCAGAAAAACCTTGTGATGGAGGAGATAAGTTTCAGGTCTTCAGGAGTGATCGGACCATCTGGGTCATTCAGAGCCATATGTTCACACTGTTTTGTTGTTGCACAGGTTCGTGAAAACAGTTTGTTAGCTTGAAGCTTAAGTCTGTAATGTTTAACAGTTTAACAGTTTTTCTTATTTTGGGTGAAAGAGCTTCACTAGAACAGTCATTGGATTAGCTCATTAGCAATTAAACTATCACATTTTTTAAATTATCGACTCAATTTTTCAAGATTATTTCATTTAAACAGCCCTTGAAAACAAGTTTTGGGCGAAAGAACTTCACAGAGACGGACTTAAATGTTTTACATACAAGCATGAATGAATATAGGAGCATAACAGATGAGTGCCGATTCTTGCTCTTCAATTGTGACGTTGATGATGAAAAACAGGCTAACACCACACCACACCAAGACATTTGTAACATTACCTTAAATTGAATAGGATTTAGGATTGTAATTGTGTTTGGGATCAACAAACACGGACACATGACAAAACATTCCATCCATCAGGCTAATTTCTTGCGTGCTGCTTGCTTGAGCGAACGTCCGCCCAGAGTGACAGACAATCAAGACACTAGCAGGGGACTACAACTTGGGTTGGCACCAAACTTGCCTGTCTCTCCACTCGCAGTGCGTGTCAGCAGGACGGACCACTGAGGGCCATAGGTGGCCCAGTTGTTAGGACATCGCAGATGTCACGAGAGGAGAGAGAGAGAGACAGAGAGAGAGAGAGAGAGAGAGAGAGAGAGAGAGAGAGAGAGTGTCCCCTCGAGTCACCCAGATGCTGCTCCCACCTCTCATCATTAACTCTCACACTGAGATAGTAATTAGTGCTCCTCACGGCATAAGACAGATTCTGCATCAGACCAAATTTTCTAAGCTGTCATTCTAATTATGTAGGCCAGGGCAAGATAGATCAGCCGGGCTGTGTGTTAGTGTTGACGTCAGTTAATCATGGTGACTCGGCCCAAAGCCACATGGACTCTCTGCTGTGTCCATCTGAAGGTATACGAAAAAGAATATGTTTCAAAAATGTAAAGAAAGGAACACTTCCTGGGTGAAAAAAAATGACGCTTTTGATGCTCTTTGGATTAAGATACATCTAGATATCAAATCACAAAACTTCAAGATACTCTCTTTTCAGTTATAGCTAAATTTAACTTCACATTAAGTAAGCTAATATCACACACATTTTCGTTTTTCGGTGATATACTGTTGTGAAATGAATGCAGTGACCACAGATGTAAATTAGCTTTATCGCTAACTGTGGCCCAAAAGTTTTGTTGTGTATGGCTCCTGTCAAATATTCTAATGAACTGAACTACGATGGAACGCACTGACTATTGTCTGAGGACCATATAGCCTGGTGGCGAGTACCAAAGTTTTGGAGCGTCTGGTGAAGCCAATTGGTTAGCAATGAAGATCATCTTGCTTGCTACATTCTAGCAGCTTGAAAAGCCAGAACGGATATGAAAGACGACATCTAATATCAGATTGTTAACTGCATCTGCCTGCCGTTTGTAGAGATGTTAGCTTATAGCATAGCTGTTTATCGTTAATTATCAGTGTTAATTCATTTTTCGTTAAGTTCAGTTTCCATTAACGTCCATACCTCACTCTTACATTGTTAGATGGGCTGTCCTATCCAATAAAGTAAAAAAAGGACCAGAAGATAACTTTGGAAAAAATTATGAATATACTGGTATGTGTTTCTAGAGATTATGATGACCTTTTAAACAAACACTGATGTGTTTCATCATCATACCTTTGTCAGAGAGTCATAAGAACACAATGGTGGTAGGGGTTGAAGGGTTGCTGACACATTTTTTACTCTGTGGCCTTCTAAGTGTTCTTTAGGTGTTATTAGTTCAATTTCATGGCTCATAAACTATAGTACAGAGTATATATCCATGGGACTGTATGGTGTCATGACTCACAGGAAGAGTTTAGCTGCTCATTTAAGTCTGACTTTAGCCCCCGCTCCTCAAGTAACTGGCAAATTATAACCTTTTCTCACAGCGGGAGCTAGGACAAGTTAATTGGATTTGACAAGGGCATATTATGCACAACAAATATGCATAATTCTTGGAAAAATGGCACAGAAAATTGGAGGTAAAGAAGAGAACAAAGTAGATTTACATGGTCTGGTAGTCTAAATGTCTGGTATCATATTCTCTCCTGCCGCCTCCGTAAAAAGGCACAGAACTGTAACAATGGGTATCAGTGGAAAGTGCTTTAAAGTTAAAGCTGATGGATGGCTTGTCAAAAAAAATAATTGCACTGGTGGGAAAGTGGGTCTGCGTGCTTAGAGGGGGGAGAGCGGGATCTACAGAGAGGATGATGGGAAGTGACAGTGGTCTGTCAAGACGCAGTGGCTGCCCAGAGTAGTGTGAAGCCCTCGCTAGAAGGTGGCAGAACAGAGCAGGCTGTCAGAGCAGGAAAGTGCCTTTAATACATCGAAATGAAAAGGAATCCGCCTGTCAGACCTGTTCAAGCCGGTCGAGGGAGGAAGAAGGAATATGGCTGAATAGGTGTAGACGTGATAGAGCTGGAAGAAGACGGTGTGCCACTGGCCTTGCTACAGGTACAAATCATGCAGTCGAATGAGACAGATCGTCAGCCGCCGCTAGTGACTGCTACCAGTTACAACTGGTTCCTTTTGCTGTGACAATTCATTAATCAGTTTGACAGATCTGGCCTTATTACATGGAAAATTTGACACTTCAGCAAATGGATTGTCAACTGCCTCCCATTTTAGATGCGATTCAAAGCGACTTCTGGCTCTCTTGTTGAAATTCAGAGAAGCCTTTTATCATAAGATTCCTGCACTGACCTTGGAAGGCAAATACCGCTTTATGTCTAAATGTAAACTGTTTTAGTGGATATACATAGAATAGCCTTTTGTAAAAACACAGAGACATAACCAGCTCATTAATCTGTTTGGTCCTTGCCCATGCATGACATAAAAATGTCAGACTTTGATTGGACGAATGATGTATAGACTGACCTAACAAAGGATGAAGTGCCCAAGAAGACAGACAGCTAATAGATAGAGAAGCAAGAGGAGCCTCATTTAGAGAGGAAGGGCTGTTTGCGCTGCCAATATGACAAAGGGGAAGTCGACAACCATTGATCCACGCTCATGGATGACAGCTTAAAAATTCAGCAATAATCATGACAAACGAGGAGAGGCACCACAGCCGGAAAATTATCAATAATCGGCGGCTGGGAAGAAATGCCAAGGTCAGAGAGAAAAGGCTACACAAGTTCTGAGTGTGTGCAGAGGCTGCCAGGTGATATATCTGTTAAGATAGGAGAAGCAGCTCCAAAGCGAGGTAGAAGTTATTAATTAAGTTTGGGATCCCACTGGGACAAAAATGTCCCTCAGTATGGATTCCTTGCCGGAGCCCTCTGAATGCCAAGGGCAAAGAGACCATTATGTAACAGGCAGTTTCTGGTGGCTTTGATCCCTCACAGGGGAGCTGCTGGATGGATTTGCTGTATCAATAACTCAATCCCTTTTCAAAGGAAACCTGAAGAGGGCTAAGGTATTGGTAGCATCGTATTTCATGACAGGTCACTGCTGACGTGGGCTCAAGCAGGAACAGGTATTCATTCCTGCAAACATTTTTAAGATTACTATATGGGGCAGGGCAGCAGGCAAAGTAGCCCAAGAATATTTTTTCACCAACAACTTTTTCCAACTTCTCCTGGAGAAGTACCTGAACTCTTCACCTGTGAAGGGAATCCAACCCCCTTAATGGAAACCCCTGAACTAGCTTGTGTGTACACATTACGCCTCTCAGTCTTCTGCTTCATGTTTCTTTCTGTTTTGATTATGTATGTCAGGAGCCATCATATTTATCAAATTGTTGCTTCAAGGCACTTTAGTAGCTCCTTCTTCAGGGACATACTCTACCAACACAAGAGGATATGAGTGACTTAACATAAGGTGATAGGTCTAGAAGTAAGATCACTTTTATTGGTTGAATACATGAACACCTACCACCTTTAAACAGCTTGCGAACTTAGCCTTAAAAAATAGACCAACCAAGGACAAGCAGTCATTCAAGAAATATACTGTGAAATATACTAAATATATTATGATTATCATGAAACCCATGACACACAACAAGCCTATGCTATGACCATAGCCATGTCTATCTTGTTACTCTTGAACACCACTTTGCTTAACCTGTCACTTTTGAAAGTATTTAGATCTTTGGTGAATCCCTAGCGGGTAGTTCCTTTCAGTTAATAGCCGCTATAGTTTGGTCTATAAAAGACTATTTTCACATTGCAGGCTTAGCCTAGCGGTAGGAGGGTGTGCCCCATTTTCAAAGGCTACTCTCTTTACCACCCTGGGATCAATTCCAAAATCTCAACATTTGTTGTATCTTATCCCCCACAATCTTCTCCAAACATTTCCTCTCTCCACTGTCCTATAAGAATAAATGGCCCAAAAAATATCTTTCAAAACATTTCTTAACAAACCATGGTATCTCTTTTTTCCCAGTGGTGTGGCATTAGGAAGTCAGGCATAGCAAACCCAAACACTTGACCAAGGGAAACTCTAAAACCATGGCTGTGTTAGGTGCCTGATGTCCAATATCATCACTTCACTGTGGGTTGTCTTATCAGTTTTTGGATAAATTTGCAAAACCATTTGGTAAAAGATCTCTATTTACTTGATCTGTAATCAACACCTCTTTTTAGGCTTCACGTTTTGAGAAGGAAAATTATATTTAAAAAAAAGCATTATCTTTGTTTGTGCTGTTCAATTATGTGATTATTTGGAAGAATTAAGTATATACTACTTTATTATCTAGACACTCCAATTGTCTTTGATAACAAGTCTTTATATTCAAACTTGTATAAAATGGAAATGTGATAAATTATTTAGGTAGAGGGTTGAACCCTATAGCTATGGTTATTTAGAGAACAGTTTGAATCTCTCAGTTGGTTAATTAGCTATATACACAAACACACAAGTACACAGTGAGCCACACTGCGTAATACGTTAGTACAAGACACATCCTTCAACTTGCTCTGCAGTCATGACTGAAATTAATAAATTGCAGGCAAAACCACCATATAAAGTTCTCAAACTTTTACACAAGGTGACCTGCAGACTATACAGTATAGTCATTATCTGTAATGAAGTTGGTAGCTTCTTTCTTGGTTGGGGCGATTAACAGTTTCATCCTTAGACTTAGCTCTCTTTTCATTTAGGCTTAGCAAGTTGCATGAGGCTAATGTCCTTGGTTATTTGCTGCTAAAGTAGAAAGGAATTGGAGTAAACTGTAAGGCAGTAAAAAGAGTTGCTGACACAGCCAACAGAGCTCATTTCAGTGAGATGCAAATACAGCAATAGAACTGCAAATGAGCTTTTATTGTATCTTTTTTAAATCTGACCAGCAGGTCACTTGTTCAGCCAAGGTTCATTGGGCCATGAGGTCAAAAAGACAAGAGAATAATTTACTAGCTGTGTCATGCTCCTGTGATTGAGTTGCTGTTCTGGCTTTGGGACTTGATTTGTTAGCTTGGTGTGAAAAGTGGCATGTGGCTGTAGGTATGCACACTTCAGGGGAGGTGCGCTTTCTCGCATCTCTACTCCAAACTAGCACACTGCTAACAACAACATGAGATATTAATTCTCAGCTGGTGAAAATGGACGTGCAGCAAAAAGAAAAACCTTGATGAAAGTGTGAAACAATTAAGCATCGACAACAGCTCATTTGTTGAAGTGTGTTTAGCGTCTGTAGAATGTTCACATGCATTCACACACACTTGTGCATTTTTCCAATATTGTTGACATCATTGCGTTATACGTCGCCTCAAGAGGGATGATTATTCTGTCATATTACTGCCGCCCAGACGCTGCCCACACACTTCCTTTGCCTTTGCTGTAAGGATAAAGCACAGTTCCTGTTTTTCTGGGACCATCTGTAAGAAAAAAGCAGCCCAAGGTAAAACTGATGACTGCAACTTGGCAGAAGATTAAACGGGCCCTCTGCAAAAGCCATTAATAATTCTCATATTTTGGAAACAGACCATACATACAGAATCTGTGGTATTTAATCTCCTCTCTCAGCGAATAAAAAAAAGGTCAGCTGGGAGGGAGATGCTTTTTTCTTCTCCCCAGCCTAGAGTGATGGGCCTAGCTTTTCCAAGGCACCCCATTTGTCTGTCAGGGCTGTGAGCGGAGCCAGTGATTTAGTTTCCATCACATGAAGCTCATGTCCGGTTGATGATACTGCCAGGCGGGATATGGGGAGAATTTGTCACCTGGAGCTTTGACAGGGAGATAATTGCTGATAGTTAGCAGAATAATAGGATATGAGCATTACTAGCCAGACAGGGTTTAGGGAGTGTTTGTTGTCCACACTCCTGAACATGTTTTCCTCACATAATGTCAGTATTGACTTTGTTTAAATGGAGATAATTTGACCTGATCACGGTGAAACACATCGGTTAAGTATTAAGAAACGGATCAACATGCAAAATTTTGTCATAACACCCTCAAGCCTCTACTTATCATGTTTACATTTTTAAAACAGATTCAGCTGATGATGTCATTATTTGTCCCAGCATTATGAAATGTGCTTAGAGCTGTGTATTTGGATTGTAAAACATTAAAGTACTCGGGGAAAAAATGCGTCAATAACCCCCACATCTAAAAAAAACAAAGTTTATGAGATAAATTAATATAGAAAAGAGAGGTTGTAGCACAGCTAGTTGTTTGCCCGTATTTGGTCGCAGAATTGTACCTATCACAATGTTGTCCGTGCATGTACATGTTCGTCCAGCCGATTTCTACTCACAAGTCATCAACTACATAGTTTTGCTTGGTAGCCCACAAAGTTGAAATATAACAGTGTTGTCATTTCTGGGCACTTTTTTTCTAGCTTATAATTTTGATATGGTGTTAAAGTCAGCTGATGTAGTATGAAAAGGGTTGAAAGTCCACTTTGGGTGGCAGCCAGAGTTTGATTGGTCAAAAATCTCATAATTGTTTTGCTATAGGTCCAAATCATACAATAGAATGAGACAGAACATCAGCTGCACCTACTGACTACTACCAGTTACAACTGGTTCCTTTTGCTGAGACAATTTATTGGTCAGTTTCTGTGAGAAAAAGTCATTCTTGACTTCTTACAGAAGTACAGTTCTTGTTGTTGTTGCACTAATACCGTAGAATGTTATAAACTTAAGTAACCTATCTTACAGTATTTATCTGACTTTCATAAGTTAAGTTGTTAATGTAATAAACAATAATTAGTTAACTTTTGCAAGTATATTCTTGCTTTAGCCGACACACTTATCTTTTCTTTAAACCTAACTAAGTAGTTTTGGTGCCTTAACAAAACCGAATTGCAACACTTTTTCAACATTAACCAAGTGTTGGTGGTTGTACATCAGTTTTACTCAGTAACCTTCGATGTTGAAAATATACCCATATGTTTCTTTATTTATTTTTGCTGGCATAACTTCTCTTAAATGCAAACTAGGTTTTGCATTTATTTTTTGCTAAATGGATTGCAACACTCAGTGAGTTCAACCCTGACGATAGAGTGGTACCTAGAGTCGCATCTTTGACTCTAGGTACCGCAACGTGAGACCAAAGCACCGTGTTTGAAAGGTTAGTGCCTGGAGTGTGTTGATACGTAATGTTTGACAGTACCATCCATGCTCTCTTGTATCTGCCCTTGTGTCTTGGTGAATATCTACTTGATCAGACAGAAACCCTCTGGCCCATTAGCAGGTCTCACACAGCCTCAACACCTTTGCCGGGCAGCATCCACAACTACAGCTCTGCCTGTGGCTACAAACAAGGCCAGGCACACAAGCGTACCAGAACCATTTCAAACTCTCCAGGAGCTGCTTAGTTAAGTCAAAGGTTATTTTTCTCTCATTATTTCTTGGATGATCCTCCACAAGTGCCAACTGTAACCTCCAAAGTACGGCAGCCAGTGAATATGATGTTTGCTTTTTTAAGTTTTTGGAGCTGCTCAGGGTTTCTTTTTGACAAGTTGTTCAAAAAATCCTCATATTCCCGCATTGAAGCTGGTCTGAGAGTTCATTTAGGGTCCCCTACTGTCTCAAGGCTCATTTCAAAATCTTCAAAACCATTCAGCCCAATTAGTTTGAATAAAATAGCCAACATTGGGTATTTATGTGGAGTTGTGCTACTGCCCCAAGTGTTTCTTGAGTTCTCTTTCTAATAGCATTGGCAGCACATTGGGAGGATTTAATCTGTGTGTTTTACATACTCTTCAAGTATAAGACAATGAAGATCTTTGTCGAAACTTAATTTGACCCAAATGTTGGCAAGATGAACACAGTTTTCCTTGAGTGACTTACAAAACAGACAGGTCACATTAGACAGCTGTAATGGATGGAGCAGCAAAAGGAGCGGTGCAGATAAGGGAAATGTGCCAGAAAACTCAGCTGTGGGGGTTAGGGAATAATCTCTCTATAATAGCCAGTGTTGGGTCAGAGAGCACTCCCAGGCCCCCCCGCTGTCTTCCTGTGTGTTAACTAACGCTTACCAGAGTGCTGCCTGAACTCAGTGGCTGGCAGAGCCACAAGAGTGGAATCCAAACTCTCAGCAGCTCTGCGACCTGGCTGGACCTCTACCTACCGCCCCTCAGTGGGAGGGGGTTAAAGTGCCTATGATGTCCTCTGAGACAGTGCAAGGCTGCTTTAGACAGATTTACCCCCCTCCCAGCAAAAAATATCGCTTTGAAATGAAGCACAAATTATATCTGCTGGGAGCACCGTTAAGTATTTACGACTGTTGTTTCAGTTGGTGTAGTTTTATGTGCCGTTTGTGTATTGGATGGTTAATGGTGTGTACTTTCTGCCTTTCTTTATTTTCCAAGGATACATGGAAGGGTAAATCTTTTTTAAAATGCAAATAATGGAATTCTTAAACCCCTTCAAAAGGCTTTTTGTTGGATTGACAATAATCACACTTGGGGCAGTTCCTTTCACATACTGTAACACAAGGCTTAACGCCCAAGTGTTAAAATGTCCTAGTGCTGTGTTGAGTTTAATAAATTGCATTAATGAAGGACATCTGAGAAGCTATCATAACATTAAAGCCTCTAGATTTATTGGGAAGTTAAAAAAAACAATAAACATATACCATTTTGAGGAACATTGGGTTTTATTTAAAGTTAAAACAAGACATGGTAAAAGTTATGCTACCATCAAACCACAGCTAATGTTTGTATTCAGCCAACTCAAGCTGATATTACGGTTAGCTTAGAAGAAGCTGAATGCTAACATCTTTATTATGCCTTTTCTACTTAACTTTGTAACAACAGTCTTTATGTCAAGTGATTAGCGCCCATCAGGAGGCAGCTAATGTTAGCATTCGATCACTTCCTTGCTAACATAACAGTTAGCTTAGAAGTTTCTCCTCTAGTGTATCACACAACACCATTAAATGATATACAAGTATTTTTCCACTCCCAAAAACTTAAAGTAGCCTAATATCATTTTTATTTCAATTGCTATCAGGAAATGGTGAAATGATAAATATTGTCTGATCAACATATATTCATACATATGGAGCACAACGATGCTATAACATTTGAAATGATAAAAAATAGATTTGATAGGTCATTACCGTCTGTCTGATAGCAATATTAACATTTAAACACTTTCTCGCTAACATTACAATGAGCTAAGCATTTACACTTTCTGTATCATACGACACCACCAAAAGGTTGTGTTTATATTCACTTGAAAGTTCCTGAATACTTTTACCCACCCGCCGTGATGTCAGAGTAAAAAATGGCCATCTTTTGCATTCAGTGGATAAATTTAAATGCTTTGTTCTTTACTTGGCTTGACAATCATGGACATGGGCCTTTTAAATACAATGTTGTTGTTAAACATTTATAAATGGGAGACATTTTCATCCCAGTAACAGGGTTTACTTAAATATCTTGCATCATTTTAACCAGCCCTAATGAAGGAAGGGGGGCTTTAAGAAGACTCCAGCACGCAGCCAGGCATTACAGATTAGGTCAGTGGAACGGCCGCTGGGCCGAGCATGATGGATGACTGGTGGAATGAGTTTCTGCCTAGCGGTATTGTGAAATCTTTTCATTGTCACTGACGGGGCCTATGAAGGCGACTGATAAATGAGGGTGCAAGTGTCAGAAACGCCCTTCTTTGCCCTGCTGTGGCTTTAATATCTCCCCCAGCTACACGGCAGGGAGTATTGATAAAAGCAAAAGTTTTAAAAATAACCCCAGTCTGAAGTGGGGATGATTAAGGTGGCTGTTGCGACAGTTGGACCAAACTGGGGTTTGTTCGCTGCAAACACCAGTCGAGGCCAGTGCCCATGCTGGGAAGAGAGAGCCGCTTTTTATGGAGAACGGGTGTTACCTCAGTGACACACTGCTGTGATGAATGTGTTGCCTCCATCTGGTTTCAGCACATGTAATAAATATCTGGACGTGTGTTTGACCTCTCTCACTTACCAGACACATCTTTCACATTAGAAACATCCAAGAGGGAAGCACCATAATGGGTGTGTGTGTGTGTGTGTGTGTGTGTATGCATGTGTGTGTGTGTGTGTGTGTGTGTGTGTGTGTGGGTGGGGGGGAGGTCACAGGACCAGGTTTTCCTTTCAATATCCAGACTAGAGACATTAGTGCAGGACAAAAAAAGGCAAACAACAACATGCTGTGTCCACACATACTCATATTAGTTACTGATAAATTCACCAAGATTTTAGTTTATCAAGTTTCAGAAAATAGTTACCCCTTGCCCTTTATGAGTTCCAAGGGGGTTCCATGTTGCCTTTTTTAAATGTTCTTTTTTCAATCCAACAAACTGTCTAATAAAAACACAATCTCTGAGCTTGTCAAATACAACAGATTGTGTTGTGGCCCTATGCTTCAAAATATGACTGAAGTTACCACAAGCATTAGACCCAGAATTAAATTCAATAATGATTAAAATAACAAACAGATTTTGGTCAGATTAGGATCGCTGATTCCCACAGTGTGATTTTTTGACACACAACAATGAATAACACATAGTTTATGGCACAAAATGGTCTCGATCAAGATTTTAAAAATACTTGGTGGGGTTATAGGAAACTATCATGGTTGGGTTCAGAGCTAGGCAAATGTCTAGTTATCAGTTAATCGTTAATTCCTTATCGGATGTTAATTTGATTCATAATATGGATGTTGAACAATCTGAGCAAGAGCATGGTTTCCCTGCTCCTTTTATTTTGAAATGCTTTTTGGCCTACATGAATGTCTTTTATTTGTAATTTCAAGTTTTCTATGTCATCATGGCCTCTTAAGAGCTTAAATCTATTAACATTTTGAAATCTGATGTTTTTGTTGTTGTTTGATGATACTGGTTAAAGTCAATATTAACTAAATGGTTAATGGAATTGACTGATTAATTGTTTCCAAATAACAACTTTGTGAAAGGATTAATGGTTAAGAGAGTTACATTTTTGATTAGCTGTGTCCACCTCTGGCTGGGTTAAACAAAAGTACTAACTTATAAACACTAGTTTAGTTAAATTCCAAAATTACTATAAATAACTAAAATCTCTTCGAGGAAATAAACCTTTGCTATTTGTTTCACACTGAAATCAAACACCAGTCTCCAGAATTCAAGTCCTGTATTTGATTGACACAACCATTACCACCCTGAGTATATTTTTGCACTACTAATACTATTTAATCTGACAATGATGCCAAATCAAACCACTATCTAGAAGACAGCGTCCAGAAATGAGACTACATTGGTATTGTCATATTTTGAAGCATTGCACCACTGAACAATCTGCGTTTTTGACAACTTAAGAGTAAGTGATGTCAATACAAACACATGTTTTGGAAGATTAAACTGTAGAGTTCTTGTTTTCAAATTAATAATTAAAATTGTTAGATGTATTGCCTTTCAACAAATTAATAATTAGACCAATTGTTTCTGCATTACCCTTGATAAAACAGAACTAATAGACGCATACAGATGAAAGAAATTAAAACAGGCAGAGTTTTTCCTTTTATTCTCCCCCTGTCCTCCAGGTTTGTGTTCTGACCTTGCAGCTTCTGTGCCCCATCCATCTTGGGCTGTTTAGCCATCTCACTGGATACATACTGCGCAGATTAACACAATTCATCACCACAATCATCCTCGATTCATCACCCTTTCCCATGAATGTTTTGACATCTAGTTAATTTTCTGCTGATGATTTATCAAATTATAATTACCATACTCTGAAGGAGTCATTCATTATGTTGAAACATGATAATGATGCCAAAGTGGATTGAATTTTAAGTAACTTCTCTGTGATTATAGCGTATGCATTATTGTGAGTAATGCTTTACAATTTGGTCCCCTACAGCCCGGGGACTCTTTTAATGTTGCGTCAATAAATGCAGAAACAGGCTGGTTGTTTTTTTTTTTTTGTTTGTTTTTTCACCACAGTTGTTGAGCATAGACTGGAAAAGTCTGATCCGGGGACTGAGAGGCCAGGTTAAATACCAACCTGAGTGGGGAGAGATTGAAGGCAACATGAGGAGCACAGACACTGTTAGGGGTCGTCACAATAAGACAAAAAAAATGACAGTAATCTAATAGTCTATGAAATAGTTATTCTTTTGTAGTTTTCATTTGTTTGTAAAACTATCCAAAAACCAAAGGGGATTTGTTCCTTCTCAAGGAACAGGAACCAAAATAATTTTTATTTATTCACTATATTAACCTCATCTGCTGATAGATTCAGTACAAGTACTCAGGTTAAAGTAACACTGACATTGCAGAAATTTTAACGACAGACCTATTCTGTGTCGCTGCACCCTCCATCAGTCAGTTTCCATCACCATCTCTACTTTCCACTTTAGGCTTTGCAACACTTGCTTTGCTGGCTAATGGGTGGAAACTGAGCTAGAATACATTTTGGGTGCAGTGTTTAGTTTGTGCAAAGCATGAATATACAGAACTTCTGTAACTGTCAAACAGGGTAGGCCTATGCTGTAGGCTAAACTAATACATTTTACACAGAGAGCATGATGTGTTCAACAGACCATGTTTCCTTTCTAACCAATCAGCTCAGCTTTCTGCTTTCAATTCAGGTAGTGACAGTGGCCACTTTCCAATGAGTTTATTGATCTGTTGTCATCGATCAAAAATGGTATCATACAGCTACTGATTGTGAGAAAAACATGAAACATAATTATTGAATATCTCTTTCTGCATCTCTAACACAAATAAATGAATGTTTATGCTATATTTATACCATTTGAGAATAACAGGAAAATATTGTTTTGTAACAACATGGGAATAATTATTGTAGCTAGAATTAGCTGTTCTAATGCATTTGTAGCTGGTTTTGCCAAGTTTAACCACATATAAACATACTGGAAAGCTATATTGTTTGGAAGCAACAGTATAAATATATTTTGCTAATACTTTTTGAATGTTCCATTGATCTCTCCATGTTGAGAACTTGCAGCCAGTTTGGCAACTGTTTTTTTTGCAATTTTGATCTTCTTGTTCAGCAATCTGAGAAGTTGTGATCTTAGAAATGACCAGTTTCATAACCATGAGAAGGATGCTTCAGTACATATTTATTTTTTCTTCTGAAATGTGACAAGTCCTTGTGGAATAAATGGGGCATAAAGGTCGGCTGTTCTCAAAGACTGAACTTCCTTGGGATCTGATTGGAGGTGGTACTTCTAGAAACTTTATTTTGCTTCTCGGACATTTGCCTTCAGGATCCTTCTTATGAAGAGACTTATTTGGCTGTCCACTTCCATGCTTCTCTTGAATCTCATTGGTGCCCTTTTTGTCAGGCTAAGTGCTCAAATTGAGCCATTTTGTCTCACTTTGGAATAAACCAACATCTATTACAGTGATCTTTCCTTCATAGCTCCTTTACCTCTCACCTCCACCTCCCTCTGAGTCTTCAACCCTCATCTCCCCCCTTGCTTGCCCTGGCTCCCCAGAAAAGCATGCTGGATAACCTTGTGAGGGCTCGCCTCTCCACTCCAGGCATGTCAGACCCAATCTGCAGTCATTTGGTGTGAAATGTGCGCCTTGGTCCGGGGCTCTGAAGGTCAGGGCCTGGTAATTGATGTTGCTTATTCATCTGTTTCCTGTGTCTCTTCTCCCTCCTTACACAGCCGCTTTTGTTTGGATAGATTGTTTGAAGATTTACTGTAGTTCTTAAAGGCCCCGAGAAGTGTCTCCCTGCTGTCCCGGCTCAATGTCCCTGCCTGACTGGAGGCCCAAGCTGATGACACACTGCTGGTCTTGGACAAAGGCCTGTTTTTCTAAGACAAGATCGAGGGAGCATCTCCCTGCATGACAATTGAAGCAAGACTTGAATGAGGCTTTACAGTAACTTTTGTGTGCTTTAAATCAGGCTTAAACAGGTCCATAAAAGCAAAGAAGGACTCAACAGAAGAAAGAAACGATTGAACTTCTTCCTGAGGTCATGGAATGAAAAAAGTGATGTAACAGAAGACTACATTAATCAAGGGGTTCAGAGTATCAACAAGTGTCATATCCAGCCCAAAATTTTATGCATATTAAAATGTCCTACTCCTAAATCGTCTAAATAGCCTTTTCTTTGGCAGGAAATCCTGGCAGCTGCTCAAATCAGACTTTCCAAGTGCTCCAAACATCTCTAAACTGAATTAAAAAGGAAAACTTTAAACATGGGCTCACAAGTGATTCGCTTACAAGCACATGAAGTATCCGTTTCGCCACTTCTCAAGCCTCCGCAGCGCCATGCGCCCTTGATGGCTGTCACCCAAGGTGCAGATAAACAATGGGCTCATTTGAAAACAAAGGAATGATTATGGGGGGACGTTTAATCCCAGCTTGACATGTCAGCAGGCTGCATGGGCGACAGCTTTCAAGGCAGGCTTTGAAGTGGCAATCTTTTCAGACTCTTGGCTCATTACACAATAAAGAACACTTCACATGTAGCTGAAGTGGGCAGGGAAATGATGGCTAATGATGTTTATGGGCTCCTTGACTTGCAAGTGAGTTTACAAGATTGGCCGTCATGTGGCTAGCTTGTTCTTTTTAAGCAGTGGAGAGGTAGAGCAACAGGAAACAAGTTTCATCTGATTCTTTAAAAATCCATAAAGCCACAATTAGTCCCAAATGTATCACTGCAAATCTACCTTAAAGAAGCATTTTTAACAATTTTAGAAAAAAAGCATCTCTGCTTGGTTCATTTAAAAGGAAATCAAATTAAATAGCTTACACTTGAAAATGCTGCAGTTTTTTCCTAAATTTAAGCTCCCAACCAACTCTTTTTCTGGCTTGAATAACCTTTCCTTTTCATAAAAGATCCAACCTCTTCTCTAGATGTGTCAAACTCTCTAATGGCTTCCCACTGGCAATAAGTCGGGTATTTCACTCCTTTATCATCCCCAAACAATACACCTCCTTAATCTCCTTGATCAGGCTCTGTGAACAAGTGGGGAGGGCTGTGATTGACGGGCCCACGGTAAACATAGGAAATGCACCTGTGAGGACAATGTGTTGTGGAGGAACAAAAAGGGGAAAAAATGCACACAAGGCAGCTGGAAACCTTTTAATTAGTGCTAATTACCTTAGCAGAAGAACGTCGGGAGGCTTGAAAGGATTTGTGTCAGCGCGTGAGAGATCAAAGATTGAGGCGGTCACGTTTTGTTCTGCTGAGTCAAAAACTAATAAGGAGGGTGATAATGGGGCCCAGGAGAATGACAACCCAGGTGGTGGTGTGTTTAATCCCCATACAAGCCTAGATCCAGTTTAACCGTCTGGGATATCTTCTGTGAGACATTATAAAGGTGGAACGAATACAGAAACTTGTGAATCGTCAGCGAAAAGACGAATAATCCTAACAGAAAAAAATCTCATTGATGTTTACATTCAAAGATGATAGCAGATTTTTCTTTATTCATTATTCAAGTGTAAAATCATTAAGCCTGTCAGGCTGCAAGTTTCATTTTTATGATTGTATAAGCCAGAGGGTCAGCAAGCTTTTCAGTCACAAACCATCAGCCCAACCCGTGTGATGGTATCTGCAAGTTTTTCTGGAGGTGGGTCAAATCTAGCTTAAAAGTCGGTCCCCTTCACATCCAATTCACCGTCACATTCTTACCTACAGGCAACCTCTGCTGAGCCCTGGTCATTAATCAAAGCGGAGTGCTGTCCTGACCTCAGCCCCTTCCCTTTGAAGTGCTCTGTCCTCTGCAGCATGAGGAAATCATTTGCTGCCTGATTCAATGAGCCATCAGTCGAGCCAGCAGACCTAATGACATGTGAGAATATTAACCTCCTACCACCAAGAGTGCTGCTGCTTGGGAAGCAGTCTATTATTCATCCAAGGTTTTACTCATACTCTTTTTTTCTCACTGGGCTGCTTCTCTGTTAAATCAACTAACAAATAACTATAACCACACCAGTGTTCAAACCCGAAACCAGTTATTTCATACATACGAGGAAATATAGAATGTTACATTTTAAATATAAAATATGTAAGATTTCAAACACAAAATGTCTGTAAAATAGCAAAAGCTATGTAATATATTTTCTTAAGTTGTGACTTACACAATTCCAATTGCTTCAAACATCCTTCAATACTGGATAAATACTTGAATTAGTACATGAAACACTAAATTAAACTTTAGGGATGAATTTTATAAATAATAGCCTGCTTTTTAAGTCATCACATTGGAACTGCATCCTGAAATAAACTTGACAAAAGTGAAGTGAACACATAACCTTGTCAGTGAACAAGATTCCTGACTGAGTCCCATCAGAACTAGTTCAATCCACAGAGGTGGTAGTTCAACATTAAAGACTTCAACACCCATAAGCCCTGGCTGCTTAACAACGTTATCAAACTAAGTCTTTTATTATAGTTTTGATTGAGCTGTAACATTCATTGCGTTCAATGCAAGATTATCATGATTGTTTTGGCTCACAAATAATAAAAGTGCCCACCTCATTATTTTCTAATATTGTTAGACTAGTACCATGAATTATGTGTCAAGTATTGACACTTTAACCAGCAATGTCATGTCTTTTAACTGATGTTAAATAGCCTAAAATATTTTTTTACGACCATGCTTTTCCAAGCCATTCATTATAGTTTCCTGTCTCGACAGGCAATCTGTACTGAGAAGCATCCAGTCCATTACACACATATGAGGCCCATCACTCCTGCAGTATTGACAAATTCATCAGGCATTTTTCTCTCTGCTCCCTGAGCTGAATTTAGATTTGACTGCCATTCCCAACCCAGAGCAGCCTTGTTAGAATACAAACATGGCTTTTTCCTCTCTGGAGCTTGTTCAGAGCTCTTACAGTGATGAGCCATTACCTGTCAGCAGTTAGAGCGTGGCCTCCAGTTTGCATTGATTTGTCAAGTACAACACAGCATGGAATAGAAATGCATCCAATGTTACTTGAGCCATAAAAAAGACAATATTTCTATTTTATTGAACACTAAGAATGGAATCTTGAAGCTCTCCCCCAGGGTTGTTTTAAATTACAATATGTCAAACCATATGTATATATAATTCTTTGTTCCATTATTTTTATTCAGTATGTTGGGAAAAACCATTCGCAGCTAGCATGTACATAAGACCAGCATGAGTGCAGTTAGCATGTGTGTTTGTGGTGTTTGCTAGCTTGTGATTGTTACTGTTTGTGGCTAACATGGTATGGGTCAATTAGACATCAATAAACGCTGGAATGATACTGTGTTTGGTATCGATTTAAGAAGATATTCGAAGGAAGCTTTAAGATTAATTGCACAATGCCACATGTTAGCTAGGTGTTGTATCAGCTAATGGTGGTCTTGCTCTCTTTACTGACGATTCGTGAGGCTTCTAGCTTCTTCAAGATGCTTGTGTGTCATGTTGATATGCTATGAGCTGCTGTTTAAAGAAATAGCCATAGTTAGCTAACTGTAAAAACCTGCAGAAGTTTTTGCCACTAGGGCGTGCTCTAGAGGCAGTTCTTAGAAACATTAGCATGCACGTAGAATAAGATATCTGGTCACATTGTAAACAAGTGTTTCTATGGGTTATTTTGGAATTTAGTGTTTTATTTTCTTTGAAATATGGAAATAGCTACAAGAGTGAAGCAAAACATACAAAGTAAATTGTAGAATGGAGACCAAAACAGTGAGCTCAAAGATTATATAATATCCTTAAAGATGAATTGACAAATGTTTTGTAGTAGCAGCCCTATTTTTGGATTCTTCAATTTTCTGAAGAGATAGCAATGGAGTCATTTCAGTTACTCATACATATTACCTGTTCATCACTGTCAGAAATCAGCTCTTCCTTATTCCTCGTCACATACAGTAGTAGTGACGCCTGGACTGACACCGAGTGGAATCCGTTCTGACAAGTGATAAAAAAGTGTTTTGGCATGTTACAGGCCTTGTAGGCTGGCCTTAGTACCCCACGGTCACAGGTTGAGGACATCCGACCTGAAATGCATGCAAACTAATGGCCAGCATGACTGACATTTCCACCGATGAGCCCAAAGTGTTCGCCCGTTGTCAGCAGGAGTTTATCAATAGGCACGTCTGCATATGCGGTCGTCTATCGATCCATCCATCTCTGTCGGCCCGTCTCTGCGTCACTGTAGCTGTCTGTTGTCATTCGGTGGACTGGCTGTGAGCAGAGATGGCTGCAGGAGCCTCAATTTGCAATCCTCCACCTTGGGAGAAAGGATTTAGAATATTGGCAGCATCGTTTCTTGTCAGAGTGGTGAAATCTCAGCTGACCTTGCTGTTTGGATGCAGAACATCAGAGTTATACTTTTCATTCAGCATTTTTGCCACCTTCTAGAAAATGTCTATGTAAGAAGGTGCTTTAAAGTGTCTGTTAACATCATTGATAAATGTTGCTGGGCCTTGTTTGTTCTCTATTCCAATGGAGACTGACTCTTTGTGCAGAGTGTTTTCCTAACAAGGCCCCAGGTTAATTGCGGTGAGTAGCAGAGGCTTTGCCCCTCCAGATAACGCTCAGCTTAAGCTCGGTGAGATGCTTGTGATTAGAGAAAGGGAGCAAGTAGGTGACTGAGGTGAGGATAAAGAAGCCAGATCAGGTCTCTGGGGACAGAAAGGTGCGAGTCCGCGGGGGATTGAGGTAAACAAGATTGTACCTGTGAGCGAGTTAGAAGCTGCTGCTGCCCCCAGGTCATTATTGCCCTTAGAGCAGGAAGCAGAAGGCACAAACACACACACACATACAATTCAGTGCTTATCAGTGTCCGGGGGATAATAGGGATACTATTTTGCTTTAAACCGTCAGCCAGTCAAAGCAATCTCTCATGATGAGCTGACATGCAGGGGCCACAAGGAGTAAGTGAAAATTGAATTAATGAAATGACAGCATTAATGCAATGAAGGAGCCGGATAATAACTTCATCCCATTTGGCTAATCAGTGTTATTCAGCGCACATATATGTAAATCACGCTCAGAAATGAATTGGAATGACAGGTTCATTGTCAATATATTATTATTACACCTATTGCGTTAAACCTGGCTCGGGCCGAGGCTCCCATGGCGGTGAATTTAGCTGATTAAATCAATGGGTGCACACAGCAGTGGTGACACGAAAACAACAATTAATAAGCCAACCCCCAGTGCACAGCGGCTCCATTTTAACCAGGCTGCTAATAACATTACACGGCAAAAAAAAAATCCTAATCAGACAGGTGAAAAGGGATTTGGAAGCATTTGGATTTTATTCTTTTGTGTGTCTACAGCCAGCCGATATGTTCAAGAAATGTATTAATAGAAGTATTCATACACCTCTCTGGATTTTTGAATTATAGCGCGTGCTGGAGAGTCTACAAGCTTTAAGTACAGTTGAGACAATAGTGTTTTTACAGGTTATCTTGACAACTTTGTCTTTATCTCATTTGTTCCCCTCACTCCCTCATTCCCCCCTTAAAACCGCCCCTCCTCACACACACACACACACGCACAATCACTCACAAAGAATGCACATTAAAAAGGATTTGTTCCCCAAAGAAGGTCGGCATTTGTAAGGCTCCTGACAGATTTAAGTGTCAATTAAGTTGATGTACAGTGGGCACATTATCATACAAGGTTGTCAGCTGCGGCCATTTGAGGGAAACAAATACCCCAAGCTTTACACCTTCCACAGCTTGAACTTTGTATGGACCCACAGTTGCAATGAATGTCGCAGTCAATCATTTATCCAGTTGGCAAGCTTTCTATGTGTGGGTGTGCGTGTCTGAGATCAAGCCATTTTATACAAATAATAACCACCAAAAAATGTCCAAAATGCTTTGTCATGTTCTGCCACGAGGTCCCATCCCTGGCCTGTTTGGAAGTCTTAAACTCATTACTGGGAGGAGGGGGGGGGTGGAATTATACCTCTGCACAAGGATGATGGATGACAAGTTAAATTTGTGTCCAGGGACTGAAGGTGAATGGTGACAGAGGTATTTATCTTGAGAATGGAGGTTGGGGTCAGACGAGGCTGGGCGCCTTAAGGCACAAGACATTGACAAATTTATCCAGTGGACCCCATTGCTTGGGCCTTTTCTTTGTTTTGAATCCTTGCCACTTGCTAAGTGACCCACATCGCTCATGCTGCCAGTGTGTGAAGTAAACCTTGCCATGCCAGGCTTCCTACCTCTGCTGATGCTTGTAGTTCATTCTTCTGTGGGGCCCAACTCTTTGAATCGTTTCCGGTCATTTTTGTTTGGATGCATTCAGCGACTCTTGCATTCTCCGTTAATTTGATTTGATTTCTAGAGTCACATAAATCTTGATAAATATTTTAAACCACAAACTTTTTGTGCGCTTCCTTTCTTGGTCTGAGCTGATATTTATGCTATTACAGCTCAACCCTGCCTCTCTTTTTAGACTCTACCCGTTTCATAGTCACTTTTTCCTGCATTATCCTCACTTGTTTTATCTGAGGCAGAGGACCATAACATGTGCCTGGAGGATCTACTATAGAAAAAAGGGGGTGTGAAACAGAGACCTCTAGTGGATATGGACGAAGCCTTATGGAGGTTACCTTGTAATCTATACCACTAATGCACCTCATAATGTTGCTTTAGTGACTGTCTGTTTTAAGGCCCGCCTTTACTCCACTGCTTGGCCTGTTACTAAGTTGACCAAAAGTTGTTCTCACCTCATTTCAAGTGGAAAAAAACTATTAATCAGAAACATTTGTGGGTGTTGTTATATAAAAATGGCAACATCACAGCACAACAGACAACAAGGAGTTAGCCTTTTAAAAGAAAAAGTCTCTCAGATAAATAAAAAGGAACTTCCTTATTATCAAACTGGGAATGAGTAGAGGGATTTTCTAAAGTATTTCATACTTTATTAAGCGTATTTTACATTCAAAATGTATGTTGTTGTTTTTTTTGCGTCCATACCATACTTTAGGGCTAACAGGTTAATTGGGTATACGTGTCAACTTAGTCTAGGTACATTTATATTCCAGTGCATTGTGTGTGTTTTTTTGGTTGATACCAAAGGGTCTCATTTTCCAATTAGGCCAATGTATCAGAGATGGATACAATGTGAAGTGGTCATTTGTTTGTGCTTTAGAAGAACTTTTCAGAGCCTTTACAATTGCTAACCACTTTACCATGCTTCATCCATCATTTTGTCAACACCCTAATGTTTGAACCTATACAGCCTCGGCCCGGAGAGGAAAGTAACACAGACAAAGCAGTCGGTCGCTTTCACAACATGCCAAATATTCAACCTACCTTGTACCTCCCTCCTTTTGTCCGTGACCACCATTTAGAGAAGATTTGTGAATTTTGAAAGGCAGGAAATGGGTTTCGGGCTGAACAATGTATGCGTCTGGAGTTCACAGTGTTATTCAAGTCACTGTTTAAACGCTGACACCACGCTAAAGGCCACTGTTGTGTTTGATATTTACTCATACCTTTTGTTCCAATAACAGATGACTAAACAAGGAGTGGCATTTATATTTAATTGACTTTACTTCTTATAGTTTGATACACTTGTAACATTAATGAACGATGATGCTATTGACTTTAAGAAAAACATGCACTCAGCAGTTTTAGCACATTGTACTTTTGATGTGTATTTCCTGTTTCCTCAAGGAGCAGTATTGATTTCCTGTCTGAAAACCGATGTCAAAATTAAATTAAATGTTACATACATTCAGGCATTGATTTTGCTTTAAGAAAAAAAAGAAGACAAATCTGCACACCCACTTAATGCCAAAACCAGTTTAATAATCAAGATGTTTCAAACCGATGGTCTTTGTCGGGTGATAGTTTTTGAAAATTTGGAGCCACACCTTTTTGAAAAAAAAAATAGATTAATAGGCCGACAAGCTCTATAAAGGTGTAATCAGAAAAAGGTATAAAACATATCTAAATATTATTAAAATACAACTATAGGGAATGTACAAAGTTAAAATGGATCGGGAAAATGTTACCATAGAACTGTTCAGCCGTAGCTTTTCACAAATCATCTCTCAGAACATCAAATACAAAGACAGATAGAACCATATAGAGTTACATAAATAAAAAGATGTGCACATAACCATCCCCTTGATTGACTTTGCTTTAAACCCAACATTAAAGTCCATGTTCTTATCACAAAATCAGTAAATAAAATTTGTCTTTATAAGGCTGTGATTTGTTTTTTTATCTTATAGATAGTATAGCAGATCCTTAAAAAGGGAATAAAAACATGATTAAGTATACAGCATGACTTATCGTGTCATGATAATTGACTGTTCAAAGTTTTTGAAAGGTGCCAAGACAGATCAATTCAAAGTGAAACACTTCAGAGCCCTTAGATCCATTATCAACCCCTGGCATTAATATGCTTTCAGACAGCCCTGGATAATGCTACAAGCTTTTTCACTGCGACTTATATTTACTTTTTCCAGCCCCCCCTCCGCTCCCCCTCCTCATCTTAAGTGCTGTTTTTAACAATGCAGGCACTATGAATCATTTACCATACAGGAATACTGTAAAGGAATCATTTTCTTAGGAGACGTTTGTGCTCAGTTTGATGCTGACGAAAGGCATTATCTCCTGACTGACAGCTTCGGCGGGCTGCTCTGATGCAATATTTATTATTTGTCACATAGCCGTGCATTAGGGCCAAGAATGAGCCATTGTTTCTGTGTTATGGACATGAAGCTGACAATGGTCGGGCAGAAGCAGGTCAGGGATTGTGAGGCCAAAGCAAATATTAACCTACAGTTAGAGCACAATGCAGAAAGGGGCCGTTATGTAGTTTGATGTTGAAACACAAAAATAAATGAATAAACCCTGAAAATAAATGACGTGTGCAAAAATGTTCAACGCTTCAATGACAGAAAAGTGGTCAAACCACGGCAAGAATACTTGAAAGATGAAATGTGTTGATAAAGGAATAAAAAGATGAAAATACCTATTCATCTATTATTTAACATCTTGATCAATAAGTCAATAAGCAGATTAAATTGTATAAAATTATTTTCTCGTGTTGTGTACTTTTGTCGGGATTTGTCTTTAAAATGAGCATTTTTCGTACCTTTCACTGCAGGTAAATGTAGTTTAATTGAGAACATAAATGTTGTAGAGTGAAGGGAGTGAATGCATAGAAAGGAAATAGGGACATACAAGCCCTCATGATTGTATTTTTGAACAATACTCACATAAACATGTAGGCCACTTTTCCATCTGCAAACAGTGTCGCAACCAGAGGAAAATCTTGGTAAACTAAGTGAACACGTTGGCTATCCTTTGATTTCTGTTTCTTCAGAGCAAAAACATACAAGGTTCTTTTGCTTCTCATGAATAATATAGTATCCTATTGCGTATATTTTCCTTGTGTCGTAATGGTTTTTTAGCTGTCTGGACGGTTCATTTGCATAATCTGGATTGCTCATTTTGCTTGTTTCCAGCTCGTTTCTCTCACTATCTTTTCCCTGCACTGCATGCATTTTATAAATCCCCAGCAGAGGAGAAACTGCAAGCAAAGTGAAACGATATCAACTTTGTTCAAGTGTCTGTACAGAAATGCAAAACGACATGAGAGCAGACCGGCTGTGGGACTGGTCCCCTTCATTCTTGCTCTGGCAAATGATCCCTGTAACTTCTAGCGTTCTCATCGGCCTGAGTAATTGAGATGAGTAATAACTGTGACAGAGGGCATTATCTGACCCATTTTCCTTTTCTTCTCACATTGCTTTGTTTATACATGCCTTCCTGTCATAATCCCTTACAAATCTCCAAAGTTAAAGCCCTTTGAAGAAATTGCCTCTCGTAGCGTGATATCCCGAGTAAAGGAGGTCTTTTTAATGACCAGGATCTGACCTCATTTCATATGCATAAGCCTACATCAAAGTAGACAGCATCCGTCCAGTCTGCGCAGCGTTCTTCCACTTGACAGTCTTTCACATCGGAGCGACAAAGCACATACATGGAGCTTGTAATTGCTTAATTAGTTTCAGGCCGTGCAGTTTTACCTTGGCTTGACCTTCTGAGAGGAGGACAACTGCTCCCCTCAAAGAAACTGTAAAATCAGATTGATTTACATTACCACTTTGTCTATAATCAGTCACCGTTAGAAGCTAAAGGGCATCTCTGGGACAACTGGAAACTCTTTTTTAATTTGTTTATTGGACTGTTCATCTAATGGGATTTTGATAGGATGCTTATATGAATGTATCTAATCTAAATGAATTGGTTCCTTTCTGGACCTTAAATGTTTCCTGTTGTTGTGGGCAAAAGGCAATTTGGTCCTCACAAGAAGGCTAAGCTGGAAGCTGAAATTAAATTCTAAATCATTTTAATTCTACTTGATCATTAAGCTAAAGTTAGCTCATATAAAGCTCTTGTAGCTGCTTAGCATCATGCTGCGCCAAAGTCTACATGTTTTAAAAAGCTCATCCAAGCTTTGACTTGAATTAAAAGGTAAGCTCGCTGATGTCACTGACAGCATCTCCATACATTAGCCTGCGTTTGTGTTCTGTCATCTACATTTACCAAGCACCTAGCAAAGAACATAAACTTGACCAGAATTATGACCAACAGGGTACAGCTTATAGTCTCTCAGGTGTGCAAGGTTGCAGGAACATACAATGAAAAATAAATCAAAAATCCGTGGCACACTGAAAATTACTTTACTGTAACTTTATTGTGAGCGAACAACGCGTCTCGACTGTAGCTTCCTCAGGTGCGCCCAGCACTACAGTGAGCAGTATTATGTTTATTTCATCTTCTAACGTCATTTCTCAAATTTCTAATAAAAAGACATTTAACTAGCATTGTATTTTATTTTATAACTTTCGTCAACGTTACTCCAATAGCAAACCATCCATGCTAGTAGTGATTAGCAAGACAACTAGCTAGCTTTATTTTTATATAGCTGACAATGCATTAGCAATACTCTAATAAAAGAGGTTGTAATGTTTACCCTAGTTAAGTATGCTAGCATGCTAACACATAGTTAGAAGGACTACAGGACTTAAAAGGCATTGATATCTGGACCTTATTCTACGGCTATCCACCTAATATTATTGAGTCATTCATTCATAGGCAACATTTCAAACTTATGTGGGCACTGTAGATACACTGAAACCTTATTAAACATAATTTACAGCCACATGCAAAGAGCTAGCCCTGTGAGATTTGACTGAAAGTTTTATAATTTGTATCTCTTCTTACACCAGTCTGTGAGGTTTGACAGGATTGTTTTTCTGTGCGGTAAAAGGCTTCAGTGAAAGATCAACAAATCTCAGTCAGAAACTGTCTGTAACTCCCTCAATGTGAGACAAAGTTTAGACAGTTATATAAATGACTCACATCATAGCACGTGGGTGAATTGGCAGCGTTTCAGCTCTTTCTGCCCTATAATGCTGTGGGCAGCACCTGCCAGCTCTGCAGGCACATTTTTCAGCTATTTGAAGTTAGTTATTGACCTCAGTCTGCTCCCTCTGTTCAAACAACAAGCTCACAGTTCAGCACCTCTGCCAGGTACTCTGTCTTTGTGGCAGCTCTTTGAAGCTTTAATCTAAACACCAGTGTTTATCTGACAGGACGATGATGAGATCATCAGGACAGCCGGTTGGCTTGTTTTGGTTCTGATAACAGCTGGGTGTTAACCATGTTCACAGCCAGGATGCCCCTACATCATCATCTTTAACTGTTTAGGCAGCATGTAGTGTATCTCACTCCTACAGTATGATTTATCTTTGTCGTCATTGGAACGAAAGGATTTTTCTTCCTTTGTCCTCTCTGCAGTTAAACTGCTTACAATTATTTTTCTTATAACTTTTATATGATAACTGTATTTCCTTGTCTACGCTTACACAGCTTTTTAATAAAGATTAGATCAAGTTTCCTCGTCTTATTTGTTAAAAGTTCTCTTTTCTCCATATCCTGTAATATATTGTAAGTATGTTGATCGTTTTTCTGAATTGCACAGGTAAACTTCACAGCATTAGCAGAGTTTCAACTTGGACACATACATTTGTACTACCCAATACTACCACCAGCCAAAGACAGCATTGGCTGTCTTTGATGACAGCAGATGCTGGAATGAGGAAGCTACTTTCTTACAGTTCTCTGTTAAAAACACATTTTTGAAAGGATATTAAAAGTGTTTGCGACGAGTGACACTATTTGGGCCTGGCTAAGCAGATCCAGTTCACATTGTATACTGAACATACCAGAGGTCCACCACTGAGCCCCTTTTGTTTCCAAACACATGCAGAACAGAACATCAGCAACATATTAAATCTTTTTTAGTTTCCCGCTTTAGTGAATGTGTGAACGTTTGGGTGCTGACTGCAGCTTGGCCCTTTAATCTCTTCGGCTCCACATGTTGCAGCCATAAAGAGCAGGAGGGTTGGGTGTACTGTACTTTGTGGAGGTCATGATTAGGGCACCGTTCGCAAAAACAAGTGCAATTAGTGCAATGACTCAACTTGTTCGCATAATTCACACAAACCCGCACCTCGTAAAGCAGCCTGTTAAACTTTAAAGCACATGCCGATTACTCATAATTGCTGCAGAAATTGATTTATTAGCTCGGGTGTGAGGCTGTGTGAGCCGAGTGCCATCTGACCTCCAGCTGAATGAATAATCAACAGGCTCCCCGAAGCAAGCAGATGTTTGAGAGTGTTGCTGTTTTATCAGGCCTGTAATGCGAACAGGCATGAAACCAGATTAAATTAAATGATGTGAGGACAGACAGCTGTGACACATTTGGACTTTGCAGCTTTAGCGCTTTTGTGCTAGCAGCAGCCAAACATGAAAGACGCTCTAGTTTACCTGACACTTTTTTTAAATGCATGCTTTAAAAAAGAAATGTTGAAACAATGTCTGCCTTATTTTTTATTCTGAAAGAAATCATTGAAGAAAAACAACCAATTGAATCAACTGCTTTGCAAACAACACTTAATCCAAAGCAGTTTTCCTCGTACTGATGTTGCATCTGGCTGTTTTGCAAGACCCGGTGTTCTTTAGGGACATGAATGATGATCCCTTAGCTTCGACTCCTTTTCTCTAATTGCTGTTTAATTTCATGCCTTGCCCGTGATTAAAATGTGTATCCGGCCTAATGAAGCACGGGTGACTTGTTTATGAAATTTGTGCTGTTTGTCTTGTTAGCCCTGAAGAACTAAAGGTTAGTTTTTATGCAGAGATGCAGCACGTGCATTGCATATTTTGGTAGCTTTCCTCTTTTACAGATACAGTATATAATATAATAATGCATCCTGTAGCTGTATTTTGTTGAAAATTCTCTGATAGCCTCTCTTATCGCTGAGTGCTTCCAGTTTGCAGTAAGTGATACTTTCAGGTGCAGAACTGCTGGTTTGTATGTTGAATTGGCGATCGTTGTACACTGTTTTGTCTGCCCCCGAGGAGCTGTCGACTCAAGTGCTTTTTCTCCGAACCTGTCACACTTTTCAGGAACAATTAGAGAAAAGAAAGTAAATTGTTCCCAGGCACTTGGATCGCTGTCCTCGCGACATCTGCCACCGCAGTGCGGATGATAGATTCCTCCTTCATTAGCCAGGGGTGTGGGATTACCCAGTGAGAACACATTAATCACCACTTTCTGTGGCAGCCTGAATGCACCACGCTTTGTTTGAAAAAAACTTTTTTTCTCCCCAACGTGTCACTCTTCTACTGTGACAGGCCACAATCAATCATGTTGATTGACAGCACTGATAGGTTACACTGTTTACACAATGTGTAATGAAAGATCATGTTACCCACTATTGTTGTTACTGAGACAACTCTTTTGGGCCTGGGATGAATAGAGTGGCTGCTTTGGTACAATCTCAGACAAGCACACACTAGTTTGCTTTCCCTTTCTCTTTTCAAAGCAGTTTTTTTTTCTCACTCTCTTGTTCTCTTTACAAAAAAAACATAAGAAATGCAAAAATGAAGTAATCACTTATGGGTAATTTAATTTGACATATCTTTCATGTACAGATCTGTAGGAAAAAAACACCCAACTAAGAGACACAATACAGTACATTTAAAAAAAGAAAACGACCCACATAGTCTTTTTTTTTAATCTCAGACTAACAACATATTTTTACGACTACCTCGAAACAATTCTAAATCATGTTCACAAAAGTTATTCATATCATTTTTTTATTTCATTTGACACTGCTATTCTTAGGGCTTGGTTAGGTGGATGCACAAAAACAACTAGACCATGGAGGCAAGTGTTCCTAATTTAAAGAAAATGACCATCGATTTTAATGGATGGATTGATGGATAAAAAACAGTATAAAAAACCTCAAGGCTATGTCCTGATAGTTCAGAGTTATAAACATAGTTTCTTTTGGTGAAGTTGGAGAAATAGCTGCGATTTCAATAAATAGTTTCAGAACATGGACATTTGGGGAATTGGCTCATACAAATCAAAGTATTCCATTGAATTTATGTAAATACAATTAATTCAAACTGGCTGTTAAACAATCCCACCCATTGTTTTTTGCAAGATCGCCTACTTTAGGTCATCCTAATGCAACCAGATATAATAAAGGAGTAGTTACATGTGAAAAAACTGAATTCAAGTGCTATATATAAGAATTTCACAAATGGTTTCTAAAGTCTATAAAAACCAACCAACAGGACATCTTACACAAAGATCAGAATAAACAACAAATAAGGTCTACATGTTCTTCAAGTTCGATCAAATTCTAAGAAGTAAGCCTTTGTTAGAAACATAAACTTACCTGCAAATCTCCACGACCAACAAATTAATGACTTCATAGTCCAATAAAGCAAAAGAAAATCCAATGCAACAATTCATTATCCCTTACATTGGTCAAGATGATATGAAGAACAATTACTGTAAACTGTTTTGACTGTTGATTAAGAGTCATTTGGATAGTGTTGAGCAATGTTAAGCAAATGAAGGTTACTTATCTTCCTGCAAGGTTGTTCTAATGATGCTGTTGTGTCCTGAGAAGCCATGAAGCTAATCGTTTCCACCTTTGATGAAAAGAAACAAATGACCTTTAGTTTTTTTTTCTGCAGCGATCAAAACAAAGGAACACATCGAAGTGGTTTGTGTTCTTGTCATTGTCCAAGTGTTCTCGGTGTCACCTCTAAATTAGCCCTACAGAGGACATTTACTGTACAGAACTCACACTGTTTTAATGAGAAGCGTATTAAACTTTCAAGAGCTGTCACACCTTAAACACTCATACATCAGTTCAATGTGGACAGATTGGTAATTGTGCTCTGCAGCGATCAATCAAGACCAGCCCGTGAGGTATAATTAGGCCTGCAGGATTGACGTATTGACCATTTGTATTGAAGTCCTTTGTTATTGGACATTTCCCATCCAACCTCTGTCTTTTACTTTAACCACCAGTTTAACTTGTCTTCATGGATGACCTCATATTTAAAGATGTGTACACAGAAACACTTGTACTATCTCATGTGTACACACATGCAGAGTGGCCTCCGGATACTCTCCTTAATCTTAGGGCTATAATGTGGTCAGTGGAGAGGTCAAGTATGGCTTTCATTTCACTTCAGCTGAAATGGTGATCCAAAGTGTATCCTTTGTTACACATTCACAATACATATTGATTAAGGATAGAGTGATCCTTTTGATTATTTACTAGGCCGAGGGGGTTATTTCCCAATAATATTTGTGAGACATCATGGAAAAACTGCTGGCCCCATCTTATGAAACGTAGTAAAAAGATGTTGCATGGACAACGGAAGACCCCATCCAACCTTTGAACAAATCAGGATAAAACTCACAAAGCAATAAATAATGGGTCGGACTCCAAGAACAAGTCTACACACTAACAGGCAACAACATTCACAAATTAAAACACAATGGTGTCTTGTTTTAAAAGTTTTGGACATAAGAAATATTGTGACCAAGTTGCCATCTTTTTGGTTGGCCAATTTTAAAACAAATTGATTTATATTTAAAGAAAACAACTCACTAATGCCTGTTATGTAATCTATTCTAATCCGCTCAAGAACATTGCTGTTGAAGGCCTCGTACTAGCCAGCAAATTTGATGCATTGCTCTCTACCTAGTTCACTCTTTTTTTTTAAGTTGACTCTTTAAACCATTTATTGATTTTTGATACAATGATAGTGAACAGATACTGAGGTTAAGCACTCACTAAGAAAATTGGCTCTAAGAAAGCGTGCTGTCCCAAAGTTTTAACAGAAAATGACTCGCAAAGATTGAGACTTTGCTGTTTCAAACATGTCCTCAAACAAGTTTTATGCAAATAACAAAGGAGATTCAGCAAACTATGCCGCATTTTTTGTAGAAGCATTGGTAAGGATCTCACAAAGACAGCAGTGGTTGTTTAATCTGGATAATTAGTGCATGCAAATTCCTGGACTGTTTTTTTCTTAATAACAAGCCCTAATCACAAATATTTTGCTAATTGAATATAGCACCGAGCAGAACCACTGATTTCTTTTTCTTTAAAGCTTTACAGTCCTTTTAAATGACTCATGTGAAATATGCCATTATTTGGCACAGATAGCCACGTCTGTTCCTTCTGGGCACCGAAGATAAGCCGTATTATTTTCCATCTCTTGAGCGGCAGAGGTGTCTTTCCTTTTCTGGTGTCAAGACTCTATTCAGAGAATTTCATACCCCCAATCATTTGATACAGTAAAGTACCTTTCTGGCCCAAATGAAGGTGTCATACTTTAAATCTTTCCAGACGTCTGATCTCTGTGGAGATTGGTTTGCAGAAATATGATGAGGGGGCATAAACCAGCCGAACTTGCTGCCCTTTTTCATTTTTTAGCTGTTTTTGTAAGAGGAACATCAGCCCTGTTTTACAAAGAGATGCTTTACTCGTTTCTTGTTCTTTTTGCATTTGACCTACACCCAAACCAGCTGCCTCATTGTTATACGACAGGCAGTACTAGTTATAAACTTGACTTTTTTCTCTGGTGTTATGTTCAGCACTTCCACGTTGTTAGATTAGAGTCCTTGAGACAGAAAGCCACAGTGACCGGGGGAGATAAGAGCTGTGTGCGGACTGAAATAAAGCCAACTCATTTCCACCCACATGGCTGCAGGAAGAGACATCAATTCCTACCTGTCATCTCCACCCCAGAACACTGTCTCATTACGATTATCTCTCAAATACACACAGTGCATAAAAGCTTCAGTAAATCAGAGACTCTTCTTTTACAAGATGGGCTTTAGTGCTTAATGAAAGTCAATGATCTGTTAGTGAATCAGAGTACAATGTCAAGGAGCTCTCAGCAGATGAATCTCCATGACTCTTTGTATTTGGTGGTTTTGGGAGGAGATGTTTCTATAAAAAAACATTGTGATGATACTGATTCCAAGAGTATGGGTGTCGGCCAATACAGAGTACCGAGAGCGGTGTGAGACTTAAAAGATAAAAGTGGTAAACCTTGGATGGATGTGATATGATTGCAACATTTTAGTAATATGTGACTCAGAAATTGAATAACAGAGAAGGTATACATCTCTCACCTTTGTCTGCTAAAGTTTTCTGCCGTTTTCAGTGGGATCTGTATAATTTGCAATTCTTTGGTTACTGTTAGAAAATGAGAAAAGCATCCTAACTCAAAAATAAGCAGATCTCCAGAGTGTTCCAGCAGAGCCACTCTGCTCTGCTCTAAATATGCACCAAGTCTATGTAAGATAGAGTCGCTGCAAGCACGTGTCAAGCTGAACAGAGTATATCAACCCAGACAGGAAGTCAGACAAGAGAATGCAAAGAGCATCCATTTAATTTCGAAATGAAACTCAATATACAGACTCCAGATGGTATATCCCATAATTTTTTCAACATTACATCAAACCAGGCACTGAATGAGCAGCAAATCAACCTCAGAAAGACAAAGAAACAAGTTGTTCTCTGAAGTTTATTCCTGTGCGATTTTTTAGTTCTCCTGTGATCTTGTGAACCTGATGCTCATGGCTGTGCTCACGCTCCAGAAACATTACCTTAAGATTTAACCTCAAACATCTAAATTGAGATAAGCCAACACTATTCTTAATTACTCTGAAGCATAACATGGATGCTGTTTGCTAACATAACAGGATAAATCTGTTCTTTGTGTTCTTAAGCAGTATTGGTAGCCATATAGCTAGCTGTGGCTACAGTTTTGAAGTGGTGATGTAGAACTGATTTTCAGGGAAAAAAGTGGATTTTAATGAAGCTTATAAATAAATTACAGTATCTGATCATTGCACAGTATGGTGTACAATACTCCATGTAAAAAAATAGATGGTATCAGAGGTGGTGGTATAAAGATTGTATCTTTATTTTAACAATCCAAGTTTGGGGGAAGCTTAAGATTATCACAGTTGTACAGCTTTCTT